>NC_069788.1:111303230-111646147 GCF_027406575.1 Nycticebus coucang | reverse complement strand
TCTCAGTGCCAGCCCAGGCTCAGAGAGGCCAGGAGAGGCTTGTGCCCAAGTCAGCACAAAACTGAGTTCACAGATGAATACCACACTGCTAGGGGGTTGTCAAAGGGGCACAGGAATCAAGTGGAAGGGCTCCGATGGCCAAAGCTGGAACACTTTGAGCAACAAATTAAAGTAGTATTGGATTACTATCCAAAATATGAAGAAAGAACTTTGAGTCCATACTTACAGAAATTCGATTGAAAGAACAAAACCAAACAGTACTTCCACCGAGTGATCAAGGTCAACATCAACACTCATAAATTGTGTTGATAGTATGTATCCTTGATATGATATCATGAAAATGACACTTTGCCTCTGTGGGCTTCCTTCCCAAAGCCCATAATCCCAGTCTACTCAGGAGAAAAACATCAGATAAGATAGGTGCAATGACTCATGCCTGTAATCCCAGCACTTTGCGTGGCCGAGGTAGAAGGATCACTTGAGCCCATGAGTTTGAGGCTACAATGAGCTATGCTTGTGTCACTTCACCCCCACCAGGTGACAGAGTGGGACCTTGTCTTTGGGAAAAAAAAAAAAAGAAAGAAAGAAAAAGAAAAGAAAAACATTGGATTAATCCCAATTTAGAAGGCTGGGCACAATGGCTCACTCCTATAATTTTAGCACTCTGGAAAACTGAGGCAGGTCGATTGCTTGAGCTTGGATATTTGAGACCAGCCTGACTGAGCAAGAGTAAAGACCCCATCTATACTAAAAATAGAAAAACTAGCAGGGCATCCTGGTGGGGACCTCTAGCCCCAGCTACTCAGGAAGCTGAGGCAAGAGGATCGCTTGAGCCAGGAGTTTGAGCTATAATGCCACAGCACTCTACCCAGGGCACAGAGTGAGACTCTTTCTCAAAAAAAAACAACAAAAAAACTCAATAGAGGACCATCCCACAAAATACTCTGACCTAGCACTCTGTAAGGCTGAGGCAGGTCAAGATTCACGGTCATCAAAAACAAGAATGTCTAAGAAATTGTCACAGCCAAGAGGAGCATAAGGAGATAATGACACCAAAATGTAATGTAGTATCCTAAATGGGATACTGGGACCCAAAAAAGGCAGTTAGGTGAAAAGTAAGGACATCTGAACAAACCATGGACGTTAGTTACTAATGTGACAACCTTGGTCCACCAACTGGGACCAATGTACCATATCAATGGAAGCTGTTAATAATGGGGGTGCTGGGGAGGGCAAGAGTATTATCAGTACTGTATACTATCTGCTCAATTTTTTGTAAATCTAAAGCATAAAATCCTTTAAGAAAATGGACTGACCTACAAAAATTAGTTTACTAGGCAAGGCACAGTGGCTTATACCTGTAATCCCAGAACTTTGGGAGGGTGAGGCAGGAAGATCACTTGAGCCCAGGAATTTGAGGTCACGGAGCTATGATTGGGCCACTGTACTCTAGGTGACAGAGCAAGACCCTGTTTCAAAAAATAAAAAAGTTTACTTGGTATTGCAAGTTAAACAACCAAGGTCTTGACATGCTAAAAATTAGTGTTTAATGCATTCATATTGTTATGACTAAACACTTTTTTTTAGAGAAAAGGTCTTGCCATCTTTCCCAGGCTGGAGTGAAGTGACTATTCACAAATGCAATCATAGCACACTGCAGCCTCCAACTCCTGTCCTGAGGTGATCCTCTTGCCTTAGCCTCCTGAGTAGCTGGGACGACAGGCATGTCCCACTGCTCTTGGCCCTAAACACTTTTTAATAGTAGTATTAAAATATATATATATATATTTGAGATGGTCTTACTTTGTCACTCTGGGTAGACAGGTTGCTCACAGCAACCTCAAACTCTTGGGCTTGAGCAATTCTCTTGTCTCAGTTTCCCGAGTAGCTGGGACTACAGGTGCCAGCCACAACATCCAGCCAGTTTTTCTAATTTTAGTAGAGATAGGGTCTCACACTTGCTCAGGCTGGTCTTGAACTTCTGAGCTCAAGCAAGCCACCTGCCTCAGCCTTCCAGAGTGCTAGGTCAGATGTGAACCACCACAGCCAGTGATATTTAGGTATATTTTTAATGACCTTCTAATCTTTCCATTGGCACCCCTGAATCACCTCAAAGTAGCTGAGCACAGTGTGACATCCCCTGATTTGCTGTGATGGAAGGGAAATCAAAGATAATGTTCTCAGGCTCTGTCCCTAAAACTCTATGGATCTCTGAGATGGAGAGAAAACTCCATACATCAAGGCAAAGCCCTTAAAATTAACTCAATAACTTCCCCTTGCTCTCACTCCTACTCCCCAGACACTGTATGAGCAACTGTTAAAAGCCAAAGCTGCAGTTGTCTTGGACCTGCATCTGCCTGCCAGGTCCAGCGCTTCTAGCAGTGGGAAGGGCAGAGGGCTGGAATTAAGTGGGGCGACAGATGGTTGGGACATGTCCTCTTGTCCCCCAGCTGCACTGTCCAACCTCACAAGCTGTGTACATTTCAAACATTTGAAGTTCAACCAAGAGAGACGAGTAATGATTTTGCATCACTTGCTGAAACACATGGCTAATCCTAGGTAGCCAGAGAAGAGTACTTTAAAACCTCACTTAAATCTAGCTGGGGGAACAAGGAAACCCTGTGTGCTTTCTCAGCTTTGAACCCAGATCATGCCATCATGAGGACAGTTGGGCATTTGTTCAGGATCCCAACGTGCATCCTGATTTCTATGCTTTTGGAAAGTGTCAAGTATTTCTGTCCTTGTGTTCTTGTGGGGTGAGAGTGAGGAGGAAAGGCTGTTTATCAGGTAGGTTTGGATCCTGAGAAATTACGGGCCCTGGCATTTGTCTCTTGGTCTGGAGTTGGGAATTGCTAGACCAACCTGCTTCATGAGTTCAGTCAGCTCTTTCTCCCTGTCCTGGTTCAAATCCTTCTTATTTCTTGTGTGGATGACACCAACAGTCTTCTGGGGGAGCTTCTCAGCCCTGTGTCAGTAGGCTTTCCCACTGCACTGGGGCATTGCTTGTATTAAATGTCATCTCGAATCTTGAATATATCCTTCCCATGCCCCACATCTTTCTCTAGCTGCTGTTCCCATTTCGCCCCTTCATCACAAGGCTTCTTAAAACTGCAGCCTGCTCTCCCTGATTCCATTCCTCATTTCCTGTTCGCTCACCTGCCCCTACTGCTCCACTGAAACTTCTCTTGCCACAAAATCCAATGGGTCTATCTCTGTCTTCATAGAACGTCACCCCTCAGTAGCATTGACACATCTGACCACTTCATCCCCCTCGCTTTTACACGTGACCATGACACTCTCTCTTGGTTGTCCTTCTACTTCTTTATCCTCCTTTTCTCAGTTTCCCTGGCAGGCTCCTCCCCCTCACCTGGCCACCGCATATTGAGGCAACTTAGGGCTTGGTTATTTTTTTTGAGACAGAGTCTCACTCAGTGGCCCTGGGACTGAGTGCTGTGGTGTTACAGTAACAACAATCTCAAACTCTTGGGCTCAAGCGATCCTCTTGTCCTAGCCTCCCGAGTAGTTAGGACTACAGGTGACTGCCATAGAGATGGGAGTCTTGCCCCTGCTTAGGCTGGTTTCAAACTCCTGAACTCAAGTAATCTGGTAGTCTTGATCTCCCAGGCTATAACCTCATGCCTATAAGCCCAAGAATTTGAGGTTGCTGTGAGCTATGATGCGACAGCACTCTACAAGGGCAACAAAAAGAGACTCTGTCTCAAAAAACAAACAAAAACACTTTTAAAACTTTTTTTTTTGGACACAGAGTCTCACTTTGTCACCCTCAGTAGAGTGCTGTGTCATCATAGCTCACAGCAACCTCAAACTCTTGGGCTGAAGTGATTCTCTTGCCTCAGCCTCCCAAGTAGCTGGACTACAGGCGCTGCCACAACACCCGGCATGAGCACCAAACCTAGCTCACCTTGAGTATTTATCACATCTATGTGTTTCTTATATGATGATACTTTTCTTTTTCAAGACAGAATCTCACTTTGTCGCCCTTGGTAGAGTGCCATGGTGTCACAGCTCACAGCAACCTCAAACTCTTGGGCTCAAGTGATTATCTTGCCTCAGCCTCCCAAGTAGCTGGGACTACAGGTGCCTGCCACAATGCCTGGCTATTTTTTAGAGACAAGGTCTCACTCTGGCTCAGACTGGTCTCGAACCTGTGAGCTCAGGCTATTCACCCGCCTCAGCCTCCCAGAGTGTTAGGATTATAGGTGTGAGCCACTGAGCCTAACCAAAACTTTTAAAATTTCTTAATTTTATCAATACATAATATTTTACACATTTATGGGGCACATATGAATGTGCAATGATCAAGTCCACGTATTTGCAGTATCCATCACCTTGAGTATTTTTTTTTTTTTTTGAGACAGGGTCTTATTCTGTCGCCCTGGGTAGAGTGCCACGGTGTCATAGCTCACAGCAACCTCAAACTCCTGGGTTCAAGCAATACTCTTGTCTTATCCTCCCAAGTAGCTGGGACTACAGGCACCCACCACAATGCCTGGCTAGTTTTTCTCTTTTTAGGAGAGACAGAATCTCCCTCTTGCTTAGGCTGGTCTCAAACTCCAGAGCTCAGGCAATCCAACTGCCTCTGCCTCTCAGAGTGCTAGGATTACAGGCATGAGCACCACACCTACCCCCCCTTGAGTATTTATCATATCTATGTGTTGGTATATAATGATACTTTTATTTTTGTTTTGAGACAGAGTTGTTGCCCTTGGTAGAGTGCCATGGCTTCACAGCCCACAGCAACCTCAAAATCTTGGGCTTAAGCCATTCTCTTGCCTCAGCTTCCCAAGTACCTGGGACTACAGGTGGCCACCACAGTGTCTGGCTATTTTTTAAAGATAAGGTCTCACTCTGGCTCAGTCCTGTCTCAAACCTGTGAGCTCAGGCTGTCCACCCGCCTCAGCCTCCCAGAGTGCTAGGATTACAGGCGTGAGCCACAGAGTCTGGCCTTATACTTTTAAATGAAAAAACATAACTCATTGGTGACATTTGGAGGATCTAGGGAACCAATTAATTATTTTTGAAGGCTGGTAAATAAAAGGATATAATTAAGTATGCATCCTGCCTTCATCATCTGACAATAGCCAATAAACCAAATAGTTGACAAAGAAAGGTTTCTCATTATAGAAATGTTCCAGCTAAAAAAACAAAGAGAAAAGGGTGGAAATCATGATTTTACAACCTCTAGGGACATAATCAATGTAGGCCATAACCATTAGCAGCTGCTAACATTGCAGGACGAGAAGGGGATATTATTACTGAACTCCTGATGAAGGAACACAATACATCTTGGGAAGGATTAGGATTCCCAGATAAGATACAGAACACTCAATTAAATTTGGATTTCAAATAAATATCAAACAATATTTAGTGTAAGTATTCTCCCAGTATTTCATGAGACATACTAAAAACTATTCAACATTTACTTGACATTACAATTTAACTGGGCATCCTGTACTTTTATTTACAAAGCCTGGCAACCCGAGAAGTAAATCTGGCCAGAATAACTTGACCTAAATCTGCTTTGGCCTCAAAATCTAACTACCAGGAAATAGGGTCTCCACAGAGGAAAATGTCAAATGACACCGCCATGGCAATGTAATCAGCAATATTCAGACTGTGGGGGACTTTACATGCAAGACAGATCGCCCAACTTTTTCAACAAAGAGAGATAGTGAGAAAGAAGAAATTTTGTTTGGATTCTGATTCAAGAAATCCAGGGTAGGTAGAGCCACTACAAAAAATAGCCTGGCTTGTGAGGTCTGAGTTACCCTGATGGGATGAGAGGAAAACTGAGATGCAGCAACGCAAACTGAGAGGGACTTTGGGGAAGAGCACAGATGCTTTAAAAAGGGGGTAATGCCTGGGCACTGGTGGTTAACAACTGTAATTCTAGCACTGTGGAAGGCTGAGATGGGAGAATTGCTTGAGCTCAGGGGCTTGAGACCAACCTGAGCAACAGCAAACCTCCATCTCAAGTAAAAATAGAAAAATTAGCCAGGTATCATGGCAGGCATGTGCAGTCCCACCTCTACTTGGGAGGCTGAGGCAGGAGGATCACTTAATCCCAGGACTCTGAGGTTGCTGTGAGCTAGGCTGATGCTGGGCACTCTAGCCTGGGCAACAGAGTGAGACTCTGTCTCAAAAAAGCGGGGCGGGGTAGGGGGGTTGTTGTTGAGGCAGTTTTGTTAGGAATGTGTGTATACGCCTCCTTTGCCTGTTCATGAAATGCCTTTGGAATAGGGCAATTTGGATGCTAGGAAAGATGTCCATGATGTAGGGTGGCTGGAGAAGCCATGTTTACCTTTACGCCATATTCCACCAGATTATTTACATCTGTCTTCCTACCATGAACCCCCCAAGGGCAGAGACTGTTTCCAGCTTTAGATGTCCCACTGCCTATTCAAATACCTGTCACTCCATACGTACCTGATGGATGAATGAGTGATGAGTAAGTTCTTACCATTTGCAGAAATGGTGCTCTTCTGATATAACAAAATGTGGTCAGTAGATATATAGGATGGCCTCATGAACACTGAACTCAACCTTTGCCATTTCCACACACCATGAAGGAATATTTTATTTTATTTATTTTTTAGAGACAGAGTCTCGTTTTGTTGCCCTCCGTAGAGTGCTATGCCATCACAGCTCACAGCAACCTCCAACTCCTGGGCTTAGGCAATTCTCTTGCCTCAGCCTCCCCAACAGCTGGGACTACAGGCGCTAGCCACAACACCTGGCTAGTTTTTGTTGCAGTTTGGCTGGGGCCGGGTTCAAACCTGCCACCCTCGGTATATGGGGCCGGTCCCCTATCCACTGAGCCACAGGTATCGCCTGTGAAGGAATATTTTAGACTTAGAAACAAGGTCTGCTCACTGGGGCAGAAGCACTGGACTCACTTTTCTCTGCAAATGGAAAGCCCAGCCTACTGCTTCCTGTTTTCACTTGTAGTTCAGCCTTGCGTCTGCAGCATATGTGTCCTGTGTTATGTTATGGGAACTGTGACAAGGCTCACACCACCACCGTATGATAACCTTGGAAGGAGAACCCTGGACAACTCAGGAAAAATAATGAGGGCAATCAAGGGCCTAGGGTGCACGGGCTGCTGGGAAAGGTCTGAGCCCTGCCACAGTCACCATCTAGTCCAGGTGTCCTCAAACTTTTTAAACAGGGGGCCAGTTCACTGTCCCTCAGACTGTTGGAGGGACGGACTATAGTTTAAAAAAAAAAAACCGATGAACAAATTTCTATGCACACTGCACATATCTTATTTTGAAGTAAAAAACAAAATGGGAACAAATACAATCACACCACCTCATGTGGCCTGCAGGCTGCAGTTTGAGGACCCCCAATTAGTCACTCAGGAGAAAGAAAGAAGTGATGAAAGATATTGCTGCCTTTGCCCTGCACCTCTGTCTAGAGGAAAGGAAACACAAAGAGAAAGAGAAAGACTACAGGGAAGAGAACACTGGGCTTGAGTTAAAAGGTTCTCCTTATATGACCATGATCTAGTCAGTCATTTTTTTTCTTTTTCTTTTTTTTTTTTTTTTGTAGAGACAGAGTTTCACTTCATGGCCCTTGGTAGAGTGCCATGGCCTCACACAGCTTACAGCAATCTCCAACTCCTGGGCCCAAGCGATTGTCTTGCCTCAGCCTCCCAAGTAGCTGGGACTACAGGCGCCCGCCACAACGCCCGGCTATTTTTTGGTTGCAGTTCAGCCGGGGCCGGGTTTGAACCCTCCACCCTCGGTATATGGGGCCGGCGCCCTACCGACTGAGCCACAGGAGCCACCCAGTCATTTTTGTTTTATGTCTGAATCACCTTGTTCTTCCACATCATCATCTTATCAGCTATGGACATATCCCACTGGTATTGCTGTTATATATTTGGGGGGGGTTTCCCCAAGGTGTTTAGGGGGAATAAAAGACAATTTTCTTTTTCTTGTTCCTCCCGTTTAATGGTGCATCCCCTATTATTCCCCAGATATGGCTCTGAAGGACACTGCGTGGTCCAAAAACTGATATTCTCCTTCAAAATGGAGGTTGTCACCACTGGGGACATGCTGTAAGGTAGGCAGGTGTTACACAGTGAGGAGGCCTGGAAGGTGCAGTAGTGAGATGCCCCAGACTGCAGGCTCCGTAGGACAGAGGTTGAGACTGTCCCTTTACTAATGTTGATATGTGATAAGGTTGCTGTATGGATTTGTTGCATGATTAAAAGAACGACTATCGGGCGGCGCCTGTGGCTCAGTCGGTAGGGCACCAGCCCCATATGCCGAGGGTGGCGGGTTCAAACCCCGCCCTGGCCAAACTGCAACCAAAAACTAGCTGGGCGTTGTGGCCGGCGCCTGTAGTCCCAGCTACTCGAGAGGCTGAGGCAAGAGAATCGCTTGGGCCCAGGAGTTGGAGGTTGCTGTGAGCTGTGTGAGGCCACGGCACTCTACCGAGGGCGGTACAGTGAGACTCTGTCTCTACAAAAAAAAAAAAAAAAGAACGACTATCACACACAAAGAAGTATAAGTTCTGCAATGGCTATTAAAAACTAAAAAAAGAAGACAAAAGCTTCCATTATTTCAGTCTCATGTAGAACCTGAAGATGGGATTTCCAGGTGCTTCTCAAGGAAGCTGAGTCCATTTCACTAACAGGGATCCTCAAACTACAGCCCGCGGGCCACATGAGGCAATGTGATTGTATTTGTTCCCATTTTGTTTTTTGACTTCAAAATAAGATATGTGCAGTGTGCATAGGAATCTGTTCATAATTTTTTTTTAAAACTATAGTTCAGCCCTCCAAAGGTCTGAGGGACAGTGAACTGGCCACCTGTTTAAAAAGTTTGAGGACCCCTGCAGAAGCATTGTGGCCAGCGCCAGGCTCCATTAAGAAATGCCAGCACTCTCAGGGACAGCACTAGGAGCTCCAGGGTATTTGAAAGATCCAGATAAAGACCACAAGCTGGTATTTTGTGGGAGCTGATAGAACCTCAGCTTTGGGAGGCTGTAATAGTTTTTGGGTGGCCATAACAAAGTATCACCTATCACGTGACTTAAAACAACAGAAATTTATGTCTTACAGTTCTAGAGGCTAGAAACCCAAAATCAAGGTGTCATCAGGTTCATGCTCCCCCTGTTAGATTAGGGGAATGCTTTCTTGCCCCCCTTCCTAGCTTCTTGTGGTTTGCCTTGGCCTGCGGCTGCAGCATTCCAAGCCCTGCCTGTCACCCGTGGTGCTCCCCCTGCGTATCTGTCTTCACACGACAACGGCACTCATATTGGATTATGGGTCCATCCTACTCTAGTGTGACCTCATCTTAAACTACCTCTGCAATGATCTGTCTCTAAATAAGGTCAGGTGCTAATGTACTCAGGTTAAGACTGCAACTTTTCTTTTTGAGGGAACCACAATTCCATCCATAACAGAGGCATTTTTAGAACAATTATAACAATGTTACAATTAAAACAGGATTTAGAAAAAAAAATAAACAATTAAAACAGGATTCAATGTCCCAATTCACTCAGTTACAATTGAAAAAGGATTTAAAGGCTTGGAGCCTGTAGCTCAGCGGCTAGGGTGCCAGCCACATACACTGGAGCTGGCAGGTTCGTATCCAGCCTGGGCCTGCCAAACAACAATGACAACTACAACCAAAAAATAGCCTGGCATTGTGGTGGACGCCTGTAGTCCTAGCTACTTGGGAGGCTGAGACAAGAGAATTGCTTAAGCCCAGGAGTTGGAGATTGCTGTCCATGTGATGCCACGGCACTCTACCAAGGGTGACATAGTGAGACTCTGTCTCAAATAAAAAAAAAAAGGATTTAAAGTCCCCATTCACTCAGAGAATCAAATTGTTACCACCTCATTCACTACATTCCATCTGAATCTGGTAGCTATGCTCTGGTAGCTACTTTGACCACATCACCGATCATACCATACAGCAGTGGTCCTCAACCTTCCTAATGCCGTGGCCCTTTAATACAGTTCCTGTGGGTCGTGACCTACAGGTTGAGAACCGCTGCCATAGAGTAACTCACTGCCTATCTTTCCTACCAGGCTGCAAGTCTTGCTTCTTGTTTTCCTTTTTATTGCCTAGGTCTAGCAAATATCCGTAATAGGCACACAAGCTTATGAATAAAACATGTCATGGATCACTTTGGAGGCAGCTGACGACAATTTCCACAAGTTAGCCACCATAAAAATCATACCTTTTCTGCATGGGGTCCACACCTGGTGCCAGGCAGCCTGTAAAAATGGCCGTGCCCTGTAACTCAGGGAATGCCTTGGCTCCCATCTTCCTGCCCATCCTACTTGCTCAATTCCAGTTGTCTCAGTTTCCTTTGGGGTGCCATCTACCAGGATTTTCCTGGTGAGCAGTAACATCTTGATGGGTGTTGGCTCCGCTTCTGCCCGAGGGTGCCTCTTCCTCCTCCCAACTGCTCCTCACTCTTCCCTTGGCAGGTGGCATGTGGGCCAGGCCTGGTCACCCCACCCAGGTCAAAACTCAGCGCCCATGGTTCCTGCTCATCTGAGAGAGGGGATCAGGTAGTCTGTCTTCTCCCTTTATTTATTTATTTACTTACGTTCCTCCTAATTTATTTATTCATTTTAACAGCTCTCTTGAGATATATAGTTCACATATCATAAAATCCACCCTTTTAAAGTGTGCAATATAGTGCACACTTTAGTGTATAGGGACAGATTGCACAACCATTGCCATTTCCTAATTCCAGAACATTTTTATTACCCCTCAAAAGAAGCCTCACCCCATTAGCAGACACCACCCCCATCCCCACTTCCCTTCAGCCTTTGGCTATCACTAGTCTACATTCTTTTTCTTTCTTTTTTCTTTTTTAGAGACAGTCTCATTTTGTCACCCTCAGTAGAGTGCTGTGGCATCACAGCTCACAGCAACCTCCAACTCCTGGGTTTAGGCGATTCTCTTGCCTCAGCCTCCCAAGGAGCTGGGACTACAGGTGCCCGCCACAACGCCTGGCTGTTTTTTTGTTGCAGTTTGGCCGGGGCTGGGTTTGAACCTGCCACCCTCAGCATATGGGGCCAGCGCCCTGCTCACTGAGCCACAGGTGCTGCCCACTAGTCTACTTTCTGACTCTGTAGATTTGTGTATTCTAGATATTTGTATAAATGAAATCAGACAACATGTGGCCTTTTGTGTCTGGTTTCTTTCATTTAGCCTAATATTTTCAAGGTTCCTCTATATTGTTGCCTGCGTCAGTACTTTATTCTTTTTTATGGCTTAAGACTATTGCAGTGTATGGATGTACCATACTTTTTGTACCCATTCATGAGTAGGTAAACATTTATTTGGTTTATTTCTACTTTTTTGCCCATAATGAATAATGCTGCTATAAACATGCATGCATAAGTTTTCACAAGAACATATGTTTTCAGTACTTTTGGGTATTTGCCCATGACTAGAATTGCTGGGTCACAAGGTAACTTTTTGTTTAATTCTTTAGGGAACTTCCAGACTGTTTTCCAAAGAGTCTGTACCATTTTATATACCAAACAGCAATGTATGAGGGTCAAATTTCTACACATCCTTACCAATGCTTATTAGTACCTTTTCTTTGGGTTGGAGATTGGGGTCTCCGTCACCCAAGCAGAGGCCCTATTATGGCTGACTGTAACCTTGAACTCAGCTCAAGCAATCCTCCTGCCTCAGCTTCCTGAGTAGTTGGGACTACAGGTGGATGCCACCATGCTTAGCTAATTTTTAAATTTTTTGTAGCGGTGGGGTCTCACTTTTTTGTCCAGGCTGATCTCAAACTCCAAGCTTCAAATAATCCCCTCTCCTCAGCCTCCCAAAGTGCTGGGCTGGGCTGGGCATGGTGGCTCATGCCTGTAATCCTAGCATTCGGGAAGGCCAAGGCAGGTAGATCCCTTGAGTTCAGGAGTTCAAGACCAGCCTTAGCAAAAAAATAGAAAAAATAGTCTCTACTAAAAATAGAAAAATTAGCCAGGCATTGTGGCAGGTGCCTATGGTCCCAGCTACTCAGGAGGCTGAGGCAAGAGGATCACTGGAACCCAGGAGTTAGAGGTTGCTGTGAGCTACAATGATGCCATGGCATTCTACCCAGGGTGACAGAGTGACACTTGGTCTCAAAACAAACCAATAAAGCAAAACCAAAGTGCTGGGATTTCAGGTATGAGCCACCGCACCTGGCCTATCTATCTTTTTCATTATGGTCATTCTAGTGGGCATGAAGTGGTATCTTGTTGTGGTTTTTATTGGCATTTCCTTGCTGGCTAGTGATGTTGAGTATTTTTTCATGTGATTATTGAGCATTTGTATATCTATTCCTTTGTCCATTTAGAAAGTTTAGTTATTTGACTTTTTACTGTTGAGTTGTAAGACTTTTTATATATTCTGACTACAAATCTCTTACTAGACATATGATTTGCAAATATTTTCTTCTAAGGGTTGTCTTTTTCTTTCTTTCTTTCTTTTTTTTTTTTTTTCGAGACAGAGCCTCAAGCTGTCTCCCTGAGTAGAGTGCTGTGGCATCACAGCTCACAGCCACCTCCAACTCCTGGGCTTGAGAGATTCTCCTGCCTCTGCCTCCCAAGTAGCTGGGACTACAGGTACCTGCTACAATGCCCGGTTATTTTTTGGTTGCAGCTGTCATTGTTTGGCAGGCTCAGGATGGATTCGAACCCGCCAGCTCAGGTGTATGTGGCTGGCACCTTAGCCACTTGAACCACGGGTGCCGAGCCATCTTTTTTTTTTTTTGATACAGAGTCTTACTTTGTCACCCTGGGTAGAATGCTATGGTGTCACAGCTCACAGCAACCTCAAACTCTTGGGCTTAAAAGATTCTCTTGACTGCAGATGCCCACCACAATGCCTGGCTATTTTTTCATTGTAGTTGTTGTTGTTTTTTGGCAGGCCCAGGCTGGATTCGAACTCACCAACTCCAGTGTATGTGGCTGGCCCCCTAGCTGCTGAGCTATAGGTGCTGAGTCTTGATGGTTTCTTTGAAATGAAAAGTTTTAATTTTGGTGAAGTTCAATTTATTTTTTTTCTTTTGTCATTTGTGCTTTTGATGTGATATCTAAGAGAGCATTGCATAATGCAAGACCAGGGAGATGTACTGCTGCTTTTTCTTGGGGTTTTATAGTTTTTGGCTCTTAACGTTTATATCTATTATCCCCTCCCTTCATTTTCAGTTTATCATCTCCCAAGGGCTGATGCATTTTACTGCAAGTTTGTTTGGTGTAATTTTCACTACATCACCAGTTGTTGCCTTCACAGTGGGATGAAGCATCTTTTAATAAAGTTGTTTATATTTAGCTCAGTGAAACAGACAGTCACACCTTCAACAAACTTTGGCCCCCATAAGGTCAAAAATATAAGATATGCTTTCTAGCCTCCAAACAGGCTGCACTCCCCCACAGACCAAGACTGGAGATACCCCAGGCATTGACAGCTTTGCAGGTGGTTTGATGCCTGGTGGTTTAAAGCAGAGAAATCTCCTGAGACCTCAGTCCCCAGGAAGAAGCAATACAACTGCAGAACTGTTGGAAACCTTGCTGCTTGGCAAACTGTTATCTCACCAGAAGCCCAAACACCCAGGGTCCTTTCTGCATCTGTGGCTCATTATTCCTGTGGTTTTGACTATTCAGTCGAGCCATTGTCTAAGCCATCATGTGCCAAGATGTTTGGGTTTATAAATCCTTCATTATACCTTTGAGCAAATAACATAACACTTTCTGTCTGAATCCTATATTCATTGATCATTACTGTACTTCGGTGGCAAACTTAATTTAGTTTCCTTGGGCATTCATTTTGTATGCTTGTTGATCCTCCCCAAATGGTATATCTGTTCTCATATTTTTCAGTAATTACTTCAACTCTTTACAAACTTTTTCCAAAATAAGAAGCAAACCCTTTTTTTTTTTTTTTTTACCAAACTCTCTTTCTCATCTGGTTAAGTTTCCTAGGATTTAGATTTAGCACTCTTGGAAGAGTAGGTCCAGAAGGAAAAATAATTTAAATCTGACACATCTTCGCATAGGAAGCTATTACTTATGCTTTTTAAAAAAACAAACCTTCCTAAACAATGTAATTAGCAAGGGCTAAATTTGTAAATTTCAACAATGAGGTAATCACCATTCCTAAGTGCAGCCAAAATCTGACCATCCTAAGTCTTCATTTTCTAGAAAGTCAGTCCAAACAATGTGAAGAGAGATAGTTCAACTGCTCTTTCAAAAGAGATTTTTGAAGCTGATCCATGACAATCTTCCATTATCTAATAAATAGAAGTAACATCCATCATTCAGAAAGTCACTATGTGAAGAAACCTACAAAAGACCACAAAACACATAAATTCTTGGCTGTCAAAACTCCACAGCCATTTCAAGGTGTGGATCCAAGGAAGAACTTGGCCTCCTTTGCTGTTGGGCTGCTGGAAATGTCAGGCCCTCCTGATCAGGATGACATAATCAAACTCAAAGTCCAAACAGTAGCACAGGGTCCTGTCTCGTTTCAAGGAGTGTCAGGATGCTTTAACAAGAAATAACCAAGTTAACATCATGCATGTAAATTTTATTTAATAGTGAGCCCTTTAAAAATACCCTCGTGGGACTCATTGACCTAGTTGAAAGGAAACAGTTATCAAATGGTATGTATACTAGGTTGACCCTTTTGGTAAAGTGCTTGTGTATGAAAAAAAATATGTTACAGGGTTTTATACAGATAATAAAACTATAATTTTTCATTTTATACTTTTCAAAAAAAATTTTTGTATGAGTATATTTTACTTTCATCATAATACATTTTTAAAAGTAGGCTAATTCTATTTTGAAAAACAAAAATTGGTCCTTACTCTAAATTCAAATGCATGTTTAGGATCTTGAAAATATGCAGCCAAGAGCACATATTTGAATCTGCTACTTTGCAGAAAAACCTAAAAATAAGCAGCCTGAATGATGGTGAAACAGGCAAATGTCTGCTGCTCAAGAAGGTGGGGCCCAGCAGTAAATTCCAGGTCACGGGGGCAGTTTGCCAGGGCAGCGGACTTGTGGTGCTTCCGCCCCCAACTGGACAACTCAGAAAAATGCAGGATCTGGCCCAAGGCGTTTTTCCAGAGATAGGACCCTGGAGAGATGAGTATTTAAGAACTCAGTGACATTTGGAAAAACTGGCCTCACTGCTCAAAACTGTTCTGGAAGATCTTACTGCAGAGGGAACTAATCATGTAGTAGTCTTTTCATACTCCCTTGCTATTTTTTAACTTGTATATGTATTTTTTTAATTTCTCAGATTCTGCCAAGCACAGTGGCTCAGACCTGTTATCCCAGAACTTCAGGAGGCTGAGGCAGGAGGGTTGCTTGAGGTCAGGAGTTCAAAACAAACCTAAGCAACATAGCCAGACTCTGTCTCTACCAAAAATTTAAAAAATTAGCCAAATGTGTTGCAAACATATGTAGTAACAACTACTCTGAAGGTTGAGGCAGGAGTTAAAATTTATTTAAAAATAAAAATTTTTTTTTTGCAGTTTTTGGCAGGGGCTGGGTTTGAACCCGCCACCTCCGGCATATGGGGCTGGCGCCCTACTCCTTTGAGCCACAGGTGCCACCCTTTTTTTCTTTTCTTTTTTTTGGCCAGAGCCGGGTTTGAACCTGCCACCTTCAGTATATGGGGCTGGCACCCTACTCCTTGAGCCACAGGCGCCGCCCTAAAAATAATTATTTTAAATTTCTCAGACTTAATTCTAGGCATTGACATAGATGTGTGTAGGCCAAGGGTGGTGGCTCACATCTGTAATCCTAGCACCCTGGGAGGCTGAGGCAGGTGGATCACTTAAGCGCAGGAGTTCGAGACCAGCCTGAGTAAGAGTGAGCCAGTCTCACTAAAAGTAGAAAAACTAGCCTGGTGTGGTGGTGCACACCTGTAGTCCCAGCTACTCGGGAGGCTGAGGCAAGAGGATTGGTTGAGCCCAGGAGTTTGAGGTTGTTGTGAACTATGATGTTTGTCTTTTCATGTTCCCCCACCTCTATTTTTTTTTGTGGTTTTTGGCCGGGGCTGGGTTTGAACCCGCCACCTCCGGCCCTACTCCTTGAGCCACAGGCACCGCCCCCCCACCTCCATTTTTTTTTTAATTTCAGATTAATTGAGGGTACAAATGATTAGCTTGCAGTGTTTGCATTTGTTGGGTAAAGTCCATTTTGTAGTTGTGCCCCTCGCCCAGAAGATGTGTCCTATATCCTTAAATTGTGCCCATTAGGTGAAAGCACCCCACTCCACCTCCATTTTATAATATAAACTGCATTGTATTGTATTTGTTATTTTTTAACTTGCTTCTTTCACCTGTCAACATATCCTGGCAGAATCAGCACTAGGGTGAGCCAGTGAGACCGACCCTGCGTGACCCTGAGAATGGCCTCATGCACTTTGTGTCCTCATACATGGGTCCGCCTCATTCTTTTTGACTCTGAACATTATTCTATAGTATAAATAGGCCACCATTTCCCTCCTGATAAATATTTAGGTTGTTTCCAAGTTTTAGCTATTATTATTATCATTATTTTTGCAGTTTATGGCTGGGGCTGGATTTGAACCCGCCACCTCTGGCATATGGGGCCGGTGCCCTACTCCTTTGAGCCACAGGTGCTGCCCAAGTTTTAGCAATTATTAAAATGACGTGTTGACATCCTTATAGACACCTCTTAGTGCATGTTGTTAGTTATGATTTTTTTTTTTTTGAGACAGAGCCTCAAGCTATCGCCCTGGGTACAGTGCCGTGTCATCACAGCTCACAGCAACCTCCAACTCCTGGGCTTAAACTATTCTCTTGCCTCAGCCTCCAGAGTAGCTGGGACTACAGGCGCCTGCCATAATGCCCAGCTATTTTTTGGTTGTAGTTGTCATTGTTTGGCAGGCCCAGGTCGGATTCGAACATGCCAGCTCTGGTGTATGTGGCTGGAGCCTTAGCCTCTTGAGCTACAGACTCCACCTGTTAGTTATGATTTTTACTTTATCATTTCTATGTTTTATATCTTGCTTAAGAGGCCTTCTCAAATTTAAGGTTATAAAACTATCTTCTTGTAGTTTCTTTTTTTCATTCCTTGTGGAGCTCAGGTGCACAGAGTTGAGTTTATCCATACTCCTTACAGTTAGCATCTGTCTGTGTAGGGTACCTTATATTTCCATTTGTTCATTTGTTTATTCCCTTTTATCTCTATATCCCACTCTCATCCTCCTGGTCCATCATAGACAACACAGTCGTGTATTTGATAGTCGTTAGAGCATTTGTACGTTTCCTTATAAAACGTTATGGCCAGGTGCCAGGAGCTCGTCCTGGAATCCTCCACTTTGGGAAGCAGAGGCAGAAGGGTCATTTGAGACCAGGAGTTGGAGACCACCCTGAGCAAGAGTGAGACCCCCTATCTCTACAACCAACAGAAAAAAAAAATCAGCCAGATGTGGTGGCTCACACCTGTAGTCCCAGTCACTGGGAAAGGTGAGGCAGGAGGATTGATTGCCCAAGCCCAGGAGTTTCAGGTTGCAGTGAGCTATGATGATGCTACTGCACTCTACCCCCAGTGACAGAGCAGGACACTATACCAAAAAACAAAAAAGTTATACATACTTATGTAAATGATACCTTATCAGAGACCTTATTCTATTTCTGTCTTCTCTCAACACTTTTCTACATGCAGCCTATCCCCATGGCCGTGGTGTGTTTAGTTTCTTTCTTATGACATTCATCCCATCCCCCTCTACTGAGTGCCCAGAGCCTCTAACTCCATTACCACAAACAGCGCTGCAATGAAACCTTATGCATGGGCCTGCGTGACAATTTCTCTGGGATATATTTCCAAGATTGCTTACATTTTTCTTCCAATACCCTTGTAGTTTGTTTTCTTGTGTTCATATGCCTGTCCACATTTGTTTGGTTTATCTGAGCACGTGTAGCTTTTTCTATAATTTGGGGGATATTAATTCTTGAAACTTTCTGCTGACAAAGAACATTCCAAATTTCAACTTAACCATGTATTTTCGTCAACATTCTGCTTAAGTTAGGGGTTTTTGGGTTTGTTTTTGGAATCTCAGCTTCCAGATTTGAGTTAGGTAATAATAATACAGTTTAGATTTGGATTACTTCTAATGCACAGCCTGAGACGAGGACTTGGGTGACCATAGTTACTTGCGAGGATATCCTGGGAAGACTGTGAAGAAGGGGAAGAGAGGAAAGAGGGGAAGCCAGTGAAAGGTACATTACTGAGCCACATTGTCACTGTGGAAAATTGGCTCAATCTCCCTGGAGAGCTTTCTGAATAACTATGTAGGAATCATCCAGAATTGTCCTGCTGATGTATAGGAGATTGGGACATTTATCCAACAAACTTTACCCTTCTTTGGCAATCTTCCACCCCCCAACACTCCCCCACTTTTCTGCTATATCTGCAAGAGGACTGAGAAAGCTTCCAAGTTGAGGAGAAAATCCTGAGGCAAAAACTCACTCTTGCTTGAGATGAGAAGCCATCAGCATTCACAGGAGCTGCGACCACAGCTGAGTCAGAAGCCAGAGGCCGAGGTGCCCACAGGGCTACTACAGCAACAGTGTGGAGCCGCGCGTCTTTGCTGCTGTCTGACCTACTTCTTGCCCTGCACCTTGCATTCATGTATTGACTACACCTGCCTTCTCTGTCCTGACCCAGTGAGAACCCGGGACTGACCCAGGTCAGCAGTCCATCTTCTCCTCTGGCCCCAGACCATCCACACATTCCCTCTGCTGGGCATTCATCTGCTCGCATCTGGAAACTCTGCCCTTCCCTCGTGCTCAACGGATGTGCAGCTTTCATTCCTCTTTTTTCCCTTCTTCTCTCCCATTTACACATTAACCCTATCAGGATCTCCAACATCAGTAAGCCCTCTCAGATCTTGACTTATCCGACTCCCAGAAAGTGCCTGCACTCAGCTTTAAATAATAAAATACGCCAAAAAATCCCTAATACTCTTTGGGTACTTACTAAATGCAAGCACTGTGTGAAATATGATTCGGTCATTACTGTGTTTTCAAAACAACCTGATGAGGTAAATACTATCATCATGTGGTTTTACAGAAGAGCAACAGAGGCTGGGAGAAGGCAATATATCTAGCTGGTGGAGCTGAGGGTCATGCCCAGGTGCCTGACCATAAGGATTCCTTTCTGACCACTCCATCACCAGTTAGCTTAGCCATTAACTGCCAAGTGGTCCTTGGAGAATGGGCTTCACTTCTTGTGCCTGGTTTTGACCTTTCAAATAGTATATAACACCTTGCCTGGTTTGGTTGTTGTTTATGTCGTTTTGTTTTGTTTTTAGTTTTCTTGATTCATAGTATTACCACCACGTGATGCTTTTTTCCAGGGCCAACTCTAAGGGATTGCTCTCCACCAATCTCCTGATACTGAAATTCTGCAATTAGAAATTAATACATTTGGCCAGAAGTGTTGGGTCATGCTTGTAATTCTAGCACTCTTTGAGGCCGAGATGGCAGATTGCATGAGCTCAGGAGCTGGAGACCAGCCTACAAGACCACATCTCTACTTAAAAAAAAAAAAAAAAAAAAAAAAAACAGAAAAATTAAAAAAACACACACACAAAAATGAGCCGGGTGTTGTGGTGGATGCCTGTAGTCCCAGCTACTCAGGAGGCTGAGGCAGGAGCATCACTTGAGCCTAAGAGTTTGAGGTTGCTGTGAGCGCTGATGACACCATAGCACTCAATCCAGGGTGACAGAGTGCATAGCCATAAGGATTTTGGACTCTGTCTCAAAAAAAAAAAAAAATTAATTTGATCTCACCTCACACTTATATGGGAGAGGATATGTCTTAATCCTTCTCAGCATTTCTATCTTAGCATGAGTGAATTTATACTCCTTTTCTGGGAGCTAGTTTTGAGAAAGGAGAATGCACTAAACTCAGATTGTAGGGAAGTAATCACCTTAGAAAAGCTCTTGCAAATGTGTACCAGGATTTATGTGCCAGACTATTCTTGTCAGCATTGTTCATGATAGACTCAAACTAGAGACAGCATTATCCAACAAGAGTAGAACAGGCTAAGCCTATTATAGTCTCGCACCTATAATCTTAGCACTCTGGAAGGCTGAGGATGGAGGATCACCTGAGCTCAGGAGTTTAAGACCAGCCTGTGCAAGAATGAGGCCCCATGTCTACTTTTGTGAAAAAATTAGCTGGATGTTGTGGTGGGTACCAGCCACTCAGGAGGCTGAGGCAGGAGGCTCACTTGAGCCCAGGAGTCTGAGGTTGCTGTGAGCTAGGCTGACACAAAAGCACTCTAGCCTGAGCAACACAGTGAGATTCTGTCTCCAAAAAAAAAATGTCTTTTTGATGTCTTGTTGACCACAGTTTTCTGGGTGGGAGGGACACAAGTAGCAGGGACCTGCCACCTCTGAATTCTTTTGTCTGTTTGGGTATCTCAGGGAATTTGCTCAGTCTTCTTGGACAATGGCTTCCCTTTGTGATGCAACTGTCACCACAACCAGGGCCCTGTTCTCCCCTCCAGAGGTGACTTGCCCTAGGAATCAAGTGAGGCCCCTGTAAGAATGACAATGTGTGTTCTGTGCAGACAGAGCCTGTCTTGTTTTCTTTCCTCCTTCCTCTCGTCCATTAACAGAGACAATGGCGTTTTGGCAATGTGTCAACCTCATAAACCATACACCAGTGCCAAAAAGAATAAGATGAGAAAGAACTGAGAGGTCGGCGAATTTCCGAAGCCCTTTTCACTAGCCTAGATTTTCAATCTAGATAATAGTAGTTGCTACCTAAGAACATGAGCAAGACTGTACCAAGGCAGAGAGAGAAGTTCCCATCTTTGTGTGGGCAGTCACATCATAGGTGTCCGCATGAGAGGTCAACCTAAAGAATGCTGCTAATGGGCTTGCAGGTCATTAGCAACCCTCCCTAAAATAACCATCTGAACAGGGGGCTGGCTTCCAGCAGGAAGTTGGCAGTAATTGAATTGTTTGGTTATTCTACACTAATTATCTCTGAGAGGAGGCCTGACTCTGATGAGAGGGTGTGGTGGAGCCTCAATTTATGACCAATTTAAATAATTAATTTTCCCCTGTAACAGGGACAAAAATGACCCCAATCCCAACTTCTTGAGGAAACTCTTGATTTGTGAGACGTGGACACTCTCACTGTTTGTGGACCAGTGCGGACTGGATGGTGGGAGATAGTGGTTGAAAGAGAGACTTGGGAGCACTGAAGAAAGATTTAAGCAACTGTCTTGGGATGAAACTTTGAGGCTACAGAACTTGCCGTCCATTCAATAAGGTAACTCCTTCCTTGACCAATCTCTCTGAGAGAGATTTAGCACAGGCTTCATCACTCTCAGGGCTGTTTGGAGTCAGGCTGGTGTTTGTTTTGACCAAGGTGCAGCGCTGATGTAAACCTTAGGAAGGAAATGGGGGCTCAGATGTATTTGGGTCATGCTCGTTGCTTCTTTATCTGCATCAGCAGCATCTTATACTCACCAACACGGATTCTGCTGGTATGGCTGTACAGGATGTAGAAGGACTGAAAACCTAGGGCCCCTGGGACCCCCCTGGACTTCCCCACAGGCACAACCAGACGCCTGCTCCCACTCTAAGGCCTGCAACTGCTCTGGTAGATGGTTTCTGAATCTTAGGGCAGATCTTTAAATCTAACCTTATCAGATTCAGCCTATTGTTCCATTCAATGGAGTCTGTTTTAGGTTGGGTTTTGTTAGAAGCCAGCCCTGAGATAAGGATTTGAGTGCAAGTTGTTTATTCTAGAAATATCCGGAGAAGCACCAGTGGCAGCTGGAGGCATGCTGGGCCCAGCTGCTGCCCCACACCAACAAGATGAACCAGCAGGGCAGTGACAACGGGCATGAAGCCTTCAGAGGATCATGGCTGCTGCCTTGCTCCCCTTGCAAACTGCAGGCCATTTTCCTCTTTCGCCAAGCCTAACTCATCCCATAGAGGGGAGGGAGTTCTGGGGAATGTAGCTCTGTGAGCTGAATGGGCAAGACGCCTCTCCTAATGAGTCCTCAGAGGACACAGTTCTCAGTGCCCGGAGTGGGGCCCGCAGAGCCGCATCTTGTTTTCTGTATCAATTGAATTTCTGTGTCTGAGACCCGTTAGAACCAGCTGAGAAAATATTTAACTTTAGTCTTTACTCTTTCCCACTTTGGGAAGAGGCAAAGATTCCACAACCTTACTCAAGTCAAAGGTGCTCTTGTCTCACTGGCTGGTGGAGGTTACCACCAAGACACATATTATCACTTTCCCAGTAGCCCCTTCACATCTGGTCTCCACACCCCCTTAGCACATGAGACATGTTTTCTTTTCCTCTTGGGTTTTGCCACCTCCCTTGCCCCAAAACCAGGACTGAAGAGAATTTGTTCCCTTTTACTTAAAGACATTCTACTGGAAGTCTCTCGAAACTTCCTTCTCTCTCTCTTGCACTTCTATTACAAATCCACATTCTCTTAAGGACTTGATAAGGAAGAACAAAAAAGACTATTTCCCTTTTCTCCTTTATACACCTTCTCAGAGGCAATAAAACTTAAGTACCCTGCCTAGTGGGAAAGAGAAAGTAGAGAGGAAAAAAACCCTACAAATTAATCTTCTGAAATACTATCCAGAGGCCAGGCTCATTGGCTCATGCCTATAAATCTAGCATTCTGACAGGCTGAGTTGGGCAGATTGCTTGGGTTCAGGAGTTCGAGACCAGCCTGAGCAAGAGGGAGACCCCTGTCGCTACTAAAAATAGAAAAATTAGCCCAGTGTTGTGGCAGGTGTCTATAGTCCCATCTACTCGGAAGGCTGAGGCCTAAGGATCTCTAGAGCCAAAGACTTTGAGGTTGCTGTGAGCTATGATGCCATGGCACTCTACCCTAGGCAACAGAATGAGAGTCTGTCTCAAAAAAAAAAGAATAAAATAAAATAATATCCATAGCTGGGTATGGTAATACATGCCTATAGTCCCTGCTACTCAGGAGGCTGAAGGATCACCTGAGCACAGGAATTCAAGGTTATAGTAAGTTATGACCATACCACTGTGGTTATAACTAAAAATAATAACAATAATAATAACTAAAAAATGAAATAACTTAATAACAAAAAATAGTAATAATAGTAATAATAATAATAATGATAATACAATACTATCTAGGTGCCCGGGCTGCCATAACTTCTTCCTCTGGACAGAGACCATAAGTAGTATCAGCAGCTGGCACCAGAAGCATCCACCTTATGGGCAGCACCTGTGGCTCTAAGGAGTAGGGCGCTGGCCCCATAATGCTGGAGGTGGCGGGTTCAAACCCAGCCCTGGCCAAAAACTGCAAAACAAACAAACAAGAAGCATCCACCTTGGCTTCCACCACCCTCTTTGCCTTGGATGCTTCTCCCATGGCACCAGTGCAAGGTCTCCAGTTGACAGCAGACCCCTGGACACCCTAGGGGCTGAGAGACACAAATTGTTGAGAAAATGATGCCTCTTGTTACCAGAAGCAGTATCCCAGGTGTCTTGGGCCTGGCGAGCCTTTCTGCCTCTGGGACCGCACCATGACAACGCCTGGTCAGTGTGGGTTATATTCCCCCCAGCAAAGAAAATGCAGCCACTTCGTCAGCCACAAACCCAGGGCTTAACAGGCAAGACCTGCTAAATGAAGCACACTTCATCAGTGACAGAAGTGGGGAGGTGCAGGAAATGCTACCCCAAGATATGGCACCTTGGAGATTGAGAAAACAGCAGATGCAGGAAGGCCACTCTCACCACCTTCTCATCCTTCTTCCCTGAAACAGGCGGTAAAATCTAGGACGATCACACTTTGACCTTTGCCTTCCCTTCTCCCCTGAAGGTCCTCATATGACAAGTTCCCCCTCTACAGAGGGAGAAAAGCAATGCCTTTATAGCTGAAGACACAGAGACACCAAGAAAAATCTAAACAAACAGCCTTGGTAATTTCCCTTCAGTTTATTACTATTACTCAGACTTTTTTGTCCTCTAATCCTACTTCTGTATGACTGTTCATAAAAATAGTTTTCCCTGTTTGGTTCTTCATTTCTGAAGCCTGCCATGTTACATAAAACTTACAGTAAATACATTTGTATGCTTTTCTTTTATTTATCTGTCTTTTGTTATAGGGTCTTCAGCCATGAACCTAGCAACGCATGAGGAAAATAGTACTTTTGTCTCCTAGGGAGGCATAGAGACAAAAGATAAATTAAAAAAACTCAGTGGATCTCACAAGCACGGCTGGCTGCCTGGATAACCTGACCCACACAGGCCAACCTTGGGGAGCCACCAAAGCAGCTGGATTTAAGGCAAATCTAGACAGACCTATGGGTCTAAATTAAGTTGCAGAATCGAAGTTAGCCCAGGAAGACAGATTTTACCAGAGTCAGTCCAGGAAAAAAAGCAGCTGGATTTTATGATGTTCTTTACAGGAAGAGGCGACACATCGTATGTATAATATTAATACATATATAAACAGCAATATAAAATTGCTGTTTAATACATAAATACACTAATTACAAGTATGTGAGGAGCGGTTGTGCATGGGGAATAAAGGTTGCCTTGTTCTGCAGATAGAAATCTCTCGGGTGATAAAAGTTGTCTCAAGGTAACTCTCTTGTGGGGACAATGGGTGCACAGGCATCTAAGACACAGCACCATAGGACATGGAGAGCAATGTTGGATGTCATCAACTGAAACCTGCTGCCATCTAAAGAGCTACTTAACAAGTTTCTTCTTGCTGAGACTTGAAGTATAAAACTCTTAATGATTTGCTCAGAACAATGTAACTTCTGACGCACAAGGCTTACATCTTTATTCATGTGTTCATCTATCCACTTTGACTAAATATCTGTCACTTAGCTGTTTCTCAAGATGATGTTTAGCAGTTGGCTGGTTATTAAAGTTTCTGAAAATAGTGGCCTCAATGAATCTTCTCCCTGAGAGTAATTTCCTACCATTGTCAAGGATTTGGTGGCATGCTGTGTTCTAGGCTATGTTTTGAGGCGTGTTTCACACAGCTTTCGGTTTATTTTCATTCTTGATGTTATTATAACCACCCCTCCCCCTGCCCTTCCCTAGGTACATCTGCGTCCCACATGCCCCAGCACACCTACTCAATGGCGCTGCACTATCTGTCACAAGATGTTATTGTAATGCCACTTTAATGGATTTGGGGTTCAGGTTGATGAAATGGGGAAATCAACTGAAAGAGATATGTTCACTGCAACGCTCATTAACAATATCAGAAAAAAATGAAGATTGGCTGCAGCTGTGAATGGACAACTGCCTAGAAATCTGAGTTTACTGTTCATGTGCACAGCAGCAAGTGTAGGCTCCTTGGTTGGTCTGTGAATA
Source organism: Nycticebus coucang (assembly GCF_027406575.1). Lineage (NCBI taxonomy): Eukaryota > Metazoa > Chordata > Mammalia > Primates > Lorisidae > Nycticebus > Nycticebus coucang. The sequence continues at coordinate 111,620,760 of NC_069788.1, read as the reverse complement.
AAATTGACGAGGGAGAGTAACAGGAGAAAAACAATTTTATTTTGTTTCATTTTTATTTATTGATTTATTTTTTGAGGCAGTCTCACTCTGTTACCATAAGTAGAGTGCTGGGGGTGTCATAGCTCACAGCAACCCCAAACTCTTGCTCTCAAGTGATCCTCTGCCTCAGCCTCCCTAGTGATGGGACTACAGGCACCTGCCAGAATGCCAAGCTAATTTTTCCTTTTTTTTTTTTTTTTGTCACAATTTGACCAGGGCCGGGTTCGAACCCGCCGCCCTCAGTATATGGGGCTGGCGCCCTACCTACTGAGCCATAGGCATTGCCCTTTTTTTTTTTTTTTTTTTTTTAGAAGGGACAAGGTCTTGCTGGTCTCAGGCTGGTCTTGAACTCCTGAGCTCAGGAGATCTACCCACCTTGGCCTCCCAGCCTGCTAGGATTAAAGGTGTGAGCCACAGGGCCTAGCTAGAAAACTAAAATTAATTAGTTTAAATTTAATTAATTTAAATTAAGGACACAGAAGTCCCTCAAAAATATGAGACTCAAGGAAGAGTCTCATATTTTTCTTTTTCTGGAGAAATGGCAGAGACCAATTACAGGTATGTGAGGGGCGGTTGTACATGGGGAATAAAGGTTGCCTTGTTCTGCTGATAGAAGTCTCTCAGGTGATAAAAGTTGTCTCTTTCTGGTACAGTTGGCTTTACTAATAAAAATTTCCTTTATAAATATAAATTTTCTTTACAAAAGGGAAAAGTTATACTTTATTTGAGGCAGAGCTTTTCCTAACGTTGGCTGGTTCTCTATGTCTTTTAGCACAAAATAATTAGTATTCCAAAGTGGCACATTTGGGGGTGGCATATTCTAAATCCCTTTATGAACATTTCCTGATTTTAGTTACTTTTCTCTTTGTGAATAACTGCAGGTGTCATTCTGAAGAGAAGACATCTAAGTGATAATTTGAATACAATCTCAACTATTTTTACTTCTATATAATATCTACATCTTTTGTAAAACTTTCATCATGACAAACACTGAAACAGGGTGAGAAACAGTTGTCCAAACTGGCCTTTTCCCCAACTGTATGATTGTTCTTTGAAAGGCATGTTGTTGGCTGGGTGCAAGGTGGCTCACGTCTGTAATCCCAGAAATTGGGAGGCCAAGGTGGAGGATTGCCTGAACTTATAGGTTCGAGACCAGCCTGAGCAAGAGCAAGACCCTGTCTCTAAAAAAAAATAGCTGGGTGTTGTGGCAGGCGCCTGTAGTCCCAGCTACTCAATCTCCATGGAATCAGGGTATGTCGCCCTCCTTGAACATCAAAGCATTCACCTGCCAGGAAGCGCCACTGAGCTTTAGTGTCCAGAGTTTTTACTGGGGTTTCATTACATACACGTGATTGATTGGGCATTGGCCACTTTATTTAACTCAACCTTTCTGGAGGTTTGGCTGGCCCAAAGTACCAAACTTCAAATCCCATGGTTGGTCTTTAAGAGGATCAGTGTTCCATCCTGTGTCATTTCTTTTTTTTTTTTTTTAGAGACAGAGTCTCACTTTATTGCCCTCAGTAGAATGCTATGGTGTCACACAGCTCACAGCAACCTCCAGCTTCCGGGCATAGGCGATTCTCTTGCCTCAGCCTCCCAAGTAGCTGGGACTACAGGCACCCGCCACAACGCCCAGCTATTTTATGTTGCAATTTGGCCAGGGCTGGGTTTGAACCCACCACCCTTGGTATATGGGGCCGGCGCCCTACTCACTGAGCCACAGGTGCCGCCCCTGTGTCATTTCATCTCCTTAGCATAAACTCAGTTGTGAAGCAAGGGATTCATGAATAACAAAACACTTCTACCATTAAGGAAATTCCAAGGATTTAGATTCTCTCTCCCACCAACCAGGGATTAAATTCTTTACTATATTCTTTTTCTTTAAAGGAGAGAAGCAGACTCAGCGCCCATAGCTCAGTGTTTAGGGTGCCGGCCACTGGGGCTTGTGGGTTAGAACCCAGCCTGGGCATGCTAAACAACAATGATAACAACGACGACAACAAAATAGCCAGATATTATGATGGGCTCCTGTAGTCCCGGCTACTTGGGAGGCTGAGGCAAGAGAATGACTTAAGCCCAAGAGTTTGAGGTTGCTGTGAGCTGTGATGCCATGGCAGTCTATGGAGGGTGACATAGTGAGACTCTGTCTCAAAAAAATCAATAAATAAAATAAAATAAGCACCAAGAGTTCAGAAGATGCTGTTACTGCTACACTATCATTCATTGTTTAGTGAATGCAGTAAAGTTTTCTGATCCATTTACAGTAAAATATAAGAATTTGAAACAATTCTGCAAAACATTTTCATCCTTGGATATAAAAAATAGTTTTTGATTCTGGTATATTATCTAGTTGTTTTATTAAGATTAACTTTTGAGGGCAGTGCCTGTGGCTCAGTGGGTAGGGTGCCAGCCCCATATACTGAGGGTGGCAGGTTCAAGCCTGGCCCTGGCCAAATTGCAACAAAAAATAGCTGGGCATTGTGGCAGGCACCTGTAGTCCCAGCTATTCGGGAAGTTGAGGCAAGAGAATCACCTAAGCCCTAGAGCTAGAGTTTGCTGTGAGCTGTGACGTCAAGGCACTCCACTGAGGGTGACAAAGTGAGACTCTATCTCTAAAAAAAAAAAAGATTAAATTTTTGAAAGAAAAAGAGATTAACTTTTTCCTTATATGCCCTGTTCAAATCTTCCCTTTGCTTTATCCCTCATACTCCAAAGTAGATAAACTATGTTTTTTCATACAATGTATTTAATTAATTAATTAATTTTTTTTTTTTGATATAGAATTTCACTATGCTGCCCTCAGTAGAGTGCCATGGTGTCACAGCTTACAGCAACCTCAAACTCTTGGGCTTAAGCGATTCTCTTGCTTCAGCCTCCTGAGTAGCTGAAACTACAGGTGCCCACCACAATGTTTGGCTATTTTTTTTGTTTGTTTGTTTATTTCAGTTGTCATTGTTGTTGGCAGGCCGGGGCTGGGCTCAAACCTGCCAGCCTCCGTGTATATGGCTGGTGCCCTACTCACTGAGCTAGGGGCGCCAAGCCAAAGTATTTAATTTTAGAAAACAATAAAGAAATTTTTACAATAATCTAGTAAATAATTCTATAAATTATTAATACAAGTCACTGGTATGATTTATAGTAATTTGATTCTTTACATTTTCACAATTTCCTTTTGTCCAAAGGCAGTCACAGGCAAAATAATTACTAATGAACTGACATCTCCATGTTTCCCTCTGCTGTAAAAAGTCTGAATAGAAATTCTGTATGTTGGCTGGGAGCGGTGGCTCACACCTGTATCCTAGCACTCTAGGAGGCCAAGGTGGGTGGATTGCTTGAGCTCGTGAGTTCGAGACTAGCCAGAGCAAGAGCGAGACCCCATCTCTAAAAACAGCCAGGTGTTGTACCAGCTACTTGGGAGGCTGAGGCCAGAGGATCACTTGAGTTCAAGAGTTTGAGGTTGCTGTGAGCTATGATGCCATGACATTACCAAAAGCGACAAAGTGAGACTTCATCTCAACCAAAAAAAAAAGAAAGAAATTCTGTATTTTTTTATATCTAAGAACTTGAACTGCTCGGGTGCAGTTATATGTAGGGGATAGAGTAGCGCTCATGATCTGTATCTATACTGTCACATGTAAATAAAATCATGACTTAACAGAATACTACTCAGTCACATGTGTTCACTTCCCCTGGCCACAGCAGGGGAAACATGATAGAGAGTACAAATGGGAGATGGAAATAGAGGAGCTTTTGCAAGTGTCCACAGTCATCACAAGTGAGACTGGTTATGAGAATGCATGCAAGGTGTGGATCCACGGCTGACTTTAACCCCAAGCTCTTGCCCACTGTTTCTTCCATAGCCAACAAGAAAAGGAGGAATGGCTGGGGCCAGGTATCGTGAAATCCTCTCTCAAGTATAAAAAGGGAGGCTCTTAGGATTGGAGAAGTACTTGGAGGAGAAACAGGAGCTATTTAAAAGAAGTGCTTGAACCTTGATGACTCTGGGTCTCATCTTCTCCTGGTTCTCATGAACAGAATGTGAAAACAGAAAAGAAAAAGGAAAATGCAAATAATAGCAGTTAAGTTTGCTCCTATGGCACATGCCTTTTCTCTGAAGATCTCTCCTCTAATCAGTACTTCAGCCTGACTCCTGTTTTAAGATTCTTATGAAATGACAAAATCACAAATAATGGTGTTATTACTGCAAAAATGTATGCTTCATTTTTCTATTACTGAAGGAGAAAATTCTCTGGGAAGTGAAATTCAGCACTCAATTTAACAACGTTTCATACTAATTTACATTGAAATGTAAAACCAATCCAGTTAAAGAACACCCAGAAAAAATAAAATGGGCCATGATTATGATATGGTTTTTCAATTATGAGTCTCATGTTATAAGGATTACAAATTCCTTCTTTTTTTTTAGACAGAGTCTCGCTTTGTGATCTCTTCTTGTTTCATAGATCCTGATTTTCCAATCTGCATCTTTCTCTAGGCCAGTTGATTACCTATAGTCCCAGCTACTTGGGAGGCTGAGACAAGTGGATTGCTCAAGCTCAAGACTCTGAGGTTGATGTGAGCTTCGATGACACCATAGCACTCTATCCAGGGCGATAGAGTGTGACTCTGTCTCAATAATAATAATAGGCCTTGCACAGTGGCTCATGCTTGTAATCCTAGCACTCTGAGAGGCTGAGGCAGGTGGATTGCCTGAGCTCAGGAGTTCAAGACCAGCCTGAGCAAGAGCAAGACCCTGTCTCTACTAAAAACAGAAAAACTAGCTGAGCATGATATGGTGGCGGATGCCTATAGTCCCAGCTACTTGGGAGGCTGAGGCAAGAAGATGGCTTGACCCCAAGACTTTGAGGTTGCTAGGAGCTATGATGCCACAGCACTCAACTCCAGGGCAATTGAGTGAGACTCTGTTTCGATAAATAAATAATAAATAAAATAAAAATAAAAAGCTAAGTAAGTAAACAATGAAGTTTTAATAGTTCTTCTATTATTCTTAGGATATAATTACTTTTTCTTTTTTTAGAGACAGAGTCTCACTCTGGAGTGCAGTAGCCCAATCATAACTCACTGTAGCCTCAACTCTTGGGTTCAACTGATCCTCCTGCCTCAACCTCCTGAGTAGCTAGAACTACAGGCGCATGCCACCGTGCTTCCTAATGTTTGAATTTTTGGTAGAATTGATGTCTCACTATGTTGTCCAGGCTGACCTCAAACCTCTCAGCTCAAGCAATCATCCTGCCTTAGCCTTCCAAAGTACTGGGATTATGGGCATGAGCCATACTGCCCAACCCAAAATTTCTTAACATAGCAAATAAGACTGTCTGTGATCTTGTCCATTTTTACTTCTCTTGTTTTATCCTTTCTGCTCTTTTCTCTCAAATTCCTTGTTTTAGCCATAATTAATGTCTTTCCGTATACCTGAGTGTACTTTGCTTTCTCTTACCTCCAGACTTTAATATACTGCATAATGTTCCTACAGTTCAGATCAGTTCCCATCTACACTCCATTCTTCCTCCATCCCTAGCCCCGGCCTAATTTGAACTAATGTCTTTTAAATTTCAGCTTAGACATCACTTCCTCTAAGAGGTCTTTCCAGACCCCACAGTCAGGGATAGCGTTCTTCCTATGCCCTCCCATAACATCCTATACTTCCTCTATTGTACCTGTGGAAATGCTGCATTGCAACTGCCTGATTGAAGTCTGCGGTGCCCACTAGACTAAGCTTGGTGAAGGAAGAGTCTGTATTGGCCTTGTTCACCATTGTATACTATAGTACCTGCATACAATGGGCAAGAAATAAATATCTGCTCAGTGAAGGAAAGAATGAAGGAACAAAGCATTTATTGCCAATCTTGGTCATTTTGGTACTTACCGTATACTGCATATACTGTTTTCTCAGCTGAAATGTAAACTTCCTAGGGTCATATATGACTCAGCACCTACTGTGGTGTTAAACACATAATAGATATCCATTAATTTGTTTATTAATCTGACAAGTATACATTAGCATTTACAATGTTAAAGGCAATCATGGTATTTGGGAGGAAAGAGGTTTGAGAGTAGAAAGCTGGGAAGTGGATCTGATTTAAACCCTCTAGGTCAGTGGTTCTCAACCTTCCTAATGCTGCTACCCTTTAATACAGTTCCTCATGTTGTGCTGACCCCCAAATTATTTTCATTGATTTTATGGTTGGGGGTCACCACAACATGAGGAACTGTATTAAAGGGTAGCAGCATTAGGAAAGTTGAGAACCACTGCTCTAGGTACTCATTTTTTTTTTGAGACAGTCTTACCATGCCTCCTTGAGGAGAGTGCTGTGGTGTCACAGCTCACAGCAACCTCAAACTCTTGGGCTTAAGTGATTCTCTTGCCTCAGCTGGGACTACAGGCGCCCACCACACCTGGTTATTTTTTGTTGCAATTGTCATTGTTGTTTATTAGGCCTGGGCGGGCCGGGTTCGAACTCGCCAGCTCCCGTGTATGTGGCTGGCACTGTAATCACTCTGCTACGGGTGCCGAGCCCTAGATACTTCACATTTTCATATCATTTAGTGTAGGACCTCAGAAAATGATACCTCAAAGTATAGCACTTTGGTTTTCTGGGTACTTGACCTAAAGGCAGTCTGAAGGCCTCCTGTCTCCCACCCCTCTTTCTCCTCTGAAGAAGGTTATAGAAACCACAATTCCTTTTCCCCTAGGGAAACCTAGAACCCCTCTCCCCCAAAGCAAGCCATAAAACCTAGGAAACTCTCCCATCTCCTCTGAAGACACACATTGCAGATGAGTCCTGACCTACACTCTTGGTAAGGAATGCTATATAGGCCAGGCATGGTGGCTCATGGCTGTAATCCTAGCAGTCTAAGAAGACGAGCTAGGTGGATTGCCTGAACTCAGTAGTTGGAGACCAGCCTGAGCAAGTCTGAGACCCTGTCTCTAAAAATAGCCAGATGTTTGTGGTTAGTATCTGTAGTCCCAGCTACTTAGGAGGTTGAGGCAAGAGGTTGAGCCCAAGAGTTTGAGGTTGCTGTGAGCTATGTAGAGTTACCAGGGTGACAAAATGAGACTCTGTCTCTCAAAAAAGAAAAAAAAGGAAAGAAAGGAGAAAAAATATCTCAACAGACACGGCTTGCCTGGTTCCCCACCCCCTGGTCTATTACTATTAGATCATATCCTTTCTGTCCAATCATATTTTCTACATGGCTAGCCATTCTTCATCAAACCTAAGCATAATTTTCCCTGGGTCTTTAAGTCTTCATTTTCTGAGGTCTCCCTTGTTATGTAAAACTTTGATGAAATTAATTTGCGATACTTTTCTCTTATTAACTTGTCCTTTGTTAAAGGAGTGGTAAATATGACCCTTGTGACAAGTGAGGAAAAGTAACACGCATTTCTACTCCTACTATTATCATAAAAATCTTGGCCATATCTCCATAGAAACAGTAAATGAAAACAAGGACAGAGGTAATCAACAGATGGCAGCAAGTTAAAGAGTTTGAAAAAATGTCCTAGGAAATCTAGGTTTATTCACTACTATTTAAATAAATGACAGCTTAACTCACTACTGTTTTAAAGACTAATCAAGTTACTTGATCTTGGATAAGTCATATAACTTTTTTTATTCCTCTTTATAATAAGGGAGTTGAATTACATAAGAATTTCTCAAAAAAATTTTTTTAAGCCAATGTCTCTTTTGATGCACACAAAAATCTCAAGTCTGTCCCTAAAGTTATTTGGAATTCAAAAACAAATTAACAGATTTCCAGTCATGGCCAAGTGAGAAGATGGCCAAATCCACTCTCTGAAAAGCCCAACTATAAAACTGGGCAAAATTAACATGAACAACCATTCTGTGCTCTGGAAATTGAGCAAAGGCAACAACAATCTGAACAACATTTATGCATGAAGAAAGGCTGACCTTCAGGAAGAATCTGAGGTATCTCAGGTATTCTGGCCCAGGGTACTCCCACTCTTCACAACCACTCCAGTCCAATACTTGGAGGTTCTGCCCGGGTGGGGCAGGTCATGACAACTGGCAGCTTTTCTACTGTGGTTGAAGGGTAGTGACACTTTATTTGGAGCGGTGGGCAATACACCTGCCTAGAAGCATTGTCAATTTTTTTTTGGAAATTACTTCTCCAAGGCAGGTGAGCAGAAGGTGGCCAACAGCTTGGCTCTACTGGCCTGAGGCTATGGTGGTTAGGGCAAGCATAGTCTTACCTAAAGCAGGATACATGCATAGCGGAGACCAAAGAGGGGCCAAGTTATTCACACATGCTTGGTTGACCTTTGGACTGCAGGTATGTGCACCAGAGACACAAAAAGACCTATAGAAACATACAGGCTGGGCACAGTGGCTGACACTTCTAATCCCAGCATTTTGGGAGGCCAAGTTAGGAGGATGGCTTGAGTCCAAGAGTTCAAGACCAGCCTGAGCAAAAGCAAGATTCCCTCTCTACAAAAAATAAATAAATAAATAAATAAGCCAGGCATGGTGGCACGTGCCTGCAGTCCTAGCTTGGGAAGCTGAGGAAAAAGGATTGCGTGAGCCCAGGAATTGGAGGCCACAGTGAGCTATGTTAATGCCCCTACAACTCTAACCCAGGTGACAATGGGAGATACTGTCTCAAAAAAAAGTAAAACATGAAGCAAACATGAAGACAGTCAGAATTTTGAATGTACTCTCCTAAATATAGGAGAAACATGAGCAGAGGAGGAAGCACTGGTCAAGGTGTTTCAGCATACTTTAGTCCAATCTCTGACTAACCATTCAGCCATGCAAACATAGGAGTGGCCTCTAGAAAGCCAGGTGTAAAAACAAAAGCAAGAATATTTTAAAATAAACAAACAAAAAGAACATTAACAACAAGTGAGAAGGCCAGACATGGTGGCTCACGCCTGTAATCCTATCACTCTGGGAGGCTGAGGCAGGAGAATCACTTGAGCTCAGAAGTGTGAGGTTGCAGAGAGCTACAATGACACCACTGCACTCTAAGATGACACCAGTGCACTCTAGCCTGGGCAACAGAGTGAGACTCTGTCTCCAAACAAAACAAAACATGAAACAAGTGAGCAAAGACATTAGCAGCAGGGGACACTGATTTTACAAATTTAGTCCAGGGAAGATGAAAGTAAGTAAAAAAAAAAAGGAAGAGAGAAAAAGGAGGGAAGGAAAGAAGAAAAGAAGGAAAGAAAGGAGAGACAAAATAGAAGAAACAATAACCTTCGGGGGAAAAAATTTTAGAATGTATATTTATTATAACATATTATCTGAAATGTAAAGTTTTCAATAAAATATTATGAGGCATAGCCCAACACAGTAGCTTATGTCTGTAATCTTAGCACTCTGGGAAACTGAGGCAGGTGAATTGCCTTAGCTCAGGATTTGGAGACCAGCCTGAGCAAGAGCAAGATCTGGTCTCTAAAAATATCCAGGTCTACTTTTAGATCCCTAAGTATTCTCCATACTTCTTTCCAAAAGGGACATATTAGCTTGCACTCCCACTAGCAGTGCAAAAGTGTTCCCTTTTCTCCACATCCATGCCAACATCTGTAGTTTTGGGATTTTGTTATGTGAGTCACTCTTACTGGAGTTAGATGATATCTCAAAGTGGTTTTGATTTGCATTTCTCTGACGATTAAAGATGATAGGCATTTTTTCATGTGTCTGTAGGCCGTGCACCTATCATCTTCAGAGAAGCTTCTGTTCAAGTCCCTTGCCCACAATGAAATGGGATTACTTGTTCTTTTCTTATTGATAAGTTTGAGTTCTCTGTGGATTCTGGTTATCAAACCTTTGTCAGAAGCATAGCCTGCAAATATCCTCTCCCATTCTGAGGGCTGTCTGCTTGCTTTACTTACTGTGTTCTTGGCTGTGCAGAAGCTTTTTAGTTTGATCAGATCCCAGTAATGCATTTTTGGTGTTGCTTCTATTGCCTGGGGTATCCTCCTCATAAAGTATTCTCCCAGGCCAATTTCTTCAAGTGTTTCTCCTGTACTCTCTCCAAGAATCTTTATAGTTTCATGTCTTAAGTTTAAATCTTTTATCCAGTGAAAGTCAATTTTTGTTAATGGTGAAAGGTGTGGGTCCAGTTTTAGTCTTCTACAAGTCACCAATTCTCCCAGCACCATTTGTTAAATAGGGAATCTTTCCCCCAATTTATATTTTTGATAGGCTTATCAAAGGTCAAATGACAATAAGTGTCTGGGTTCATCTCTTGGTTCTCAATTATGTTCCATATATCTACCTCTCTATTTTTGTGCCAATGCCATGCTGTTTTGATCACTATAGATTTATAGTATAGTTTGAAGTCTGGTATTGTGATTCCTCCTGATTTGTTTTTATTTCTGAGTAATGTCTTGGCTATCTGAGGTTTTCTCTGGTTCCATATAAAATAAAGTACTGTTTTTTCCAGATCTTTAAAGTATGACAGTGGTGATTTGATAGGGATTGCATTAAATTTGTAAATTGCTTTGGGTAGTATAGACATTTTAACAATGTTGATTCTTCCTAGCCATGAGCATGGTATGTTTTTCCATTTGTTAACATCTTCAGCTATTTCTTTTCTCAGAGTTTCATAATTCTCTTCATAGAGATCTTTCACGTCCTTTGTTAGGTAAATTCCCAAATATTTCATCTTCTTTGGCACAACTGTAAAGGGAATAGAGTCTTTGACTGTTTTTTTTTGGCTGGACTATTATTGGTATATATAAAAGCTACTGATTTGAGAGTATTGATTTTGTATCCTGAGACGCTACTGTATTCCTTGATCACTTCTAATAGGGATCAAACCACAGGTTTGATCCTGCAATTCCTCTATTAGGTTTATATCCAAAAGACCAAAAATCACTTTATAACAAAGATATTTGCACCAGATTGTTCATTGCTGCTCAATTCATAATAGCCAAGTCATGGAAGAAGCCCAAGTGCCCATCAACCCATGAATGGATTAATAAATTGTGGTATATGTACCCCATGGAATATTATGCAGCCTTAAAAAAGATGGAGACTTTATCTCTTTTACATTTACGTGGATGGAGCTGGAACATATCCTACTTAGTAAAGTATCTCAAGAATGGAAGAAAAATATCCAGTACTAGTATGAAACCAATTTGCAATCACTCACACTTTCTTTTTTTTCTAATTATTTTTTATTAAATCATAACTTTATACATTGATGCATTTATGGGGTTCAGAGTACTGCTTCGACACACAATGTGAAATGTTTAAATTGAGCTAAGAACACATCCATCACAATTATACTCATTTCATAATACACTCACACTTTCATATGAAGAATAGATCACAATTATGGCCCAAGATGAAGGAGGGAGGAAGGGGAAAGGGAGGGGGGAGGTCAGATGGAGGGAGGGTGAATGGTGGAATCACACCTATGGTGCATAATGCAAGGGTACATGTCAGATCTATTAGTATAGAGTATAAATGTCTTAACACAATAATTAAGTAAACGAGATGAGGTATATATTAACAAGTGTGATATAAGCGTTCCTAATACTATATGAAATCAGCACATTGTACCCCATAAGTGCATTAATGTATACATGATCTATGTGTTCATGATTTAATAAAAATAAATAAATAAATAAATAATAAAATAAAAATAGCCAGGCATTGTGGCTGGTGCCTGTAGTCCCAGCTAAGGCAAGGGGATCCCTTGAGCCCAAGAGTTTGAGGTTGCTGTGAGCTATGACACCATGGCACTCTACCAAGGATGACAAAGTGAGACTCTGTCTTTAAAAAAAAAAAAAAATCCTAGCACTCTGGGAGGCCAAGGCAGGTAGAAAACAAGACTGTGTCACATGCACCGAGAATGGTGGGTTTGAACCTGGCCAGGTCCTGCTAAACAACAATAAAAAAAAAGTAGCGGGGCTTTGTGGTGGGTGCCTGTAGTCCCAGCTACTCAGGAGGCTCAGATAAGAAAATCACTAGAGCCCAAGAGTTTAAGGTTGCTGTGAGCTATGAAGCCAGCCATGGCATTCAATCTCAGGGTGACTGACTGGGACTCTTATCTTAAAAAAAAAGGTCAGGTGGGGTGGCTCACACCTGTAATCTCAGCACTCTGGGAGGCTGTGGCAGGTGGATTGCTTGAGCTCAGGAGTTTGAGACCAGCCTGAGCAAGAACAAGACCCCATCTCTCAAAATAGCTGGGCATTGTGGTGGGCACCTATAGTCTGAGGTTGAGGCAAGAGAATCCAATCTTGCCTCTGGGCTTAAGCCCAGAGCTTGAGGTTGCTGTGAGCTATGATGCCATGACTCTCTACCCAGGGTGACAAAGTGAGACTCTGTCTCAAAATAAATAAATAAATAAATAAAAGACTCAGCACCTGTAGCTCAAGCGGCTAAGGTGTCAGCCACATACACCAGAGCTGGTGGGTTTAAATCCAGCCCTGGCCTGCCAAATGACAATGATGGCTGCAACCAAAAAACAGCCCGCGTTGTGGCAGGTGCCTATAGTCCCAACTGCTTCGGAGGCTAAGGCAAGAGAATTGCTTAAGCCCAGGAGTTGGAAGTTGCTGTGAGCTGTGATGCCACAGCACTCTACCCAAGGCGTCAGCTTGAGGCTCTGTCTCAAAAAAAAAAAAAATTATGAAGCATTGAAACAGGAAACCCATACTCAAGGGTGAAAAAGCAGTCAGCAGAAATGGTCTCTGAGTGTCTCCAGAAGTTGAATTTAGCTGACTTTAAGAGACTTTAAAGCACCTATTACAAAACAAGTACATATAAAGAATTAAAGAAAAGCATAATAACAATGTATATATAAATAAAGATTCTTGGTGGTGCCTGTGGCTCAAAGGGGTAGGGTATCGGCCCCATATGCCGGAGGTGGTGGGTTCAGACCCAGCCCTGGCCAAAAACTGTAAAAAAATATAATAAAAAGTTAAAAAAAAAGATTCTTAATAAGGATATAAAAAACTTGAAAAATAAAACTAAATGGAAATTCTGGAATTTAAGAGTACAATAACTGAAATAAAAATTCATTAGAGGGGCTTAACAGCAGATTTGAGGTGGTAAAAGAAATAATATGAACTAGAAGATAGATGAACAGAAATGATTCAATTGGAAAACAGAGAGAACAAAAGATGGAAGAAAAATGAACAGAGCTTCAGAGACCTATGTAACAATATTAAGCATACTAGCATGTATGTAATGGGAGTTCTATAATGAAAGGAAAGAGAGAGCAAGGGAAAAAAAAGTCATTTGAAGAAATAATGGCTGAAAATTTCCAAAATTTGATGAAAAAGAACAATCTACATATCTAAGAAGCAGGGTCTCACAATGTTGCCTGGGCTGATCTTGAACTCCTAGACTCCTAGTCTTAAGTGATTCTCCGACCTAGCCTCCCTAATAGTTGGGACTACCTACAGGCACATGCCATCACACCTAGCCATTATGAAAAATTTTATGACCACAGCATCTTTTCAACCATTGGTGGCAAGTACTGCCATCATAAAATTAGACAGTTCTGTTTTTTCTTTTTGGAAGAAAAAGTCCTTGCACTCTTATTTGAATCTAGTTTAAAAGAGAAATTCAAGGGCAGCACCTGTGGCTCAGGGGGTAGGGTGCCAGCCCCATATACCAAGGGTGGCTGGTTCAAACCCAACCCTGGCCAAACTGCAACAACAACAACAACAACAAAAATACCTTGGTGTTCTGGCAGGCGTCTGTAGTCCTGGCTACTTGGGAGGCTAAGGCAAGAGAATCACCTAAGCCCAGGTGTTGGAGGTTGCTGTGAGCTGTGACCCCACAGCACTCTACCAAGGGTGATAAAGTGAGACTGTCTCTAAATAAAAAAAAGAAAGAAATTCAAACATTTCTATTTTCCAACAAAGAAAATGTTAGGATATACATTGAGAGCATGGCACATAAATTGAATATAGTGACTTAATTTAATTTTTTTAGAGACAGGGTCTCACTCTGTTGCCCAGGCTGGGGTGCATTGGCACCATCACGCTCACTGTAACCTCAAACTCTCGGGCCCAAGCAATCCTCCCACCTCAGCCTTCAGAGTACAAACATGTGCCACTGTGCCTGGCTACTTTTTTATTCTTCTTAGAGATTTGGTTTACCTATATTACCCAGCCTAGCCTTGAACTCCTGGCCTAAGGGATCTTCCTAGTTTTTTTCACCGAGGCTTCCCAAAGTGCTGGGATTACAGGTGTGAGCCCCCATGCCTAGCTGATTTTTAACCTTAATGTGATTATTTGTGCTGGTGATGTTTAAAAAAATGACTTAGATATTTTTATATCTAATGCATATACTCTACATATCATTTAATATTTTATAGTATAGTTTGAAGTATACTATAGTATACTTTCCCTCTATTATGTCTAGGGGTATTCAATATCCATTTGTCCTTCACTGGTGATATAAGTTTTGATCACTGGTAAAGGCATTGTCTGATTTTTTTTTTTTTTTTGAGACAGAGTCTCACTTGATCACCCTTAGTAGAGTGTGATGGTGTCATCATAGCTCACAGCAACCTCAAACTCTTGGGCTCAAGTGATCCTCTTGCCTCCGCCTCCCAAGTAGCTGGGACTACAGGCGCCCACCACAACACTTGGCTATTTTTAGAGACAGGGTCTTGCTCTGGCTTGGGCTGGTCTCGAACTCCTGAGCTCAGGCAATCCACTCACCTGGGCCTCCCAGAGTGGCATTGTTTGATTTTTTTTCTTCCATGTAATTGCCACATTTTTTTCTCATTTGCCCTAATAAGTTTGTGTGGGAATTTTTTTTAAGACCATACCAGTATGTACTTCTCAACATAATATTCCACTAGATTTAGCATATATTGATTATTATTGCCTGATCTTTATTATGAAAACTGTAAAATGGTAACTTTCCAACTCTGATACCCCGTCTACATTTATCAGCCAACCCTCAGAGTTCTACTGTAGGGCAGAATCCTCCATTCTCTCTTTGCTTACCTATATTTAACTGGTGTAGATTCATAAATTCCTAGTTTACAATGGTTAATAAATCATTCCCATACTTACGTTGGTGCCCGAGTTGTCTCGGATTTGGCTGGTAGGATCCCCAAAAGGCCTCTGTGTCCTTGTGACATGCCTCATCAATTTTTGGAGCACTTCCTTAACTTCAAGCAAAAAGATGTTCTAGGTTCATCTGGTATTTACCCTGTCCCAGCCCTGAAATCAGCCATTTCTCTAAGGAGCCCCAATTCCTTTTATCAGTTGTATTAGCTACATAACCAACTACCCACAAATTTAGCAACTTAAAACAACAAATAACTTTTACCTCTCATTGTTTTTTTTTTTTTTTGAGACAGAATCTCACTCAGTCACCCTGGCCTTGGGTGCTGTGCTGTCGTAGCTTATAGCAACCTCCAACTCTTGGGCTTAAGCAATCCTCTTATCTTAGTCTCCTGAGTAGGTGGGACTACAGGCACCTGCCATAACGCCTGGCTATATTTTAGAGACAGGGTCTCACTTTTGCTTAGGCTGGTCTTGAACTGGTGAGCTCAAGCAATCTACCTGCCTTGGCCTCCCAGAGTGTTAAGATTATAGGCATGAGCCATAGCACTTGGCCAGGGTTCACGGTTTGTTTGTACTTCTTTCCCTCTGCTCCACCCTGCCTAAGACTGACGGTGTAAAAGTGTATTATAAGTTACTTGGGTGAGTTCTTCTGTTTTCCTTTCCTTTCAGTGTGGCTATAGTATTCAATTGAAATATAACCAAGTTCATTTATTTTCGTTTGCTTCTGGGTTTGAGTTTTTTCCCCTTCCTATTCTCATTGATTTAATTTCATTTTTCTGTATGGAGAACATTAAAATGCTTTCAGAAGTAAAAAGTACACAAAAAGATGTATTCATATTTGGTATTTTCAGAGAAGTATCATTCCCTCTAATGTCATTACCACCTCATTCTCCCACATCCCTTATAGGAAAACATTTTTGTTTGTTTTGGTTTATATTTCCTGTTTTTATTAATAAAACCAAGCAGATATAAGTATGTTTTCTTAATTTTCCTCCTTTTCATAAAAGCATAGCATAACTATATGTGATCATTTGTGCTTTGGTTTTACCACTCAATAGTATTTCCTGGAAATCATTCATATCAGTCATAATAATATTCTTTGTTCTTTAAAATTTTTTTTCATATTTAGAGACAGGGTCTTGCTTTATCACCCTGGGCTGGAATGCAGTGAGGTTGTCATAGCTCAATACAGCCTCAAACTCCAGGGCTCAAGCAAACCTCCTGCCTTAGCCTTCTACCCAAGCAGCTTGGACTATAGCATACACCACTATACATGGCTAATTTTTCTATTTTTTGTAGAGATGGTAGTCTTGCTCTTGCTCAGACTGGTCTTGAACTCCTAATCTCGGGAGGTCCACCCGAGGACCTCCCAAAGTTCTAGGATTACAGGTGTGAGCCACTGCACCTGGACTATTCATTTAAAGACAAATAGATCTATAGGCCTGGCACAGACTCTGGGAGGCTGAGGCAGGAGGATTTCCTGAGCTGAGGAGTTCAAGGCCAGCCTGAGCAAGAGTAAGATCCCATCTCTACTAGACATAGAAAAACTAGCTGGGCATTGTGGCAGATACCTATAGTCCCAACTACTCAGGAGGCTGAGGCAAGAGGATGGCTTGGGCCATTGAGGTTGCTGTGAGCTAAGATTCCATGGCACTCTATTCAGGGCAACAGAGTGAGACTCTGTCACAAACAAACAAACAAACCCCAGATCTATAGCTTACAATTCGTTCCTTTTTTTGTATTTGCACTGTATTTTGGGTGAATGTATCATAGTTTATACAACCAATTGCCTAGGCTTGGGCATTTATGTAATTTCCAATATTTTACCATGATAAATAAAGCTGCAAGAGTAACCTTGGACATATCCATCTATATCTATCTATCTATCTATCTATCTATCTATCTATTCATCTATCTTCAAGGTAAATTTCCAGAAGTGGAATTGCTGAGTTAAAGAATAAATTCATTTATAGTTTATTAGCAATTGCCTAATTCCCCTCACAGAGGTTGTTCCAATTTTCATTCCTGGCAATGATAAATGTAAGTTCTTGTCCCCACCCTCACCTTGCTGCAAGAGTGCATGCCTAACATTGGTTATGGGAACAGCAAGAAAACAAGGCATATGTTGCCCACTGGTTTCTGGACACCCCTCATCCACAAGATCAAGGAGCTGGAAGTACTGCTGATGTGCAACAATCTTACTGTGGGAAGATTGCTCACAGCGTTTCTTCCAAGAACAAAGACATCGTGGATAAGGCAGCTGGCCATCAGAATCACTGGTCCCAATGCTAGGCTGTACAGTGAAGAAAATGAATAGACAGCCCATCAGTACATTTTGTGTTTAAACAAAACCACAAAAACTGCAAAAAGAATACAGAGATTTCAACTATGCTAAATTATTTATGCAGCAAATTATGAAGTAAGGCAACTATGGTAGACAGCTCCTAAGCTGATCATCTGTGGTCCTTACCTCCTGATATTCATGCCCTTTTTTATTTCCCTTGCCAAATGGGGTCTTTGGTCCCCATTCTCCCAGCATTTAGTGACTTGCTTCTAATAAATAGAGTATGGCAGAAATAATGAGATGGCTCAAGATTGGGTTATACAAAAGACTGCAGCTTCTATCTTGAGTGTGTTTGCTCTCTCTCTTTTGGACTGTTTGCTCTGGAAAGGCAGCAGAATGCACACACGTTGTTATTTATCTTCGGCTCATCTCAGTGGTACTAGGGAAAGAAATAAGGACCAATAACCAACAAAGAATCGAGGCCCACAATTAATCCAACAACCCATAAGGAGGCCCATGTAAGGAAGCCTGGATGTGGACCCTTCCCCAGCTGAGTCTTCTTATGAGACCACAGCCCAGGCTAGCAGGTTGGCAGCTAAACTGTGCCAGGATTCCTAATCCACAGAAACTCCAACATAACAAATGTTTGTTGTGTTAAGCCACAGAGTTGGGGTTAATTTGTATGCAGCAATAGATAATAAGGCAATAGACAGTCTTCAGAGGTTTTCTCCTTTAAGGTTATTTTCACTAGGCGTAGCAAGAATTTTTTTTTTTTTTTTTTTTTTGTAGAGATAGAGTCTCACTTTACGGCCCTCGGTAGAGTGCCGTGGCCTCACACAGCTCACAGCAACCTCCAACTCCTGGGCTTAAGCGATTCTCCTGCCTCAGCCTCCCGAGTAGCTGGGACTACAGGCGCCCACCACAACGCCCGGCTATTTTTTGGTTGCAGTTTGGCCGGGGCCGGGTTTGAACCCGCCACCCTCGGTATATGGGGCCGGCGCCCTACTGACTGAGCCACAGGCGCCGCCCGACGTAGCAAGAATTTTTAAATGTCTCTCTCAAAATGGCTCCCTGCGGCCCACAGCCGAACATTATTAGCTCCGTCCGGCTCAGCGGCTCAGTCTGGGGCCCTAGACAATGCCCAAAGTTCTCCGCACTCCTGCTCAAGCTCTCCTCAAGGCAGTTCAACTGAGTGCCAAGTCCAAAAACACCGAAACAGTTCACAGAGTCTCACTCTGTCATCCAGGCTAGAGTGCCATGACATCAGACGGACTCACAGCAACCTCAAACTCCTGGGCTCAAATGATCCTCCTGCCTCAGCCTCTGGAGTAGCTGGGACTACAGGGAATCATGGCAGCTGATGAAGATAACAAAAAACAAGTTCTTAAGGAGAATTAGCCAGATGAAGTTATGAAAAATGAAAAAAATGAGGGATTAATTGGTGAAATTACAAAGGAAAATATTCAGCTAAAGGAAGAGATCCAAAAGCTCAAAGCTGAGCTACAAGAGACTGCCAGAACATTCCAGATTAAAGAGGATCTTCCTGAAACAAAGATAAAATTCGTATTTGCTGAGACTCCTGAGAATGACAACCAGTTTTCAAATGTCTCCTGTTCATTTCAAGTGAACTCAAAAGTTACTTATGAGAGGGCAGTGCCTGTGGCTCAAGGAGTAGGGCGCCGGTCCCATATGCCGGAGGTGGCGGGTTCAAACCCAGCCCCAGCCAAAAAAAAACCACAAAAAAAAAAAAAAAAGTTACTTATGAGCTACAAAAAGGACATGCACTTATCACCTTTGAAAAAGAAGAAGTTGGGCGGCCCCTGTGGTTCAGTGAGCAGGGCGCCGGCCCCATATACCGAGGGTGGCGGGTTCAAACCCAGCCCTGGCCGAACTGCAACAAAAAAATAGCCGGGCGTTGTGGTGGGCGCCTGTAGTCCCAGCTGCTCGGGAGGCTGAGGCAGGAGAATCGCCTAAGCCCAGGAGTTGGAGGTTGCTGTGAGCTGTGTGAGGCCACGGCACTCTACCGAGGGCAATAAAGTGAAACTCTGTCTCTACAAAAAAAAAAAAAAAAAAAAAAAAAAAAAAAAAAAAAGAAAAAGAAGAAGTTGCCCCAAATGTGATAAGAATGAGGAGACATCGTATACAGATAGACAATGTAAATGTGGAGGTCGTAGCCCAGCCAGTGCCATTAAACTCTGGAGTCAGATTCCAGGTTCATGTAGAAGTTTCTAAAATGAAAATCAATGTTACTGGAATTCCTGATGAACTGCCTGAAGATCAGATGAGAGACAAGCTAGAACTGAGCTTTTCTAAGTCCCGAAATGGAGGCAGAGAAGTGGAATGGGTGGAGTATGACAAGCCGTCCGGCAGTGCCATCATCTTGTTTGTGGAAATTGGAGTTGCTGACAAGATTTGGAAAAGGAGAGACTATCCTCTTCATATAAATCGCAGCTGCCATAGAGTTATGGTTTCTTCATACGTAGAAAAACACTTGAAAAAGTATCAGGTATTTTCAGGACTATCTAAGAGGACAGTGCTTCTGACGGGAATGGAAGACATTCATCTGGATGAAGAAATGGTGGAGGATTTAATTGGTGTTCACTTCCAGCGGGAAAAGAATGGGGGTGGAGAAGTGGATGTGGTCAAGTGTGCTGTATACCAGCCTCACATCGTGTACTTTGAAGAAGAGACTGATGGGATCACATAATAGCTAGCGCATCTGAGCCCAAATCACTGGAAATGTTTGACAAAAATGAATATCGTTTCCCTTTAAAAGAAAAAAAAAATGTCTAGGAGTTTTTCAAGCTCTCTTTTTCAAATTTTACTTTCAAGGACAGATATGTCAATAGGGAGCATAAAAAGTTGATCACATTTATAAATATCCATACAAATTAGTAATCTTTTGAACATTTTAAATTTTAACACCTTAGGTGTGTTGTGGTGGTTCACAACTATAGTCTCAGCATGTTGGGATACTGAGAGGGGACCATCACTTGAGACAGGGATTTCAAGACCAGCCTGGGAAATATAGCAAGATCCTGTAATCACAAAAAGAATAAAAAAAAAACTAACCAAATGTGGCAATGGGCACCTGAGTCCTAGCTACTTAAGAGGCTGAGGTAGGAGGATTGCTTGAGCCCAGGAGTTTGAGACTTCAGTGAGCTATGATCAGGCCACTGCTCTCCAGCCTGGGCAATGGAGTGAGACCCTGTCTCTAAAAACAAAAACGAAACAAAAAAACCACTTGAACACTTTATACAGTTGGATTCTTTGGAATGCTTTTATGGCACAGGTCTCTCTTCATCTCTAGGGTAGAAGAGAAATCTCTTTCATCTCTTTCTGAGATTCCTTTTGCTAATTTTGAAGACATGGGGTTTTTAAGGCCAGGATTTCATCAGTCAACATTTTAAGCAAAAAGGTAGGCTAGTGGAGCTAAATTTTACTGGCAGAAGTGAAGGAAGAGATGAATAGGTTTTTTATTTAATGGCAGTATAAAGAGCTTATGGCATTAAATCCCTAAAGAGATCAGTCATGCCAACAGTAGGTATAGGAGAGAAAATATCATCTATAGTGACTTTAATGTAGTGGGAGAAATTTCATGTCCAATGCAGGACAACTCTGACTGGCCATTTTAGTTCCAAGCTCCCTATAGAATTGCCTCCCAAAGTTCATCTCCTATTGCCCAATCCTGCTTTCTTCCTTCTTCTTTCACAGGTATCAATCCCACAGGCATTCCCTAATAAACATCCTGCACTCTAAACTCCCCTTCTGAGTTTCCTTTCCACAGAATCCACCTTGTAACAGGTAGAAATGTTACTTTCCTAAATGCTCTGCTTCTCTGAAAAAGCACTTTTTAAGCCTGAATATCTCAGGATTCAGTTATAGTATTCAACTAACGAACTAACTTCATTTTATTTATTTATTTTTTTTGAGACTGAGTCTTACTCTGTCACCCTGGGTATAGTGCTATGGCATCATCAAAACTCCTGGGTTTAAGCAATCCTCCTGCCTCAGCTTCCTGAGTAGCTGGGACTACCAGCACCTGCCACAATACTCATCTAGTTTTTCTATTTTTAGTAGAGACAGGGTCTTGCTTTTGCTCAGGCTGGTCTCAAATGTGAGCTCAGGTAATCCACCCTATTCAGCCTCCTGGGGAATTAATTTCATATAATAATTTTAAAAATTGGCTCTAACATATTACATGATACTATGTATATGAAATGTCCAGAGAAGGCAAATCCATGAAGGCAGAAAGTAAATTAGGGGTTGCTAGCCCTGGTGGGTAGAAATGGAGAGTGACTGCTAATGGGTATGGTTTCTTTGAATGAATGAAAATATTACAGAATTAGATAGTATTGATGCTACACAATCTTGCGAATATACTATAAGCCACTGAATCGTGCACTTTAAAATGGTGAATTTTATTATATGTGAATTATAGCTCAATAAAAATGTAAAATAGGCTCCAGCACATTTTTATATAATTCCTATAACTTTAGACAAATTGATCAATATGAAAGTTCTATTTGTTCATTTATCTATGTAACTGACATTTACCAAGCTTCTAGGCCTAATATAATGAAAGGTGCTAGAAGGTTGAGAAATGCAAAGTTAATGATACATGGGCCTGCAGACTAATAGGGGAGACACGGGTGCGGCTTTTATCTCTTACCTTGTGATATTTTTCTAGGATATACTTATATGTTTGGGTTTGCATTTATGAGGTCTGCCAGTTAAGTTTGCAAACTCATCCTAGAAAAGTGCTGTATATTTCATTGCTGAATATCACTATTGTTGCCTTCAAAGCACTTCCCTTGCAAAGGTCTGCAACAATGCCAGTGTCTAGTCCACCCTTCAAAGCAATTTTGGAACTGTTTTTCTTTTTTTAATGTGAGAATTTATTTATTTTTATTTTATTTATTTATTTATTTGCAGTTTTTGGCTGGGGCTGGGTTTGAACCCATGACCTCTGGCATATGGGGCCGGGGCCCTACTCCTTTGAGCCACAAGCACCACCCTGGAACTCTTTTTCTTGAATGGCAATTCAATTCAATTCAACAATGGCAATATTGTTGTATTACCCTTGATGTCCTGAATGTCATCAAAATGTCTTCCTTTTAGTATTTCCTTCAGGGAAAAAAAAATGTCATTAGGGACCAGATCAGGTGAGAACAGAGGGTGTTCCAATATGGTTATTTGATTACTGGCTAAAAACTCTCTTATAGATAGTGCTGTGTGAACTGGTACATTGTCATGATGCAAGAGCCATGAGGCAAAAAGAATGTTCGTTTGTTACTCTAATTCAAGCTCTGACATTCTCACAAAGGCACACAAAAACCCACAACGATAATGAATGCCACTCAGTAAGATACCACCACATGTTATGTTGACATGAACATAACTGAGACACTGATACATCAAGGTTATGAAACCTCACTGAGTTGTTTGTACAGTACCACCAATGTAACCACACAGTGGCAAGTTCACAAATTTAATTGTGAGACTTCACATGTAATTATGAACAATTATCATCTCTGTGGAAAGATATTATTTAGCACCAAATTACCTTTGATGTTGCACTAAGTGCTATATACCATGCAGGTGGGATAGACTTGAATTATTTCTCCTAATTAATTTGTAATCTGACAGAATTGACTATATAGGCAATCATATGAGGTCATTTTAATTTAAAAATAATTTAATGAATGAATATACTAATGTATCAGATTAAGAATTTATATTTATTATGCTTAAATGAAACAATATATACCATGTATTTTTATATAAAGTAGAAATGAGAAAAATTGACATCTAGTTAAGTGTAGAAAATGATTATATCACAAATTACTTGAAGGATGGAAGGCGGCAGTACAAGGGTCTGCAGAGGGGGAAAGGTAAGGAATTCCAGATTTATGGCAAATACAGAAACGGGTTAGATGCTTGGACTCAGGTAGGAAATATGCTTCTTTACTTATTAATTAGTTAATCTGACTTAGTACTTAGCTGATTTAATCTCAGTTTCCTCATTTATAAAATGAGAATAATAGTAACAGAGTTGTTTTGAAAACTTAATCATATGGGGAAAAAACACATAAGGCATGCTCTAACTCAAATGAATCATTGCATAGAATGATAGTAACCCTTAGGGATAGTGAAGTAGACGAGAAACATAATGAAAATGTGTCTATAAATCCTCCACTTGTTTCTTGAAATTTGGGGGATGGGAACTCAATCTGGGTAGTAAAATCATACTTGTTACAAAAAGTTCATAGGCCCTAGATAAAATCAAGACAGCCAAAACTAATTTAATTTCAGGGCTTCTTTTCTACTTTAAAAGACTGTGTCTTTTAAAATCAAGTCCTAGGCGTGGGCACCTGTAGCACAGTGCCATGCACTGAGGCTGGCAGGTTCGAACCCAGCCCAGGCCTGCTAAACAACAATGACAACTGCAACAAAAAAACAGCCAGGTGTTGTGACCAGCACCTATAGTCCCAGCTACTTGGGAGGCTGAGGCAAGAGAATCACTTGAGCCCGAGAGTTGGAGGTTGCTGTGAGCTGTGATGCCACAGCATTCTTCCAAGGGCAACATAGTGAGACTCTGTCTCAAAAAAAAAAAAATAATAATAAAGTCCTAGACTATCTTTTTTTTTTTTGCAGTTTTTGGCCGGGGCTGGGTTTGAACCCACCACCTCCGGCATATGGGACCAGCACCCTATCCCTTTGAGCCACAGGCACTGCCCATATCTTTTTTTTTTTTTTTTGAGACTAATTCTCACTTTGTTGTCCCCCTCTCTCCCTACCCCCCCACCCCCGTAGAGTGCCATGGCATCACAGGTCACAGCAACCTCAGACTCTTGGGCTCAAGCAATTCTCTTGTCTCAGCATCCCAAATAGCTGAGATTACAGGTGCCTACCACAACACCCAGCTATTTTTAGAGATGAGGTCTGGCTGTGGCTCAGGCTGGTCTCGAACCTGTGAGCTCAGGCAATACACCTGCCTTGGCCTCCCAGAGTGCTAGGATTACAGGCATCAGCCACCATGAGTGGCATTTTTTTTTTTTTTAAGAGACAGAGTCTCACTTTATCTCCCTCGGTAGAGTGCCGTGGTGTCACAGTTCAGAGCAACTTCCAGCTCTTGGGCTTAGGTGATTCTCTTGCCTCAGCCTCCCAAGTAGCTGGGACTACAGGCACACACCACAATGCCCGGCTATTTTTTTGTTGCAGTTCAGCTGGGGCAGGGTTTGAACCCGCCACCCTCTGTATATGGGTCCAGCACCCTACTCACTGAGCCACAGGTGCTGCCCTATCTTGGTATTTTTTGTTTTGTGTTTTTGTTGTTGTTGTTGGTTTTTTAGAGACAGGGTCTCCCTCTGTTGTCCAGGCTGGAGTATAGTGGCCTAATCATAGCTCAGTATACCCTTGAACTCCTGGGCTCAAGCAATCCTCTAGCTTCAGCCCCCAGTAGCTGGGACTGCAGGCCTGAGCAACTGCACCTGCCCTATTTTATCTTACTACTTTCAATCTGTTTGAGTCTTTTTCTTTTTCATCAGTTGGTTCAATTATTTTTTATTTTTTTGTGTTTTTTTTTTTTTTGGCCGGGTCTGGGTTTGAACCCGCCACCTCCGGCATATGGGACCGGCGCCCTACTCCTTGAGCCACAGGCGCCACCCAGTTGGTTCAATTATTGTAACAAAAGGTTATTGAAGGCCTGCCTGTATATGGAGTATAAAAAAGATTAGCTCCTGTCTGAAGGTGTTTGAAAAGTACTATAATTCTCCTAGTCTTTTCCTGAAGCTTTCCCAAAGAAGTAAAAATGCTCAGAGGGAAGGCTACCAGGAGCTCCAGCCTGTTTGATTGCTACCTCCTTGCTCACCATTCCAGTTATCTTTCAGCCACACTATCCCATGATTTGTGCTGAGCTATTAGCTCCCACATGAATACAATGTAAACAGCAATACTTATACCTGCCTAATTCAGATGGTCTCTTAGGGTAAACTGTCCTATTGTTATGAAAGCCACAAAGGGGGAGGGTCACTGTTGCTGGAAGCACAGGAAGCCAATTCTGAGACATCAAGAATTGTGAAGGAAGAAAGGATTTATTTCTTCCTTTCCATCTTCCCAGAGGATGGTCAACTGGGATGGGGAGGCACAGGCTACCTGAAATTCACCTCCCAGATTAGCAGGGTTAGGGGTTTTCATGGAAGTGAAAATGAATAATGCATAGAGGGAGTGTACTCCTTGTATGTTTGGGGTGGAGTGTACCGCACCAAGCACGGTGAGGATTCATGCTTGTTCATACATCCCGTGAACAAAAAATGGTAGGCAAATCCCTCCCCTGGGTGGGAATTTTAGTATTATAATGAGCTAGGGGTTAATATTATCATTCTTTCAGCCTGTGCACAGGCTCAGTGGTTCTTGGTCACAATCTGTGGTCCTGTGTCACTTATCTTGACTTTCTCCAGACATTCTGGTAGAGTGAGGAGCTGTAATTATCTCAGGGCTACAAGGAGGTTCTGCTGTTTCCTGGGGAAAACCTCAAATAAATTGTATCAGTGTACAGAAAATTACAGAGTTCTGAAATTACTCAGTATAGCAGTTTGTACTGAGACCTCTCTGTCTCTTCTCTGCCTTTTCTAAGACTGCGGTTGCTAGGCCACTGGAGCTGAGGTGACTCCCTCCCTCCCTTCCTTTCTTTTTTTTGAGACAAGGGTCTCACTATGTCGTCCTTGGTAGAGTGCTATGGCATCACAACTCACAGCGACCTCAAACTCTTGGGCTAAAGTGATTCTCCTGCCTCAGCCTCCCAAGTAGCCAGGACCACAGGCGCCCACCACAATGCCCGGCTATTTCTTGTTACAGTTGTCATTGTTGTTCAGCAGGCCCAGGTCCGGGTTCGAACTTGCCACCCTCGGTGCATGTGGCTGGTGCCCCAACCACTGTGCTACCTACGGGCGCAAAGCCTTTTTTTTTTTGAGACAAAGTCTAAAGCTGTTGCCCTGGATAGACTACCCTGGCTCACAGATCACAGCAACCTCAAACTCGGGCTTGGCGATTCTTTTGCCTCAGCCTCCAAAGTAGCTGGGACTAACCGGTGCCCGCCACAATGTCCAGCTACTTTTGTTATTGTTGTTGCAATTACCATTACTGTTTTAGCTGGCCAAGCCGCCAGCCTCAGTGTATGTGGCCGGTGCCCTACCCACTAAATTTCCTGTCCAGTCAAGGCCACTTAGCTGCCCGCTTCTGGTGTGATGTGAACACTAGAAACTCCGAAAGGGAGCTAAGACTCTAGAGAATTGTAAAATTTTGTTATGAAACCAGTCACGCTATAAACACTCCTTGCTCAATCCAGTCCAGCACAAAAAGTGGCGATTAATAATTAACAAAATTGAGAAATCAGTCCACACTGGGTAATCTCTGAGGAATTTGGAATTCTTTGTGAACTAAATAGTAGGCCTCTCTAAAGCAATCTAGAGAGAGGCTTTAATCCCAGCGCTGCCCTAATCAGCTGAAAAGTGGATGCTCCAACCATATCAGCTCTGAGTCTCAGTTTCCCAGTCTATAAAATAAGGGGTGGGCTCGACGGTCCCTCTCTAACTGTAATCCCCAATCTTAGGATTAGGAAGAAGTCCATAAAACGAATAAAATTCCTTCAAGGATTTTGCTGGATGAGAACTCACAAGTTGAAAGATTTGCTTTTTGGATCTTGGCAGTAACGGCGGCCACAGGGCACCAATCTCTGTTAATTTATTAACGCACTTTGCCCAGATTAGAGTCTGTCGGTGGAAGATCCGCACTTAGGCCTCCTCTCCAACTCGGTGTGGCAGGCTGCTTAAGAACAGTCCTTAGACTTCTCAATCCCGCCCCTAGCAGGGCAGGAGGAGCGGGGAACAGCCTAGTCGTACGCCTGCGTACTGCGCTGGGGGTGGGGGAGCGGAGGTCGCTCTGCAAGGTCGGGTCGTGCGGACCCGCCCTCTTCACGGCAAATCACGCGATATTTCCTCCCCTCCTCAGCTCCACAACGGTGACTGACGCGTACCGGGCTGTGTAGCTGGAGCTGTGGAAGGTGGGTTGGTCCCTCGCAGCGAGGCAGGAAACTCGCAACCCAAGTGACTTCCACGCTTCCTTCCGGAGCTACCCGTGACGCTGGCGTTATTGCTTAGGACTTAGAATAGGGAATGCTGGAGAAGAAGCAAGATCGGTGCTTTGCTTTTTAGACTTGCTGGGGGTAAGAAACCTCAAGTTTGGACGTCACCGTGTTTGAGGTGCCGCCGGGTCTAACTGAACACGTATTTATTATCTACCTTGTGTCAGGCATAGGGGGTGGACACGAAAAAAGACACAGAAGGTCATAAACAGGGAGAAAACATCTCGCGAGGATTGCTTGAGGCCAGGCGTTCCAGACCAGTTTGGGCATGGACACAATCTGGTCTCTTAAAAAAAAAAAGTGCTGGTGCAGTGGGTCAAACCTGTAATCCTAGCACTCTGGAAGGCCGAGGCCGGTGGATCAAATGACCTCAGGAGTTCGATACCAGCCCGAGAAAGAGAGAGACCCCATCTCTACAAAAAGTAGAAAAACTAGCTGGGCATTGTGGCGGGCGCCTGTAGTCCCAGCTACTTGGGAGGTTGAGGCAAGAGGATTGTTTGAGCCCAAGAGTTTGAGGTTACTGTGAGCTATGACGCCAGAGTACTCTATCCCAGGACGACTGAGTGAGGCTGTCTTAAAAACAAAAACAATAGAAAAAAAAAACCGAAAAAAGGGTTAGCCAGCTGTAGTCCCAGCTACTGGGGCGGTTGGGGTGGGAGCATCAGCTTGAGTCTTGAGTTGAAGGCTGCTGTGAGCTGTGAGCACACCACTACATTCCAGCTTGGGCAAAGGAGCAAAAGACCCTGTATCTTCACCCCTCCCCCCAGAAATTTATGATCCTCCTGTTTTGGAAATGGTTATGTGGTGTATTTGATACATTATTCAGCCTCTCTCTACCTTCCTTTCCTCATCTATGAAATGATGGCAATAGTACTAACCGAACAGGGTTGTTGAGAGGCAAGGTTTAAACATGACAATGAATGTAAAATCATTGGCTGGTTCCTGGCCTTTCTAAACAAACATTCAGGGCGGCGCCTGTGGCTCAGTGAGTAGGTCGCCGGCCCCATATGCCGAGGGTGGCGGGTTCAAACCCAGCCCCCGCCAAACTGCAAGAAAAAAATAGCCGGGCGTTGTGGCAGGCGCCTGTAGTCCCAGCTGCTTGGGAGGCTGAGGCAAGAGAATCGCGTAAGCCCAAGAGTTAGAGGTTGTTGTGAGCCGTGTGAGCCACGGCACTCTACCCTAGGGCGGTACAGTGAGACTCGTCTCTACAAAAAAGAAAAAAAAAAGAAACAAACATTCAGGAAACAGGCTGAAAGAAGCCCCTTTTCCAGGATTCCATCCATCTGGTTAGGAACCAGGATTTGGGCCCGGTGCAGTGGCTCATGCCTCTAATCCCAGCACTTGGGAGGTGGAGGCAGGTGGATTGCTTGAGCTCAGGAGTTCAAGACCAGCCTGAGCAAGAGGGAGACCCTCTCTCTAAAAAATAGCTGGGTGTTGTGGCGGGTGTCTGTAGTCCCAGCAGCTCGGGAGGCTGAGGCAAGAGAATCGCTTAAGCCCAGGATTTTGAGGTTGCTGTGAGTGGTGACTACCGAGGGCGACAATATGAAACTGTCTTTAAAAAAAAAAAAAAAGAACCAGCATTTGTACTCTGCTCATCCTAGTTCAATAACCTTTTCCCCTTTTACTAGGCTGCAGAATAAATGCTCAAATAACATGCAAGTCTTTATGACCAGCACCAAAGTAAATTTTTCAGTTGAGGCTTCTAATGTAGTATTATTTTGGTATATTGTTTAGCACCAATTAGGAACCCATTTTATACCAGGCAAATACAGAGGGTGCCCCCCCCAAATCTATACACATTTTAACAGTGTACATATCTTTTAAGAAAGGAAAAAACGAAATTTGTTTTAATAATCAAGTCACGTTTGACTTCTGCAATTACAATAGGTGCTCAACATGACTTGTATTCATCTTTTGTTATTAGTATATCTGAATTGAGTATTATAATTTTAATACAGTTTTTTCCTTTCTTAAAATATATATACAATTTTTGGCACCCTCTGCATGATATGCTGTGTTTTTTTCCCACACCCAGGATGAATTTAACACTCCTCCTCCGTCCTTCCAAATCTTGAACTTGGTGTCTCTTACTAAATCAGGCTCTTTATATTTTTAATGCATTGTTTGTACTTTAATAATGTGCTTTTCATACTGATAAGCAGTAGGTGATGGACTGAATATGAAACTGTCTGTAAGATAATGTACCTGAAAAACTCTTTTTGTCTAGTGATGACATCATAATGGCATAGCTTAATTACTTTTTAAAAATTAAATTTAGTGTAGGCAGGGGTGTGGTGGCTCATGCCTATAATTCTAGGACTCTTGGAGGCCAAGGCAGGAGGATTACTTGAGCTCAGGAGTTTGAGGCCAGCCTGAGCAAGAGCAAGACCCTGTCTTTACTAAAAATAGAAAATTTAGCTGGGCATGATGGCTGGAGCCTGTAGTCCCAGCTACTCTGGAGGCTAAGGCAAGAGGAGCTCTTGAGCCCAAGAGTTTGAGGTTGCTGTGAGCTATCATGCCAATGCACTCTATCCAGGGCAACAAAGAAAAGAAAAAAGAAAAAACTAGTGTAATGTAAGAGTGTAGTGTTTATAAGGGTTACATTATTAAGGTGTATTATGTAATTATCCTATGTTAGTCAATTGTGATATTTGACTCTTGAAAACTTTCTAATTGAATAAATGGATAGTAGTTTAATAGCATACTTTTTGTGGCTCATACCTATAATTCTAGCACTCTGGGAGGCCAGGCAGGTGGATTGCTTCAGCCAGAGTGAGACCCCCATCTCTAAAAATAGCCTGGTATTGTGGCTGGCACCTATAGTCCCAGCTACTTGGGAGGCTGAGACAAGAGAATCACTTGAACCCAAGAGTTTGAGGTTGCTGTGAGCTAAGATAACATGGCACTTAACCAAGGGTGACAAAGTGAAACTCTCTCAAAAAAGAGTATACTTTTTTGCTGATAATCAGTATTTTTAAAGAAATAAATTATACCATTGGAATTAGTTAGACGTCTGAGTACAGTGGCTTACACCTATAATCCCAGTGCTTTGGGAGGCCAAGGTGGGAGGATTGTTAGAGGCCAAGAGTTTGAAGTTACATTTAACTGTGATTGCATGATAGCACTCCAGCCTGGGAAACAGTGTGAGACTGTTTATGAAAAAAAAAAAAAAAGTAATTAGAAAAGAAGGCACATAGGAAATTTCATTCGGTAAGATTCCTTTAATTAAAAATGTATCCATCATGGTACTATTAATAACCACTTAAGAACAGTTTGGAATTTGGAAAAACTTTGCATTTTAATCTTCACATAATTTACAAACATTAATAATTTAATAGAAAATGTCCTTATTAAAATGTGTGTGGTCCTACAAAATATCATGACTTCTTTTTTTTTTTTTTTTTTGAGAGAGAGCCTCAAGCTGTCACCCTGGGTAGAGTGCCTTGGCATGACAGCTCACAGCAACCTCCAACTCCTGCGTTCAAGCGATTCTCCTGCCCCTGCCTCCCAAGTAGCTGGGATTACAGGCGCCCTCCATAACTCCTGGCTTTTTTTTTGGTTGCAGCGGTCGTTGTTTGGTGGGCGGGGCTGGATTCGAACCCGCCAGCTCAGGTGTATGTGGCTGGTGCCTTAGCTGCTTGAGCCACAGGCACCAAGCTGATACCATGACTTCTTGATGTGATGAAATAGGATGCCCGATATCATGACTTCTTGATGTGATGAAATAGGATGCATGTAGCACCACCTTTAAAGTTTCCTGCCTGAAAAATTGAACCTGAATCTAATGCAACCTTTAGATCTAATCATCAATCACTGATAAGGGGAGGAGATAGAAGAACAAGGTAAATGACACTATGAGGAAGCAATCAGGACATTCTACAGACAAAATAATGGCCCAAGTATAATGTCAGTAGTCCCATAAGATTATAATGGAACTGAAATCTCTTCTTGCCTACTGATATGATAGCCATTATAGTGCAATCACTTAATTTTAGAATACATTTAGTGTAGCCTACGTGGGTAGTACTTATAAAGTCTACAGTACTGTACAGTAATGTCATATTTACTCATTGCTTACTGACTCATCCAGAGCAACCTCTTGTCCTATAAGCTCTATTCAGGGTAAGTGCCCTATTCAGGTCTACCATTTTTTTTTTTTTTTTTTGAGACACTTGAGTCTCACCTTTGGTGTTGCTAGAGTGCTGTGGCATCAGAACTCACAGCAATCTCAAACTCCTGGGCGCAATTGATCCTCTTGCCTCAGCCTTCTGAGTAGCTGAGACTATAGATGCTCACCACAATGCCTGGCTAGTTTTAGAGATGGAGTCTCACTCTTGCTTAGGCTGGTCTCAAGAACTCCTGAGCCCGAATGATCCACTCGTCTTGGCCTTCCAGAGTGTTAGGATTACAGGCGTGAGCCACCACGCCTAGCCCTACTATACCTTTCTATGTTTAGATATGTTTTTTGTTTGTTTATATTTAGATGCACAAATACTTACCATTGTGTTCCAATTGCCTACAGGATTCAGTACATTAACATCCCATATAGGGACAATAGGCTATCCCATATAAATACCCTCTTACAGGTTTGTGTAAGTACCTTTTATGATACATATACAATGAAATCACCTGACACGTTTCTCAGAATATATCCCCATCAAGTGATGCCTGATTGTATAAAGCACACTCACAACACGTTTACTTTCTCATTTTTGATGGGAACTTCATTTTGATTCTTTTATTAGCTCAAATTGTAAACCCAGAATAAACTCATCCTTATGTTGTAGAAGTTCCTAAGGGTGAGGATTTAAAAATACCTTTGATTTTTTTTTTTTTTTTTTTTTTTTTTGAGGCAGAGCCTCAAGCTGTCACCCTGGGTAGAGTTACAGCCGTCGTTGTTTGGTGGGCCCGCCAGCTCAGGTGTATGTGACTGGTGCCTTAGTCGCTTGAGCCACAGGGGCAGAACCAAAAATACCTTTGATTTATTGCTTTTGTAGTCAGCAAAACTTAAGGAATTTCTTTCTTTCTTGTTTTTTTTTTTTTTTTTGAGATAAAGAGTCTCACTCATTTGCCCAGGCTAGAGTGCTGTGGTATCAGCCTAGCTCACAGCAACCTCAA
The DNA here is from genome assembly GCF_027406575.1 of Nycticebus coucang. Taxonomy (NCBI): domain Eukaryota; kingdom Metazoa; phylum Chordata; class Mammalia; order Primates; family Lorisidae; genus Nycticebus; species Nycticebus coucang. Next base: position 111,588,150 of record NC_069788.1, on the reverse strand, counting down.
ACCCCTGGGTTTAAGCAGTTCTGCCTCAGCCTCCTGAGTAGCTGAGACTAGAGACAGCCACAGTGCCCGTCTAATATTTTCTATTTTTAGTAGAGACAGGATGTCACTGTTCAGGCTGGTCTCCAACTTCTAAACTCAAGCAATCCTCCTGCCTTGGCCTCCCAGAGTGCTAGGATTACATGTGTAATTTCTTTTTTTTTTTTTTTTTGAGACAGAGCCTCAAGCTGTCGCCCTGGGTAGAGTGCCATAGCATCACAGCTCACAGCAACCTCCAACTCCCAGACTCAAGCAAGTCTCCTGCCTCCGCCTCCCAAGTAGCTGGGACTACGGGCGCCCACCACAATGCCTGAGTATTTTTTGGTTGCAGCCATTATTGTTGTTTGGCGGGCCTGGGCTGGATTTGAACCTGCCTGCTCAGGTATATGTGGCTGGCGCCTTAGCCACTTGAGCCACAGGTGTGAGCCTACATGTGAATAAAAGAACCTTTGAAAATTTGTATGTATCTCATTTAAAACAGTTGGGGTTTTTTGCTATTTTTTTTTTTAAAGACAGTCTCACTTTGTTACCCTTGGTAGAGTACTGTGGTGTCATAGCTCACAGCAATCTCAAACTCTTGGGTTGAAGTGATCCTTTTGCCTGAGCCTCCTGAGTAGTTGGCACTATAGGCACCTGCCACAACACCCAGCTATTTTTTAGAGATAGGGTTTTGCTCTTGCTCAGGTTGGTCTCCAACTCCTGAGCTCAAGCCATCCACCTGCCTTGGCCTCCCAGTGTGAACAGTTGATGTTTTTATTTTGCCACCAGGTTAGCTCTGGAGGAATATATTTTATCTTGTTTTCGTTTAATCAACCGTAGTAGGAGGAGGCTTAATCATGGTGGTGTGAGGATGAATGTGCTTGAATTATCTGAGACTAAAAACATTTCGCCTCACTCAGTCTCCAATAAATTTGTTCCTCTTGGCTATGAATTCAGAATAGATTTAGTCTTTCTTCATATGTTTGCTTTAGGAGGCAACTCTAACAAGAATGTTTATCTTTTTGGGATCCTAAATGTAATTTTTCCTCTTCATTCAGAAATATAAATGGGATTCTTTTTTATTTTATTTTTATTTATTTATTTTGAGACAAGAGTCTCACTTTGTCCTCAGTAGAGCGCCATGGTGTCATAGCTCATAGCAACCTTAGACTCTTGGGCTCAAGCAATTCTCTTGTCTCAGCTTCCTCAGTAGCTCCCAGTACAGGTACCCACCACAACCCCCAGCTATTTTTAGAGGAGGAATCTCACTCTGGTTCAGGCTGGTCTTGGACCTGTGAGCTCAGGCAATCCACCTGGCTTGGCCTTCCAGAGTGCTGAGATTACAGTTGTGAGCCACTGCGCCTGGTCTTTTTTTTTTTTTTTATTTTTAAATTGTTGAGTACTTCAAATTTTTCTTGTGATTTAAAAAATTTTCTATTTATAGGAGTTATTTTATACAGAAATCTTGTGAGACCACTGCACAGAGTGATGATTGTACAAAGAGTGGTATTGAATTCCCGACCTGGTATGTATTTTCTGTGATGAATGAACAGCTATGTCTTTGAAAATTATTGTGCAAATGGAGTGATGTCAGTGTGGTAAATTAAGGTTGTGATATATTAACATTAGGAAAGAGAAAAAATTCTTCAAACAAAGTAATACTCAGTTTTTCAAATGATAACTTACCAAGGCCATTTGCTGATAAGGTTTTTGGAATCATAACATTTGAGATATTATATTACATATATGTGTGGCTTTTTATGTATTCTTGGTTCTTAAAATTTGCTTTTCTTTTTTGTGTGAAACATGCTGACTTCTGTCATTGTTGACACATAACCTGCATCATAGAAACTTTTGGGTGTTGGTTTTGCCGGGCAATCACTTAACTTTTCAGAGCTCAGTTTTAGTAAAGTGAGCAGTTATATTAAGAACTTTACAATCTTTAGCAATTGAATAACTCTTGAATGATTGTTTGAATAGTTAAGTTTGGTTATATTAAACATAACCGAAGATGAGTACATGTGGCAGTCCCCGTGTTACAAACATCTGACTGATGTATGACTCCCATGAACAGAGGCTATTGCAGGTAATAGGTAAATGGACCTGTTCCAACTTAAAATACAAGTGGCAACTGAAGAACAAATTTGCAGAGCCTTTCTTGTTGGTAACCTAAGGACTGCCTGTATATTTTCAGTGATTACTTTTCCTGCTTACAGATTTTTCTTATACCTCAGATTTTTTAATTTCCTAATTAGACAGACTTTCCTTTTTTTGTGTGTGTGTGTGTGATTTTTGGCAGGGGCTGGGTTTGAACCCGCCACCTCCGGCATATGGGACTGGCGCCCTACTCCTTGAGCCACAGGCGTCACCCGACTTTCCTTTTTTTTTTTTTTAAATAATATGTTCATATTTCTTTTGATTCTTAAAACGAAGAAAGAAAATTTACCTAACTTTTTAGGTATTTGTGTGGTATTTCTGCTACAAGTAAATTTTAATTTTCATAATTAACAAAGAGCTAGGTGTGATTTTCCACTGTTTGACTTCCTTCTATAATTTTAAAACAGATGAGGTGATTTACCTGTAATTATTTAAAAAAGGGAAATTTGAAGTTGACAGTATTCCAAAAGAACTTCTTAAAAAGAATCAAGAGCCATCACAACTATTTGATGACATTTATGCTGAGTCATTTCTATGGTTGCAGAGAAATTATAAAATATAGATTCAGTCATATCTGTTTTAAGGAGGTGCTCTGAATCCTATAGTGACCTTTTAAACAATAATAATTATACAAGAAAGTGCCTTTTTGACTTCATATTTCTTCCTACTATTTTAGGAAAAAATGGTAACCCAGTGGCAGAGAATTTCCGAATGGAAGAAGTCACTTTACCAGATAATATCAGTGAAGGACAAGTACGAGTTAGAACTCTTTATCTTTCTGTGGATCCTTACATGGTAAGAATAAGGAGCTTGTGGCTCGTTGAAAAATAACTTTTTTATCATGTTATTGTATGCATCTGAATTTTATTGTATAATCCTTCCGATTAATAAATATTTGAGCAATTATATATCTTGATACAGATTGCCTTTATTTTTTTTCTATTTTTTTTTCTTGAGACAGAATCTCAACCTGTTGCCCTGGGTAGAGTGTCATTGCGTCATAGCTCACAGCAACCTCCAACTCCTGGAGGTTCTCTTGCCTCAGCCTCCCAAGTAGCTGGGACTACAGGTACCTGCCACCACGCATGGCTATTTTTTGGTTGTAGTTGTCACTGTTGTTTGGCAGGCCCAGGCTGGATTTGAACCTGCCAGCTCTGGTGTATGTGGCTGGCGCCTTAGCTGCTTGAGCTACAGGCACCAAGCCTTTTTTTCTATTTTGGTTTTTGAATTACAGATTGCCTTTATTTTTCTCAATCTTTTTTTTTTTTTTTTTTTTATGAGACAGAGTCTCATTTTGTAGCCCTCCTCAAACTCTTGAGCTCAAGTGATCCTCTTACCTCAACCTCCCAAGTAGCTGGGATTACAGGCACCCTAAAAATGCCTAGCTATTTTTAGACACAGGGTCTCTTGCTCAGGCTGGTCTGTAACTCCTGAGCTCAGGCAGTTGACCCACCTCAGCCTCCCAGAGTGCTAGGATTACAGGTGTGAGCCACTGCACCCAGCCAGATTGCCTTTATTTTTATTCAGTAATGTTACTAAAGAGTGTTGTAGAAGGAATGTATTTATAAAAGTGGCACATATGATTAGTTAGGTTCTTCCAAATGTCTAGATCACTTCCCAGTAGTAAGTGAAGCTTGATGATGGTTAAATTGGATCGGAAATTCTCTCAAATTCAGTTTACAAGGGAGGCTATATATGAGTCCTTTATTCTAGTTTATCTTTTGTGAAAAGAACAGACTCACTTATGCTACCTCTAGATTAAAGGAGTTTTTTTTTGTTTTGTTTTGTTTTTTGTGAGAGTCTCACTCTGTCATCCTGAGTAGAGTGATGTGGCGTCATAGCCCATAGCGACCTCAAAGTCTTAAGCTCAAGCTATCTTTTTGCCTTGGCTCCCAAGTAGCTGGGATGACAGGTGCTCACTATAACACCTGCCTAGTTGTTTTCTATTTTTACTAGAGACAAGGTCTTACTGTTGCTCAGGCTGGTCTCGAATTCCTGAGCTCAGGTGATCCACTGGCCTCAGCCTCCCAGAGTGCTAGGATTACAGGCATGAGCCACCACACCTGGCCAGTTTTTACTCTTTTGTTAAATTTATTCCTAAATATTTTCTTTCTTTTTTCTTTCTTTCTTTCTTTTTTTTTTTTGAGACAAAGCCTCAAGCTGTTGCCTTGGGTAGAGTGCTGTGGCATCACAGCTCACAGCAACCTCTAACTCCTGGACTCGAGCTATTCTTCTGCCTCCGCCTCCCAAGTAGCTGGGACTACAGGCGCCCACCACAATGCCTGGCTTTTTTGTTGTTGTTGTTGCAACCATCATTGTTTGGCGGGCCTAGGCTGGATTCAAACTCACCACCTCAGGTGTATGTGACTGGCGCCTTAGCTGCTTGAGCCACAGACCGTATTTTATTTTTTCTGAGGCTGTTGTAAATGGAATTTTTAAAAAAAGAATTATTTTTAAGAGTATTCAATTCTGGGAGGCCAAGGCAGGTGGATTGCCTGAGCTCACAAGTTTGAGACCAGCCTGAGCCAGAGCGAGACCTTATCTCTAAAAATAGCCAGGCATTGTGGCAGGCGTCTGTCATCCCAGTTACTTGGGAGGCTGAGGCAAGAGAATTGCTTAACCTCAAGAGTTTGAAGTTACTGTGAGCTATGATTCGACAGTACTTTACTGAGGGCAACAAAGTGAGACTCTTGTCTCCAAAAAAAAAAAGTATTCATTGCTAGTGTATAGAAATACAATTGAGTTTTGTATATTGGTCTTACATTCTGCAACCTTGCTGAACTTTTTTTTTTTTTTTAGCTCTAATAGTATTATTTTTGGTGGATTTCTTAGATTTTTCTATGTATATGGTCATATCATCTATGAATTTAGCCTTCTTCTTTTCCAATATAGAAGGATTTTATTTCATTTTATTGCCTAATTACCCTGACTAGAACCTCCAGTACAATGCTGAATAGATGGTGAGAGTAAACATCCTTGTCTTCTTCCTGACTTTAGAGGGGAAAGCAGTTAGACTTTCACTATTAAGTATGATGTTAATTGTGGCATTTTTGTAGATGTCCTTTATCAAGTTGAAGAGGTTTCTTCCTATTCTTAGTTTGTTGAGTGTTTTTATCATGAAAGGGTGTGGATTTTTTGTAAATATATATAACATGCAATCTAATTTACTATTTAACCATTTTAAAGTGTATAGTTCAGTGACATTAAGAACATACTCTTGCGCGCAGCGGCTCATGCTTATAATCCTAGCACTCTGGGAGGCCGAGGTGGGCAGATTGCTTGAGTTCACCAGTTCGAGACCAGCTTGACCAAGAGTGAGACCCCGTCTCTAAAAATAGCCAGGCGTTGTGGCAGGTGCCTGTAGTCCAGCTACTCAGGAGGCTTGAGACCAAGAGTTTGAGGTTGCTGTGAGCAATAATGCCATGGCACTTAACACCAGGCAACTGAGTGAGAATCTGTTTAAAAAAAAAAGGCTCAGTGCCTATAGTTCATACACTGGGCCTGGTGGGTTCGAACTCAGCCTGGGCCTGCTAAACAACAATGACAACTACAACAACAACAACAACAAAATAACTGGGCATTGTGGTGGGCACCTGTAGTTCCAGCTACTTGGGAAGCTAAGGCCGGAGAATTGCTTTAGCCCAAGAGTTTGAGGTTGCTGTGAGCTGTGACGACACCACACTCTACTGAGGGTGACATAGTGAGACTCTGTCTCAACAAAACAAAACATACTCTTTCTCAATGTTTCTAAGAACATTAAGAGCACACACAGAACATTTACCTGCAGTCACTACCTCTTTGCATTTTCAGAATTTGTTCATCATCCTAAACAGAAAGTTTGTAGCTGTTAAACACTAACTCTTGGCCGTGTGGGGGGGGCTCACGCCTGTAATCCTAGCACTCTGGGAGGCTGAGGTGGATGGATTGCTTGAACTCAGGAGTTTGAGACCAACCTGAGCAAAAGCAAGACCCCATCTCCACTAAAAATAGAAAAAACTGAGGCAACAGGATTGCTTGAGCCCGGGCTAGAGTTTGCTGTGAGCTATGACACCACAGCCTTCTACCTGGGGCAACAGCTTGAGACTTTGTCTCAAAAAAACAAAACACAACAAAAAACTCTCCCTCACTGCCTTCTTCTAGAAACGGTGTTGGATTTTGTGAAATGCTTTTTCTGTATCTATTGAGATGATCAGGTGGATTTTGCTTTTTAATCTGTTGATGTGATTTATTATTGTCTTGGTTTGTTTTATGCTCTTATAACACAATACTACATACCCAGTCTGGATAATTTATAACGAATAGAGATTTACCTGGCTCGTGGTTCTGGATCTGGGAAGTCCAAGAGCATAGTGCTGGCATCTATGGGCCTTCTTGCTATGTCATTCCATGGTGAAAGGGGAATGAGCAGGTGAGTGTAAGTAGAGGGGAGAGGGGTGAAACTCATTCTGAACTTATTCTCTGTGTGTGTGTGTATGTAGAGGCAGGCTTTCATGCTGTTGCTTGGGCTAGAATGCCATGGTGCAACCATACCTCACTATAACCTAAAACTCCTGGGATAATCCTGTCTCAGCCTCTTGAGTAACTGTGACTATAGGTGTATACCACCAAGCCAGCTAATTTTACATTTTTCTGTAGAGATGGGGGTCTTGTTAAGTTGACCAGGCTAGTTTTGAACTCCTGGCCTCAAATGAACCTTTTGTCTTAGCCTCCCAAGGCACTGGGATCACAGGCATGAGCCACTGCACCCAGCTTTGAATTCTTTGTTTTATCAGGAACTCACTCCTATAAGAATGGGATTTAATTCATTTATAAGGACAGAGCCCTCAAGAACTAATCAGCTCTTTTTAGGCCCCCGATTCCCAATACAGTTTTTGGAGATTAAGTTTCTAATACATAAACCTTGAGGAGACACATTCAAGCTACGGCTGGTATAGTAATTGATTTTCAGATGTTAAACCAATCTTGCATTCCTGGGTTAAATCCACCTTGGTCATGGGGTGTAATCCCTTTTATATGTTGCTGGATTTGGCTTACCACCATTTAGTTTTGGATTTTTATCATCCGTATTATTTTTTTTTTTTTCTTTTTTTTTTGTAGAGACAGAGTTTCACTTTATTGCCCTCGGTAGAATGCCGTGGTGTCACACAGCTCACAGCAACCTCCAACTCCTGGGCTTAGGCGATTCTCCTGCCTCAGCCTCCTGAGTAGCTGGGACTACAGGCGCCCGCCACAACGCCCGGCTATTTTTTTTTTGTTGTTGCAGTTTGGCCGGGGCTGGGTTTGAACCCGCCACCCTCGGCATATGGGGCCGGTGCCCTGCTCACTGAGCCACAGGCGCCACCCTCATCCGTATTATTAAGAGATACTGGTCTATAGTTTTCTTGTGATAGCTCTGTCTAATTTGAGTATCAGAATAATACTGGCTTCATAGAATGAGTTGAGAAGTGTTTCTACCACTTCTGTTTTTGAAAGAGTTTGTGAAGAATTGGTAATAATTCTTCTTCAAAAGATTGGGGTATTTACCAATGAAGCCATCTAGGCCTGAGCTTTTTAAAGGAAAATTTAAAACTTAACTAATTCAATATTTTTCCTTATCATAGATCTTTTGAGATTTAGCTTCAATAGTTTGTGTCTTTCTGGGAATTTGTTAAGTTGTGTAATTTATTTGCATACAATTATTCATGGTATTCCATTATTTACCATTTTTGTTTCTGTAGAGTAAGTAACAATGTTCTTTCTTTCATGTTTGTGTTTAGTTTTAAATCTTACCTCTTTTTTTTTTTTGTCACTTTGTCATCCTGGGTAGAGTGCCGTGGAGTCATAGCTCACAGCAACCTCAAACTCTTGGGCTTACGTGATTCTCTTGCCTCAGCCTCCCAAGTAGCTGGGACTACAGGTGCCTGCCACAATGCCTGGCCATTTTTTGGTTGTAGTTGTTGTTTGGCAGGCCCAGGCTGGATTCAAATCCACCAGCTCCAGTGTATGTGGCTGGCACCCTAGCTGCTGAGCTACATACAGGTGCCAAGCCTAAATCTTACCTCTTGTTTTATTGCTCACTCTAGCTTGAATTTTCAAATTTTGTTGATCTTTTCAAAGGATCAATTTTTGATTTTGTTGACTTCGTGTATTGTATTTTATTGTCTATTTCATTGATTTCTGTCTGCTAGTCTCTGTACTTAGTTTTACAGCTTCTTGTGAGTCTATATTTAGAAATAAAAAGATAAAGAAAATAAGAATGGCTTTTCTAGTAAATTATATTGAGGTGGTTAACTTTAAACTTTTGGGGGAAAAATTATATTTTTAGCTCAACTCTTACGTCAGACTACATTCCAACAGATAAGAAAAAATTAAAGAGAAAATGAAACTAGCCAGGAGCAGTGGAAATGGAATTAGCCAGGTGCAGTGGTACATGCCTGTAATCCTACCTACTCAGGAGGCTGAGGTGGGAGAATCGCTAGAGCCCAAGAGTTCAAGACTAGCCTGGGGAGCATTGTGAGACTCCGTTTCAAAAAAGAAAGAAGAAACTAAAAAAATTTTAGAAAAGATGGGCGGTGCCTGTGGCTCAAGGAGTAGGGCGCCGGTCCCATATGCCGGAGGTGGCAGGTTCAAACCCAGCCCCGGCCAAAAACCACAAAAAAAAAAAAAAATTTTAGAAAAGATATGGGTGAACAGTTGAATGATATTCAGCAATGCAAGATTTTCTAAGAGTGATAGCAATTCCAGATACTATAAAATAGCATGATTGATAAATGTGATTATTTTAAAAATACTGTATTTTTATAAAACACAATAAAACACAAAACACACACACAAACAAAAGATCAAAGGATGAACAACAAACTTAGAAAAATTTACAATATAAATAATAGGGAAAAAAAGGCTCAGTACCTGTAGTTCACTGGAGCTGGCAGGTTCAATTCCAGCCCGGACCTTCTAAACAACGACAACTACAACCAAAAATAAAAATAGCCAAATGTTTTGGCGGGGTGTCTGTAGTCCCAGCTACTTGGGAGGCTGAGGCAAGAGAATTGCTTAAGCCCAAGAGTTTGAGGATGCTGTGAGCTGTGACGCCATGGCACTCTACTGAGGGCAACAAAGTGAGACTCTGTCTCAAAAATATAAATAATAATAATAGAAAAAAATAATATCTGATGTGTAGAAATCTATTCATTAATCATAAGCGAGGCAAAAAACAAATAAGCAATTCATAATCTCTTTCTGGATTACCATTTCTGCTTGCTTCCTTCTAGGTTCTAGAGTACCCTTGTATAAGATAAAGAGAATCCTGGCTTACCTATTCTCAGGCCCTACAGTGGAGACCCAATTGGTTGTAACATTAGCTGGCAAGACAGTGGTAGCCTTGGGAAGGCATTTGCCCTCTGATCCACTAGTGTAGTTCAAGCTCTGTCTTCTAGTGATGCTAGTAAATTTGATTGTACTTACTGTGGGAAACAATTTGATGATGTCATTCAAAATTCTCTCTGTGGTAGCAAGAAATTTTCCTTAAGAGGCTAGGGAAATAAGGTCTAAAACATTCTAAACAGATATATTTTCAGGTTGAAACAGAGGGGTAAAATAGATCATTGATTTTCCCACAGACCTAAAGATGTTCCCCCATTAAGTGGCAGCCAAGGCAAGCTCAGCTAAGCTGTGGGCCTTATCCCATGAGCCTATACCAACCAAATCATGCAAGGAAAATAATTATCTTAAATTCAGGGGAAAAGTGACTGGTTTGGATTTCTTCAGACTTTTTACGTTTCAGTGGATAAATATGTGGTTCAGGTTATCTAAGGATTACATATTCTTAATGAGCAAAATATAAAGAATATCACTTAAGCCCAGGATAACACAGAATAAGAGAACAAAATTTACTAAAATAAAACCAAAGTTTCATGTCACCCTTGGTCAAGTGCTGTGGTGTCATAGCTCACAGCCACCTCAGACTCGGGCTTAAGTGATTCTCTTGCCTCAGCCTCCCAAGTAGCTGGGATTATAGGCTCTTGCCACAGTGCCCAGCTATTTTTGTTTTTTGTAGTTGTCGTTGTTTGGCAGGCTCTGGGCCAGGTTTGAACCCGCCAGCTCTGGTGTATGTGACTTGTGTCCTAACCGCTGAGCTACAGGCTTCAGGCCATGAAGTGGATTTTATCTGAAGAGGAAAAAAAAATCACACAGCACACCAAAAGGAATAGTTGTAAACAAGTGAAAAAAGGACAAACTTCCTAGTTGCACTAGTTCCCTATGAGGGTCTTACAGTAAGAGAAATATATGACCCTAAAGATTTTAGGTGTGATTTTAGATTTTAGGAAAAATGTTAGAACAAATAGGATTATGATACGAATTGAATTTTTTTTTTTTTTTTTTTTTGAGACAGAGTCTCACTATGTCACCCTCAGTAGAGAGCTGTGACTCACAACTCACAGCAACCTCCAACTGTTGGGCTTAAGCGATTCTCTTGCCTCAGCCTCCTAAGTAGCTGAGCTTTTTTGTTGTTGTTGTTGCAGTTGTCATTGTTGGCCAGCTGGCCCAGGCTGGGTTTGAACCCGCCAACCTTGGTGTATGTGGCCGGCGCCATAACCAGTGTGCTACGAGCGCCGAGCCCATGATCTTCACTTTAAATACCCCCCAACTTCAAAGCAAAAATAAAACTCCCAAAACCTGTTTTTCCTCCAGGGAAGTACATATATCTTTCACCTGCTCATTTGGTGCTAGAAAGCACTGTCTTTCTTGAGAATTTTGTCTCTTTTGTTCTCCATATTCTGTCAGTCAATCTCCAGAATCTATGGAGTACCAATCCTAAGTACTTCTCAATTCAGTCCATTTCTTCATAATTCCAAGGACATCTACTTAGTGAAAATCACTGTTGTTTCTTTTCTAACAGGCTACCCCTGCATACACACTCTAAGGCATTTTCCACACTCCAGCCAGAGTGATCTTTTTATAACAGAACTAATTGTGTTACCTTAGTTAAAATATTATAATGGCTTCTCATTATTTTTGGGATTGAGACTAACAGCTTTGGCATTTTCTGAGGTGCTACATGTTCTGTGAGCAGGAAGTTGAAGGAAAAAAACAATTATTATTTTCAAGCTGAAGTTTTATTTAAAATGTAAAAGAAATGGTTCTTGAAAATGCTGGAGAATAAAGCAAAAAGATACAGTGCTGTCTTCCTATAAGTTAGCCAGCCTGTGCAGGTATAGGGTAACACAGAATACTGAATGCTGGTGGAATTTCATAGTAGTTTAGTGGTAGAAGGTTATCTGTCCCTAAAGTATGAAGAGAGACTTAGTTCTGGGTTTTCACCTTTACTGAGCATAAAAGGAGCCCCTGCTCCCTGGCCATAGCCAAATCCCTTGGTCCCAAAGTTCTTTGCATTGCTCCTTTACAATAGATTTCACCTTCTTTATCAAAGTTGTCGATTCAAGACTCTTCCCACAATTGGCACATTGAAAACAGCTTTTATGCCAGGGCTTCCCAGCTCCAATTATCTTCTTGGTAGCGTATACGGAATCCCCACATCAGGAACACTTCTCAGCACCTCCATGTTTCTGAGCAAATTTAGAAGTGTTTGGATTTGTTGTAGGCCTGTGAGGTTGAACACTCTCTGGCTTCATGCCAAGCCTCTCCCTGTGGTCTGTGTTGAGCGTGCAGGTGCCTTAGCCATAACCATAGCCTTTCGGCCCATACTTCTTTCCATAGCAGAATTTGCAGTAGATCTCTTTTTTTTTTTTTTTTTTTAAAGTACAGACTTTATTTATTTTTCTTTTTTTGGATTGTGGCCAGAGTTGGGTTTGAAGCCGCCACCTCTGGCATATGGGACCGGCGCCCTACTCCTTGAGCCACAGGCGCCGCCCTGCAGTAGATCTCTTAATTGTGAATTGCCACTGTTGTGCTATCTTAAATTTTTCCTGCAAACCATGCACAGAAAGCAGCAGCGTTGGGAGCTGCAGCCATTGCACTGCACCTCTTTCATGTGGTACACGGTCCTCCCGCAGGCCTCATGCTTGTTTCCACCTCCCCAGACAGATGTTTCTGGTTGGAGATGGAGGAGCACATGCCGCAGGCGAAGCCAGCGAGGCCACGTGGGGAGGGCACCGGCAGTCCGAGAGCCCAAAGAATTATCATTATTATCATTATTACTATTATTATCATTTTTGAGACAGAGTCTCTCTCCGTCACCCAGAATCCTATGGCATTAGCCTAGCTCACTGCACCCTGACTCGTGGGGTCAAGTGGTCCTCCTACCTCAACCTCTGAGTAGCTGGGACTACAGGCACTTGCCACAATATCCAGCTAATTTTTTCTATTTTTAATAGAGACAGGGTTTCATTCTTGCTGAGGCTGGTCTCTAACTCCTTGGCCTCCCAGAGTGCTAGGATTACAGGTGTGAGCTACCACACTAGATAAAAGTAAAGAATTAAAAATGAAAGATTGTCGACCTACAGTCATGAGATCTATACCTTCGGAAAGGAGAACTTTATTTCTTATGATAGGTTGCAATGTACAGCCTGGGAAATAGAGTCTCCAGCAGGGATCAAAAGTAGGCCATAGCAGGAAGAAGTATGGGACAGGAGGGTTGGCTAAATATGTATATTTAACAGGTTATAGGAGGGGCTATAAATATTCCCGTGAAGGAGCATATGCATGTGTAGTAAGCAATCATGTATGTTGCATACATTCCATGTTCACTTGGGGTAAAGACTTAACGTTAAAACGCAGTAAAATTAGGTTCTACGAGTGAAACAAAAAACAAAGCCTTTCTGCACAGCCTCAGTAAGCCAGCCATTATGGTAATGGGGATTTATCAGGAAGGAATAATGCATTGTCAAAATTGTGAAAAGGGAGGAGAATTTGGCTACAGCATCAGGTGGTTGGTTAAAGTCAGCAGAGGAGACTCAGAACCTATAGCTCAGCGGCTAGGTTGCCAGCCACATACACCAGAGATGGCAGGTTCGAATCCAGCCCAGGACTGCCCAACAACAAGGACAACTACAACCAAAAAATAACTGGGCATGGGCGGCGCCTGTGGCTCAGTGGGCAGGGCGCCGGCCCCATATACCTAGGGTTCAAACCCAGCCCCGGCCAAACTGCAACAGAAAAATGGCTGGGTGTTGTGGCAGGCGCCTGTGGTCCCAGGTACTTGGGAGGCTGAGGCAAGGGAATCGCCTAGGCCCAGGAGTTGGAGGTTGCTGTGAGAGCTGTGTATGCCACGGCACTGTGGGTGATAAAGCGAGACTCTGTCTCTACAAAAAAAAAAAAAAAGTAGCTGGGTGTTGTGGTGGGCACCTGTAATGCCAGCTACTTGGGAGGCTGAGGCAAGAGGATTGCTTATGTCCAAGAGTTTGAGTTGCTGTGAGCTGTGAGTTAGGGCCCTCCACCAAGGGCTACAAAGTGAGACTATGTCTCAAAAAAAAAAAAAAAGCAAAGAACAGTCAGCAGGGGAGCCTTCTGTTCTTTGTTTTCTCAGGCTGGTTTCTGTTTAACTTTTAGGAAAAAAGGTCTAGTGACACTTAGCGAGGAAGGGGGTATAATGAGACATGGCCAACATCCTGTCTCATCATGGGTGGGAAACTTAGTTTTTTAAGTTTTTCTGAGGTCTGGTCAATTGGTTGGGAGGTTTAGGATTTTGTTTTTATTCCACAAGAGTAAAGTTTTGTTCTGTTTTTTTTTTTTTTGAGACAGAGTCTCACTTGTTGCCCTCAGTAGAGTGCAATGACATCACAGCTCACAGTAACCTCAAACTCTCGGGCTTAAACAATTCTCTTGTCTCAGCCTCCTGGGTACCTGGGACTACAGGTGTCCGGCTATTTTTTAGAGACAGGTTCTCACTCTTGCTCAGTCTGGTCTTCAACCTCTGAGCTCAGGCAGTCCACCAGTTGGCCTCCCTGAGTGCTAGGATTATAGGCGTGAGCCACTGTGCCCTGACAAGAGTAAAGTTTTAAAAAATGAAAAAATATGCTGCTTTAGGTCTAGCCCCTGTTTGCCTACCTAGACTCACTGTACTTGCTTTACTTCTTTCTTATGGCCTCATTGAACCTCTTTTATAATACATCAGTGCCCCTTTTAGCTCAAGACTTGTATTAATCATGTTTTTTTATTTATGTATTTCATGATACTTTGACATCTTTGGGGACTGCAAATCCTGGACATACTGCCCCTAGTGGCAACGCTAGTTAATTTTGAGAGACAATGGACACTGTTCCTTAGGTCATGCCATTCATGTGCAAACTAGCATATCTAAAACCCATATCCTTAAGGACCTCCTCTAACTCATACATCAAGCCAACATTGCCCTGCTCTAAATTACCCTAGGGCCAGCTACTGTGTAACAGGACCACCTATGTATCTTAGAGCCCTCTGAAAGTATTCAATCTATACCATCCTAAACTTAACTCAAGGTTACCTACCTCGCCTTGCCTGTACCTTCCTGTAGTAACTGAGAATAATACCTACTAACAAAAAGACTCAGAGACAGCTCATCCTTGTTTTTCTGTCTCCTGATCAAAGCTTATGCCCCTCCAGGTGGTTCTATGGTGTGGCATGCCCTCTCCTTTTGGAAATTCTAAGAAATACTTCTTTCAGGGCAGTTGTCTTCATGTTTGTCATCTTACCATATCTGATTAAAACATTGTCCCAGATACATTTGAAACAAATCTTCATACATGTTGTCCCTCCATCTAAAATCTCCCTCCCACCCCTTTCCCTTACTTGGGTTATCCTTGTTATATCACCAGCTGCCTGGTGATAGGTGAAGCTGTAGTGTCAGAGATAAGGAGTGGAGGGATTCAGGCTATGTTTAGTGAAAGGGACAGCAACCTGCCTGGGCAGAGAACAGAGGGCATCCAAAGGGCTTTGGTGGGTTAGGGTCCTTTGGCACAAATTTTGGGGGTGAGGCTAACTAATTAGGTCTTTTGTGTCCTTTGTTTAGGAGAGTCGGAGGAGGAGAGGGCTTGTGTAGGGTTGTGTTAGGCCCCCCCCCAGCACCTGGTTAAAATGGGTCTCCTCTGGTAAATCACTCTGAACCCTCAGAATAGTACAGATGAACTAGGGATGGGGCTGATTGCCAGGGGAACAACTTGCAGTTCCACCCTCTCACCTCTGGAGAAGGGACACGGGCTAAAGATGGTTAGTAGTTTGAAATGATCACCAGTGGTCAGTAGTTGAATCATGCCTATGTAAAGACACCTCCATAAAAACCCCCAAAGACTTCATTTGGGTTCTTATAGGGGAGAGCACTTGGAAGTGATACTGGCTAAGTCCAGGTCCATTCTACCTGCCACCACATAAGTTTTGCAAGGCGAAAAGCTTTAATTGCAAGGCTACCAGGGTGGAGGTTAGAGAACAGCTCTCCAGTCCACCTCCCTGAAGATGAGAGTTGGGCATATTTATGGGTTAGAGAAGTGGTACGGAGAATGGTGAAAAATGAAGCAACAGGTTCATTCTATGCAAGCATAGTTGGAGTTCAGGGCATTTTATAGGACATAAGTACAGAAAATGATGGCTTTAGCATGACCTAAGTAGGGATGGGGTTTTGGACCCTCCAGTGTCAAAAGGCCTTCTCTCAGTCACTTGCTGATGAGTTGGTGGTCTTCACTGGTTTGAATTGGAGAGGAGCTGGCCTAGGTTCCTGAAAAACAACTGAAGCAATCACCTTTACTATAGTACTTATAAATGGTATCTATAAAGTAACCATTGAAGGTTAAGTGTTAGTGGTGTGGCTTTCTGCTACGGAAGGGCTTTAGTTCATGGAAGAAGGAAGGAAAAATAATAGAAACCAAGTGACCAAAAGCACACAGGAAAGGCACACCTGCCTAAATTAACCCTTGAGTTTCAGAAAGAGTATAGAAACTTTGTGGTCCTTCCCATATACCTTGCCCCATGTGTGTCTTCCATTTGGCTGTTCGTCTATATCCTTTGTAGTATCCTTTATAGGAAGCCAGTAAATGTAAAGTGTTTCCTTGAGTTCCGTTAGCTGCCCCAACAAATTAAACCAAATGAGAGGATAGTGGGAATCTTGATTTATAGCTATGTGGTCTCAAGCACAGGCCACTTGACATTTGAAGTGGGGGAAGTCTTGTGGGATTGCCCTTGACCTGTGTATGTACCCAATGCTATAGTGAGGTAGATAGTGTCAGAATTTCGCTGACAATGAAGAGTTTCTATAATAAACAAATAAGTATTAGGGCAGAATTAAATGAAATTGAAAACAAAAGAATCATTCAGAAGATCAACAAAACAAGAAGTTGGTTTTTTGAAAAGATTAACGAAATTGATAAACCTTTGGCAAACCTAACCAGAAATAGAAAAATAAAATCTGTAATATCATCTATCAGAAATGATAAAGGAGAAATAACAATAGACACTTCAGAAATTCAAAAAATCCTCAATGATTACTACAAAAATCTCTATTCTCAGAAATATGAAAATCTGAAGGAAATGCACCAATACCTGGAAGCATGCCACCTTCCTAGACTCAACCAGAAAGAATTAGAAATCTTGGGGTGGCCGCCAGCTCTTTGAAATATAATTCACATATCTTATACTTTATGCTTTCAAAGTGTATAATTTAGGGCCACGCCTGTGGCTCAGTCGGTAAGGTGCCGGCCCCATATACCGAGGGTGGCGGGTTCAAACCCAGCCCCACCTGCAACCAAAAAATAGCTGGGCGTTGTGGCGGGCGCCTGTAGTCCCAGCTACTCGGGAAGCTGAGGCAAGAGAATCGCTTAAGCCCAGGAGTTGGAGGTTGCTATGAGCTGTGATGCCATGGCACTCTACCGAGGGCCATAAAGTGAGACTCTGTCTCTACAAAAAAAAAAAATGCAAAGTGTATAATTTAATTTAGTGATTTTTGGAATATTCAGAATTATTGTCCAAATATCACCACAATCTAATTTTTTTAATTTTATTTAAAAATTTTTATAGACGAATAAAACTTAATATGTATTTGTGGTGTACAATGTGATGTTTTGAAATGTTTATGTTGTACAATGACTAAATCATTCCAAATAACATGGATTACCTCTCATATTACTCTATTTGTGGTGAGGATTCTCTTGGCAGTTTTCAGGTATACAATACATCATTTATAACTTTAGTTACCATGTTGTTTCAAGTCTTACGTTTAAACCTTCAATACAGGCTGGGAACAGTGGCTCACACCTGTAATCCTAGCACTCTGGGAGGCTGAGGCAGGAGGATCACTTGAGCTCAGCAGTTCAAGACTAAAAACAGAAAAATTAGCTGGGCACTGTGGTGGGTGCCTGTAGTTGCAGCTACTTGGGAGGCTGAGGCAAGAGGATTGCTTGAACCCAAGAGTTTGAGGTTGCTCTGAGCTATGATCTCATAACACTCTAGCCTGGGGTAACAGAGTGCGACTCTGTAACAAAAAAAATAATAATAAATTTTCCATCCATTTTGAGTTACTTTTGTACGTAGTGTGATTATAGGTTCTAATTCTGTTCTTCTGCATGTGAGTATCCAGTTTTCTCTGCACTGTTTATTAAGGAAACTATCCTTTCCCCATCTTGTGTTCTTGGCATCTTTGCCAAAAATCAAGTGAATTGATTTCCGGGTTCTCTGTTCTTTTGGTCTGTGTGTTTTTATGCCCATACCATGCTGTCTTGATTACCATAATCTAATTTTTTTTTTTTTTTTTGAGACAGAGTCTCACTATGTTGCCCTCGGTAGAGTACTGTGGTGTCACAGCTCACAGCAACCTCAAACTCTTAGGCTTAAGCGATTCTCTTGCCTCAGCCTCCCAAGTACCTGGAACTATAGGCGCCCACCACAACACCCAGCTATTTTTTTGATGTAGTTGTCATTGTTTAGCTGGCCCAGGCCGGGTTTGAACCCACCAGCCTCAGTGCAGGTGGCTGGCATTGTAACTACTGTCTATGGGTACTGAGCCAATCTAATTCTTTTTTAATTTCACTTCTTTACTTGATAGAGAAGAGGTACATTTTTTTCAGAGTAAAAAATAACTTTAAGGAAGAAAGCAATTAAGATAAGTTTTATTTTTGTTTATTTGATTAACATTTTACTTAACATTACATACTATATTATTTTCTCTTTTTTTGAGACCAAGTCTCACTCTGTTGCTCTGCATAGATGCCATGGCATCGTAGCTCATAGCAACCCCAAACTCTTGGCATCAAGTGATCCTCTTGCCTCAACCTCCTGAGAAGCTGGGACTATAGGTGCCCATCGTGACTCCAGGCTAGTTTATTATGTACTTTTCTTTTAGACACAGGGCAAATTAGTAAACTGGTTCACAGTATTATCTGACAAAACTATTTTAATCAATGTTTTCTTTTTTAGCGCTGCAGAATGAATGAAGACACTGGCACTGATTATATAACACCTTGGCAGCTGTCTCAAGTGGTTGATGGTGGAGGTATTGGAATTATAGAAGAAAGCAAACACATAAATTTAACTAAAGGAGATTTTGTGACTTCTTTTTATTGGCCTTGGCAAACCCAGGTTATTCTGGATGGAAATAGCCTTGAAAAGGTGATATATGATATAAAAGTATCTACTTTAGTTCCCTGTGTAAATCTCACTTTGTGCATTTGGTATTCAGTTTTGTTTGTTATTAGGCAAAAAAGTTAAAGTATATATTTTCTTTTAGCCAGCCACCAAAACATGGAAGCCTTTTTGTTCCTTTTGCACTGTTAGCTGTGTAAGGGAGTTAAAATTTTTCCTCTGAAAGTTCAATAACTGAGTCCACAAAAGTAAAAAGACAATAAACAGATTAACAAGAGAAAAAAACATTTTTTTTTTAGAGACAGAGTCTTATTTTGTCACTCTCAGTAGACTGCCATGGCATCACAGCTCACAGCAGCCTCCAGCTCTTGGGCTTAGGTGATTCTCTTGCCTCAGCCTCCCGAGTAGCTGGGATTACAGGCACCTGCCACAACGCCCGGCTATTTTTTGTTGCAGTTTGGCCGGGGCTGAGTTTGAACCCGCAGCCCTTGGTGTATGGGGCCAGCGCCCTACTCTGAGTCACAGGTGCCACCCAGTGTCATTTTTCATATTTAATTTATTTTTCAAATGTTTTATGTAACATAAAATCTGAGTTGTAAACATCAAAAAAAAATTTATTTTATTTTTTTTTTTGAGAGAAAGTCTTGCTCTTTCTTTAGCCATGCTAGAGTGCTATGGCATGAGCCTACTTCACAGCAACCTCAGACTCTTGGTCTTGAGAAATCCTCCTGCCTCAGCCTCCTGAGTAGCTGCAACTACAGGCCCCTGCCAAGATTCCAGCTAATTTTTCTATTTTTAGTAGAGATAGGGTCTCAGTCTTGCTCAGGCTGGTCTTGGATTCCTGAACTAAAGTGATCCTCTCACCTCTAGTGCTAGGATTATAGGCATGAGCCGCCACGCCAAAATATATTTTTTACTAAGAACTAAACATCTCCCAATAATTATATGCTTTAAAGTTTCCAGAAAAATGTGTCACCTAAGTAGTTCATTTGCTTTGTGCTTGAAATTCCATCTCATGTCAGAAGTCCTGAGTTTAGCTTTTACTTTTAGGTTGAATCATGTGAAATTACCAATATTGGGTTTTTTTGAGTTACAAAAAAATGGGAGCTTCATGTAATTCAACCTAATTGATGTGTCACCACAAAAAGTTCCTTTATGTCTCTGTACTTCAGTTTCCTTTTTTGTTTTTTTTTTTTGAGATAGAGTCTCACTGTGTTGCCCTCAGTAGAGTGCTGTGGCAACACAGCTCACAGCAACCTCCAACTCTTGGGCTTAAGCGATTCTCTTGCCTCAGCCTCCCACGTAGCTGGGATGACAGACACCCACCACAATGCCCGGCTATTTTTTTATTTCAGTTGTCATTGTTATTTTAACTGGTGCGGGCTGGTTTTGAACCCGCCAGCTTGGGTGTATGTGGCCAGCTCCCTACCCACTGAGCTACGGGCACCACCCTCAGTTTCCTTTTGTGCAAAATGAAAATAATAGCTGTCACACAAGTAGATGTGAAATTTAAAAGCTATGATAAATACAACTAATGTTTTTTATAAAACTTTAGGCTCAGTGCCTATAGCTCAGTGGGTAGGGCACCACCCACAAACACCGGAGCTGGTGGTTTCGAATCCAGACTAGGCCTGCCAAACAACAATGACAACTACAACCAAAAGATAGCCGGGTGTTGTGGCGGACACCTGTAGTCCTAGCTACTTGGGAGACTGAGGCAAGAGAATTGCTAAGCCCAAGAGTTTGAGGTTGCTGTGAGCTGTGACAACACAGTACTCTACTCAGGGTGACAACTTGAGAGTCTGTTTCAAAAAAAAAAAAAACTCTAGAAAATGTTAGTATTTCTGGGCAGCGCCTGTGGTTCAATGGGGAGGGCACTGGCCCCACGTACCGTATGTGGCAGGTTCGAACCCGGCCCTGGCCAAACTGCAACAAAAAAAAATTGCCGGGTGTTGTGGTGGGCGCCTATAGTCGGGAGGCTGAGGCAAGAGAATCGCCTAAGCCCAGGAGTTGGAGGTTGCTGTGAGCTGTGACGCTACTGCACTCTACCAAGGGTAATAAAGTGAGACTCTGTCTCTAAAAAAAAATAAAAAATAAAATGTTAGTATTTGTTATTACAAATTCTTCTTTAGATACAAATGGTATGTGGGAGATGTTACACAATAATTTGTCAACGGTTCTAATAAAACAGATTTGACTAGAAATTTCTTAGCAAGAAATGAAAAGGCGATATTCAGCAGCTTGTGCTGTGTGGTAAGTGTGCTTGGTGTTTGCCTCTGGTTCCTGGCACAAAGCTCTTAAAACCCTTGTAATTTCCTATGTGTCTTTTGTTATTCATAATAAGTCCTTTCCACCTCTTGAGTTTATACTGATGGGGTGACCTAGGGCCACTAGGTATCTTCCTGATGGGTCTGGTCAACAGAAAGATCAATTGATTAGAAAGGGGGACTACGGAGTAAGCTCTATAAAAACTTTTACACAGTGAGATTTAATGAGCTTCTGAGTCGGTGAACACATGCACGTCCTGTGAAGCTGGGGCATCCCAACTCTACTGGGCAGAAGCTTTTCCACTTGGGGCCCTTCCAGACTTTACCCCAGTGCCTCTTCATTTTTGTATTCATCTGTCTCCTTTATGTCCTGACAAACGTAAGTCAAGTGTTTTCCTGCGTTCTATGAGCCATTCTAGTAAATTATTGAACTCCAGGAGGGAATTGTGGGAACCTCTGATTTATAACCAGTCAGAAGTGGAGGCCTGGACTTGTGACTGGCATCTGAACTGGGGCAATCTTGTAGTATTGAGCCCTTAATTTGTAGGACCTGATGCTAACTCCAGGTAGATAGGTGTCAGAATTAAATTGACATTGTTGGACACCCAGTTGGTGTAGGATGTTAACAAAAGACCATGAGATATGCAGAGGAAAAGAGGAGAACTTTATTTTTAATCTGCAGATTGGGGAGGCACAGCCTTGAGTCTTGAGTACCAATGTAAGTCTGCTCTGTGAACAACAAAGGGAGGGTCTAACCTAAATAGGGAAAGTTGTCGCCCTAGTTTTCAATCAAGTGCTCTATACAAATGTAAGATTCAAACTTCTTCAGTTTTGACTGGTCAGTAGGCCCAAACTAGACTTCTGTATAGTATGTTTCTTTCAAAGGTGATGGGGGAATAGCCGTGGTTTATCTTAGTACTGGCAACAGAAACTGGTTTGGCTTGATTGTAGAAAGGCAAGTCCTGTGATACTTTTACAACATCTCTCTGAGAACACAGGATACATGACCTCTCCCTCACCAGCTCTGGCTGCCTGCTTCTACTTTGAGCACTTCAGTTAGCCACAGGGAATCCATTTTGTCTGTCGACCAGGGGCATACTTTTACATGGAGAATTGGTTGGTATGGGGAAAAAATTCACCTATTGTGTCAGAAGTGTTCTATATGAGGGTGTAGAAAAACTACTTTTCTTAGAGAAAAAAGAAAGTGTTTCATATGAGAGTATAGAAAAACTACTTTTCTTAGCACTCTTTTCTAGTCCTGTAGTAGGAAATTGAGCAGTTAGGGAAAGCTTGAAAATTCTTTGGGAATAGATATTAGAAATGAGGAAAAGGAATGCAGAAGAGATTCCTCTGAACACAAACTTATCTCACGATGTATTTTTTTTAATTTGCCTTACAAATAAACAACTATGATATACATGAAGTATCTTTGTACATTATAAATCTTCCTGTGTATTGTAGACTTTGATATCTGTATTACTTTTATCTGCACACCAGATTTAACCAGTAGCCATTTAAAACTACTGAATATAGGCCAGGCAGGGTGGCTTACACATATAATCCCAGGACTTTGGGTGGCCAAGGTGGGAGGATTGCTTCAGGGCAGGACTTGCCAGCATGAAAGACCTCATCTCCACAGTGAAATCAAAAAGAAAAAAAAATCAACTAACCAGGCATGTGGTATGCACCTGTAGGCCCAGCTATTCTGGAGACTGAGGTGGGAGGATCACTTGAGGTTGGGAATTTGAGGTTGCAGTGGCTATGATGATACCATTGCATTCTCTCCTAGACAACAGTGAGACTTCCTATCTCAAAACTAAAAAAAAAGCAAAAACCCCAAAACTATTGAATATAAACTGCCATTTTATTTCTTTGTGGCAGCTGAAGTAGAAATAAAACTAAGGTGGCAGATCTTAATTACTTTTGGTGGTTTATTAAATTTTTACCAAAATTATGAAATTCTTTTTAAAATTATTATAAAATCCTTGTAGGGAGTCTTTATATATAATTTTCTTCAGGCTGGGTGCAGTGGCTCATGCCTATAATCCTAGCACTCTGGGAGGCCAAGCCTGGTGGATTGCTTGAGATCATGAGCTCGAGACCAGCCTGAGCAAAAAGCAAGATCCTGTCTCTATAAAAATAGAAAAACTGAGGCAAGAGGATCACTTGAGCCCAAGAGTTGGAGGTTGCTGTGAGTTATGATACTATGGCACTCTACCCAGGGAGACAGCCTGAGACTCTTGACTAAAAAAAAAAAAAATTTCCTTCAGTTCTCCTTAACTTTATTTATTTATTTTTATTTGCAGTTTTTGGCCAGGGCTGGGCTTGAACCCACCACCTCCGGCATATGAGGCCAGCGCCCTACTCCTTTGAGCCATAGGCACCACCCAGTTCTCCCTAACTTTACAATAACTTTACAGACACAGAAAAATAACAGCAATATAATTAATTATTGATGGAGCCTATTAAACATACAAACATAAATTGTCAATTGGAAGAGACCTTATTTTATTCTGTAATTGAAATGTAATGGTACATTTAGAGCATTAGTAATGAGAATTGTTGGAGCTTGAGTTAATTTTAAGTATCAATAATGAGAACTGTTGGAATTTGAGTTAATTTTTATAGGTAAATTTTGGAATTGCTCAGAGACTTAAAAACTTTTCAATTTTGCCTAGTTTTTTCATATTAAGTATTTCCTCATCCAGCGTGAGCAAAAGTAAGACCCCATCTTTACTAAAGGCAGAAAAACAAGTTGGGCATTATGGCAGGTACCTGTACTTCTAGCTACTTGGGAGGCTAAGGCAAGAGGATTGCTCAAGCCCAAGAGTTTTAGATTGCTGTGAGCTATGATGCCATGGCACTCTACCCAGAGCACAGAGTGAGACTCTGCTTGCAAAAAAAAAAAAAAAATAATAATAATAATAGTAAAATAATAAAAAAAGAATTTCCTCCTTTTGATATACTTAGAACATTAACAGGAAATAATATCTAGTCTCTTTTGTATAGGAATTTTTAAAAAATTTTTTTTAATATAAAGAGAAATAATATTGTTTTTTAGTCTTTACAAATAAATTATAGAATTTTAACAAGACTGAAGAATAGTTTACTCTTCTAGAAACTATATTGGGTTGTTTATTAGTCTTCTTAGGCTGCCATAACAAAATACTACAGGCTGGGAGGCTTAAGCAGCAGAAATTTATTTTCTCACACTTCTGGAAGCTACAAGTCCAAGGTGAAGGTGCTGGAAAATTTGATTTCTGGGGAGCCCTCACTTCCTGGCTTATAGATGGCTAACTTCTTGCTGTGTCCTCAAGTGGTCTTTCCTCTGCATGTGTGCAGAAAAAGAAAGCTTTTTTGTATTTCTTCTTATAAGGACATAAGTCTTACTGGATTAGGACTTCATTTGTATGACCTCATTTAACCTTAAATATCTTCTTAAAGGCTCTATCTCCAAATAAAGTCGTACAGGCAGTTAAGGCCTTAATATGAATTTTGTGGAGGACACAATTCAGTCCATAACAGGTTATCTCTAACTTGTCTTAAAACAGGAATTTTTAGTATTGTTTTTTAAAAGTATATATTTTTTATTTTAGGTAGATCCACAACTTGTGGATGGACACCTTTCATATTTTCTTGGAGCTATAGGTATGCCTGGTTTGACTTCCTTGATTGGGATACAGGAAAAAGGTCATATAACTACTGGATCTAATCAGACAATGGTTGTCAGTGGGGCTGCAGGTGCCTGTGGATCCTTGGCTGGGCAGGTAAACTTTCTGAGAATTATTTGATTATTATGAAAATTCACAATTGAATTTCTGGATCCATGTATGTAATTTAAAATTTTTTTTTAAATTTTTAATTGAACAAATTTATCATATGATTATTTCACACATTTCTGGTAGAAATGGTGTTATTACCTACTTAAACTCTCTTAATAACCTCATGAAAAAATGTAGATTTTTTTGTGTGTCTTATTATTATTAACTAAAAGTAGTTGTGGTGATGCTAGAACAGTGCTCTCATCAATATAAGAAAAAGAATGGGCTCGGCACCTGTAGCTCAAGCAGCTAAGGCTCTGGCCACATACACCAGAGCTGGTAGGTTCAAATCCAGTCTGGGCCTGCCAAACAACAATGACAACTACAACCAAAAAATAGCCGGGCATTGTGGTGGGTGCCTATAGTCACAGCTACTTGGGAGGCTGAGGCAAGAGAATTGCTTAAGCCTAGGAGTTGGACGTTGCTGTGAGCTGTGATGCTAAATTGAACATCTCTACCCAGGGTGACAGCTTGAGGCTCTGTCTCAAAAACAAAAAAAAGAAAGAAAAAAAAAAAGAATGGCTGGGGGTGGTGAGTCATGCCTGTAATCCTAGCACTCTGGGAGGCCAAGGAGGGTGGATTGCTTGAGCTCACAGATTCAAGAACACCCTGAGCCATAGCGAGACCCCATGTTCAAAAATAGCCAGGCGTTGTGGTGGGCACTTTTAGTCCCCAATACTTGGGAGGCTGAGGCAAGAGCATTGCTCGAGCCCAAGAGTTTGAGGTTGCTCTACGGAGGGCTACAAAATGAGACTCTGTTTCAAAATAAAATAAAATAAAATAAAGAATGATTGAAGAGAAGATGGCGGCCGAGTAACAGCTTCCTTGCATCTGGGCACTGTGGGTATGGAGAGATAAGACTCCAGGCATCTCTGGCTGGTGGGATCTGCCTATAATCATCCCTTTGAGGATACAGGAGTCAGCAAGAGACTTCTGGACCCCAAGAGGAGGACAAAAACAGTGGAAAACTGGCAAGTAATTGCGTGTGTTCGATCGGTCTAATCCCGCCGACAACTGTTAAGTGCAGTAGCAGTGAGACTGCAAACCAGAAAGGCCTTACCTGTGAACTGTTTTGGTGTTTTTGGACTTGGCACTCAGTTGAACTGCCTTGGGGAGAGCTTGAGCAGGAGTGCGGAGAACTTTGGGTGTTGTCTGGGACCCCAGACTGAGCTGCTGAGCTAGACGGATGGAGCTAATAGTATTTGGCTGTGGGCCACAGGGAGCCATTGTGAGAGAACTGCCCCAACAAGTTCTGCCCTAGGAGTCGCAGAGCAAGGATTGGGCGGGACCTAGTAACTTAGCGACTGAGCAGCCTAAAGGCAGGGTCTGAGCTGCCTTATAGCCCTAACCCTCAGGGGCAGAGTGAGACCAGTTTTGGCACACTGAGTAGGATAGCAACTTCACCAGTGATTCCAGCAACAAGCACTTTCCTGGGAAAGCTTCTGTTTAGCAAGTTTAGAAGCTTGAAGTGCCTTTTAAGAGGGCTGAAGAGAGACTTAGGGTGTCTACCCTGTGGGGTTTGAGAAATCAGCAGAGGCCTCCAGTTGTATCAGCATTGTAATTAACATCTCATACCCCAGAAGACCACCTGTTGCCCAGACAATATTCAACAAGATATATATACTGCTTTGTTTTTGGTTGTTTTTTTGTTTGTTTGTTTGTTTTTTGTTTTTTTTGATGTTGTTGTTTTGTTTTTTAATTTCAACCTTTTCCGATTGGATTAAAGATGGCGACTGAGTAACAGCTTCCCTGAAACCGGGCACAGTGAGTCTGGGGAGATAAGACTCCAGACATCTCTGGCTGGTGATATCTGCCTATAATCATCCCTTTGAGGATACAGGAGTCAGCAAGGGACTTCTGGACCCCAAGAAGAGGACAAAAGCAGTGGAAAACTGGCAAGTGGTTATGTGTGTTCGTCGACCTAATCACGCTGGCAACCGTGAGTACAAGCAGCAGTGAGACTGCAAACCGGAAAAGCCTTACCTGTGAACTGTTTCAGTGTTTTTGGATTTGGCATTCAGTTGAACTGCCTTGGGGAGAGCTGAGACAGGAGTGCGGAGAACTTTGGGCATTGTCTGGGGCCCCAGACAGAGCCACTGAGCTGGGCTGCAGGGAGCCATTGTGTGAGAGAACTGTCCTGGCAAGCTCCACCCTCAAGGTTCCAGAGCAAGAAGTGGGCGGGACCTAGTAACCTAGCAACTGACCAGCCTAAAGGCGGGGACTGAGCTGCCTTACAGCCTTAACCCTTAGGGGCAGAGTGAAACGGTTTTGGCACACTGGAGGCTCGGGCTGTTGCCCTGGGTTGAGTGCCGTGGTGTCACAGTCTGGACCTCCATAAGATCTGTGCCACAACCCCGCACCAACCGGGCCTCCACATGCCCTGACCAGGAACTGCAGGAGCCGTGAAAGCCTGCGTCCTCCCTCCTGTGTCCTCCCAGCCTCCACACTGGCCCACTCGTCTGACCAGGGATACTGGTAGCTGTGTGCCCTCTGGAGCCCTCCCTGCCTCTAAGCAGAGCCCTTCTCCTGGCCAGAGACTGCT
Organism: Nycticebus coucang; assembly: GCF_027406575.1. Lineage (NCBI taxonomy): Eukaryota > Metazoa > Chordata > Mammalia > Primates > Lorisidae > Nycticebus > Nycticebus coucang. Next base: position 111,560,869 of record NC_069788.1, on the reverse strand, counting down.
GGAGCCTTGGGCTCTCTGTGCCAAAGTCACTGGGTGCCAGGCACTCCCAGAACCGTGCGCACCACGCCCCTGCTGGATCCGGGTGTGTCACACGCTGGAGCTGCTTCCACAACCAGAACTCCCTAGCTGGAGCAGCCCCAGAGGAACTACACAGGGTCACTTGGGAGTTTATCTAACAAAGGACGTGAAAGATCTATATAAAGAGAACTATGAAACTCTAAGAAAAGAGATAGCTGAGAATGTTAACAAATGGAAAAATAGGGCAGCGCCTGTGGCTCAGTGAGCAGGGCGCTGGCCCCATATACCGAAGGTGGCGGGTTCAAACCCAGCCCCTGCCAAACTGCAACAAAAAAAAAAAAAAAAAACTAAAAAAACAAATGGAAAAATATACCATGCTCATGGTTGGGAAGAATCAACATTGTTAAAATGTCTATACTACCCAAAGCAATATATAATTTCAACGCAATCCCCATTAAAGCTCCACTGTCATACTTTAAAGATCTTGAAAAAAGAATTCTTCGTTTTATATGGAATCAGAAAAAACCTCGAATAGCCAAGACATTACTCAAAAATAAAAACAAAGCAGGAGGAATCACGCTACCAGACCTCAGACTATACTACAAATCGATAGTGATCAAAACAGCATGGTACTGGCACAAAAACAGAGAAGTAGATGTCTGGAACAGAATAGAGAACCAAGAGAGATGAATCCAGCTACTTACCGTTATTTAATCTTTGACAAGCCAATTAAAAACATTCAGTGGGGAAAAGATTCCCTATTTAACCAATGGTGCTGGGTGAACTGGCTGGCAACCTGTAGAAGACTGAAACTGGACCCACACCTCTCACCATTAACCAAGATAGACTCTCACTGGATTAAAGATTTAAACCTAAGACATGAAACTATAAAAATACTAGAAGAGAGTGTAGGGAAAACCCTTGAAGAAATTGGGTTGGGCGAGTTTTTTATGAGAAGGACCCCCTGGGCAATTGAAGCTGCTTCAAAAATACACTACTGGGACTTGATCAAACTAAAAAGCTTCTGCACAGCCAAGAACACAGTAAGTAAAGCAAGCAAACAGCCCTCAGAATGGGAGAAGATATTTGCAGGTTATGTCTCCGACAAAGGTTTAATAACCAGAATCCACAGAGAACTGAAACGCATTAGCAAGAAAAGAACAAGGGATCCCATTGCAGGCTGGGCAAGGGACTTGAAGAGAAACTTCTCTGAAGAAGACAGGCACATGGCCTTCAGACATATGAAAAAATGCTCATCATCTTTAATCATCAGAGAAATGCAAATCAAAACTACTTTGAGATATCATCTAACTCCAGTGAGACTAGCCTATATCACAAAATCCCAAGACCAGAGATGTTGGCATGGATGTGGAGAAAAGGGAACACTTTTGCACTGCTGGTGGGAATGCAAATTAATACATTCCTTTTGGAAAGAGATATGGAGAACACTTAGAGATCTAAAAATAGATCTGCCATTCAATCCTGTAATCCCCCTACTGGGCATATACCCAGAAGACCAAAAATCACACCATAACAAAGATACTTGTATCAGAATATTTATTGCAGCCCTATTGATAATTGCTAAGTCATGGAAAAAGCCCAAGTGCCCATTGATCCACGAATGGATCAATAAATTGTGGTATATGTACACCATGGAATACTATGCAGCCTTAAAGAAAGATGGAGACTTTACCTCTTTCATGTTTACATGGATGGAGCTGGAACATATTCTTCTTAGTGAAGTGTCTCAAGAATGGAAGAAAAAGTACCCAATGTACTCACCCTTATTATGAAACTAATGTAGGACCTTCACATGAAAGCTATATCCCAGTTATAACCTAAGAATAGGGGGAAAGGGGAAAGGGAGGGGAGGGAGGGGGGAGGGAGGGGGAAGGAGGGGGATTAATGGGATTACACCTGTGGTGCATCTTACAAGGGTATATGTGAATCCTAGTAAATGTGGAATGTAAAGGTCTTAGCAAAATAACTAAGAAAATGCTACAAAAGCTATGTTAACTAATGTGATGAAAATGTGTCAAACAATCTATGAACCAAGTGTATGGTGCCCCACGATCATACTAATGTACACAGCTATGGTTTAATAAAAATAAATAAAAAAAAATTTTTCAAATAAGACAGCACATGCAGAGTTCTAGAAACGTAGTAAACATTTTGATAGTATTGTATAAAGTGCATTCTTTTGTAAAAGCCTTTATAATGTAAAACCATTGAAACAAAACTTTTGCTTAGCTCGATTTTCATTCCTTACAGGCCTGGAAAAATATTGAATTGTAAGATAGTGATGTTTTGGGTCTGACTGTTCCTTTTTATGAGTCATATTTATTTATTTATTTGGTTGCTTGCTTGTTTATTTATCTTATTGAGACAGGGTCTCACTCTGTTGCCCTGGGTAGAGTACTGTGGCATCCTAGCTCACAGCAACCTCACTTGGACTCAAGTGGCTCTCTTGCCTGAGCCTCCTGAGTAGCTGGGACTATAGGTGGCTACTACAATGCGTGGCTAGAATTTTTTTCTATTTTTGTAGAGATGGGGTCTCACTCTTTCTAAGACTGTCTCAAACTCCTGAGCTCAAGCAGTCCACCTGCCTCGGCCTCCGAGAGTGTTAGGATTATAGGTGTGAGCCACTGTGCCCCACCAGGAAATCAGATTTAAATTGTAAGGTTTTAGCATTCAGACTACAGAAGATCCCTGACTTCCCTGGTTCAGTTTAGGGTTTTTAATTTTACAATGATGCAAAAGCCCTACACATTCAGTAGAAACGGTATGTCAAAGGTTGAATTTTGATCTTCGCCTGGATTAGGATATGCTATCCTCTCTTGCAGTGGTAGCAAGCTGTGGCTTCCAATTAACCATGTGATCATGAGGATAAACAACCCATACTCTACAGTGTATTGTGTTATCAGATGATTTTGCCTAGGCTGATGTAAATATTCTGAATACTTTTGAGGTAGGCCGGGCTAAACTATGATACCTAGTAGGTTAGGCGTATTAAATCCATTTTTGAGTTAAAATATTTTCAGCTAATGATGAGTTTATCTATCTTAAGTCAGAGAGCATTTATAAGACTGATTTTATTCAATTAAAGGATGACATTATGTCTACCTTCAGTTTTTTGGCTTCCAATTATTTTTAGTAAAAACAATGTGGCCTTGGTGCCTGTAGCTCAAGTGGCTAAGGCGCCGGCCATATACACCAGAGCTGGCAGGTTTCGAATCCAGCCCAGGCCTGCCAAACAACAATGACAACTGCAACCAAAAAATGGCTGGTCATTGTGGTAGGCGCCTGTAGTCCCAGCAATTTAGGAGGCTGAGGCAAGAGACTTGCTTAAGCCCAGGAGTTGGAGATTACTGTGAACTACATAGAGTGCTATGCCATGGCACTCTACCCATAGCAATAGCTTCAGGCTCTGTCTCAAAAAAAGAAATAAATAAAATAAAAGCAATGTAATCTAACCTAAATTGTGATGAACACTCTCACATACTTGTATTCTCTCATATAAGGCCACATTTTTACATTTAAATGTGATGATATTGATTTATATAAAGACATTTAACTTTCAAAAATTTTCTCCCTAGATTGGCCATTTGCTGGGTTGTTCGAGAGTAGTAGGAATTTGTGGAACACATGAGAAATGCCTTCTTTTGACCTCTGAACTGGGCTTTGATGCTGCAATTAATTATAAAAAAGAAAATGTGGCAGAACAACTGCATGAATTATGTCCAGCTGGAGTGGACATTTATTTTGACAATGTTGGCGGTGACATCAGTGATAAAGTGATAAGTCAGGTTGTTTTATACTTTGCTTACAAATAGAATATTGCTTTTTATTTGCTGTGTTACTTTTTACCTAATACTGAGAAAAAAAAACTTATAAAATTGTAGAGTTTATTGTGACAGTGTAACAGTGTTGTATTTGTTATACAAAAGTTCTTGCTGATATCTGCTTCCATTTGCTTGCAGGTTTGCACTATGAACTTCAATTTTTGTTCTTTACTAGCAATATCATATTTTTCACCTTCAGTTTATTTTGTGAAAAATTACAGTTACACTGTTGAAATGGTAATGTTCTGACCCTTAACTCATCTTTGACCAGCCATGCCCCAGACATTGGGTAGGGAATGAGTTTTCATAGATTTCAGGTATTTATATGTTCTAAAAAGTCAACATGAGCGATTAACATTGCAGAGTCTTTTACTCTGTGTAAAATTATTTGCAGTTGAGGTTAAATTATTTAAATCCATGGAAACATCCTACCACTACTAAAAGAGGCAGCAACTAATGTAATTTCTTTGCTGATTACCAAACTTGATTTGCCTCTATGTTTTTTTGGAATGAACTTATTTCTAGCTAATTAAAACTCTTAAATATGTATAGTGGGTAGATTTTAAAATGAACTCAACTGACAATAAAGGATTAGATTTAACAGTCAAGGCTTTCATTGAGGCAGCCATAAAATCAGTAAACATAAGGAAGGCATTGCACGTTAAGGTATAATCATCAGTTTTCTCTTTACAGATGAATCAGAACAGCCACATCATCCTATGTGGTCAAATTTCTCAGTACAACAAAGATGTGCCTTATCCTCCGCCACTGCCCCCAGCAATAGAGGCAGTTCAGAAAGAAAGAAATATCACAAGGTATGTTCTTCCCCTTTGCCCTTATTACCAGGTTCAGCAGTGTTTAAATATCATAGATACATATGAAATGTGTTGTTCTTCACATACACTTTTTCCTTGTTATATAAACCTTGAAAATACACATTTTAAAGGTGGTTCAATGTTTAGGTTTTGGTTAACTCGCTAAAAACTGATACTTAATGGCTTTGACTGGCCTGGCTTAGATCATGCGAGGGTGAGGAAAGGATGTTGCCCACAAAGGAAAAATCATAGTGCTATTGCCAAATGGCATTGTAGGTGCTGGGCAGACAAAAACAATGGAAGTGTTCTATACCTGCCCCTACCGTACATCTAAAACTATATCTGACCAGATTCAGTGTGATTAAGTCCTAATATTTTGAGGATTAACAGATATTAGAGTTCTGGAATGATGCAATCTTTGACTGTCACTCCTGTTAATATCTCTGATCATTATTCTTTTCTTCCCATTGCAGAGAAAGATTTCTGGTGTTAAATTATAAGGACAAATTTGAGCCTGGCCTTCTACAGCTGAGTCACTGGTTTAAAGAAGGAAAATTAAAGGTGGAACTTGTGTCTGTTCTTTATGAGTGTAATTCTTCCTACTACTTGATATAATTTTGTATTATTTGAATTTATTACAGCAAACGTATTAGTTTCATTATAAAAATTCCTACAAGGCCAGGCATGATGGCTCATACTTGAAATCCTAGCCTGTGGGAGGCTGAGACAGGAGGATCCCTTGAGCTCAAGAGTTCAAGACCAGCTTGAGCAAGAGTGAGACCTCATCTTTATTAAACAGAAAAATTAGCCGGGCATCATGGTTGGTGTCTATAGTCCCAGCTACTTAGGAGGCTGAGGCAGGAGGATCTTTTGAACCCAGGAATTTGAGGTTGCTGTGAAGTAGGCTGATGCCATAGCATTCTAGCCTGAGCAACAGAGTGAGACTCTGTCTATAAATAAATAAACAAAAGAAAAGCATACCGAATATTGTAAACTATACTTCCCATGGGTACCTCCAGTAGCTCAGTTGGCAGGGTGCCAGCCACATACAAGTAGGGTGGTAGGTTCGGACCTGGCCCAGGCCTGCTAAGCAACAATGACAACTGCAACCAAAAAATAGCCGGGCGTTGTGGCGGGCACCTGTAGTCCCAGCTACTTGGGAGGCTGAGGCAAGAGAATCATTTAATTCCAAGAGCTTTGAGTTTGCTGTGAGCTATGACGCCACGGCACTCTACCCAGGGTGACAGCTTGAGATTCTGTCTCAAAAAAAAAAAAAAACATTATACTTCCCAGATGAGCGTAACCTCCTGATTGAGAAACTCTTGCTCATCTATCTAAAATGTTAAATTTTTAGGGATTTACTTTCCACAGATTATCTTACCAAATCAATAGTTTTCCCTCCAAATAGAAAATTCTAAGATTTATTAATTAATTATTTATGGAATGTTAACTATATGTAGACAGCTGTGCTTTCTCAAAACTTGTATAAGCATCTCCCAGTTCCCCCACCTCTTCCCCACCATACTTCGTTCCTGCTCTCTCTGGACATTCTTATTTCTTAGTTGGTTGAAAATCAGGAGTCATTAATCTAGGATCCAGATGACCAGATACCCTGACCAAGGATGCTCATTTTCTTTTTTCTGAAGTAGGGTCTCAATCTTTTTCCTGGGTTAGAGTGCAGTAGTGTCATCATAGCTCACTGCAACTGAAAAGTCCTGGCCTCAAGTGATCTTATTGCCTCAGCCTCCTAAGTATCTGAGATGATAAGCAGGCCCAGTACACCTGGCTAATTTTTTGAAATTTTTTGCAGTTTTTTTTTTTTTTTTTTTGGCCAGGGCTGGGTTTGAACCTGCCACCTCTGGCAAATGGGGCCAGTGCCCTACTCCTTTGAGCCACAGATGCTGCCTGTGGCTCGCTTTTAATTTTTTGAATTTTTGAATTTTTTGAATTTTTGTAGAGATGGGGTCTATGTTGCTCAGGATGGTATTCAATTCTTGGCTTCAAGTGGTCTTCCTGTCTTGGTCTCCCAAGCTGCTGGGATGATGGGCGTGAGTCACTGCACCTAACCTGACCTAGGATATTCTTGAAATGTACAAAGTTGTAAGTGCTTATGTACTTTTTTCTTTAAAGACGGCATATAGTTTGTGATCTGTTACAAATTGAACATTAAAGGGAAAATAGGATTTTTATTTTGAAAAATCAATAGATGAGAAACTTTTCTGGGCTACCTACAAGGAATAACAAATATCTGTTTCATAGACAGAAAGTATATTGTTGCCTTTTGCAAAACTAGAAACCGTTACAGAAACACTGAAATTTAAAGAATACTAAATAGTTATTTTGATTACAGATCAAAGAGACTATAATCAAAGGATTGGAAAATATGGGAGGTAAGATGAATTTAGACTTACTTATTATGTGTTCAGCAGAAATATTTTTTCTTTTAGTGCTACCTCTCTGATGTTTTTTCTTTTTTAAATTATTTATTTCTTCTGTACAAAACCATCCTAGAGGGCAGCGTCTGTGGCTCAGTGGGTAGGGCGCCGGCCCCATATACCGAGGGTGGCGGGTTTGAACACGGCCCCTGCCAAACTGCAACAAAAAAAAATAGCTGGGTGTTGTGGCGAATGCTGTAGTCCCAGCTATCAGGAAGGCTGGGGCAGGAAAATCGCCTAAGCCCAGGAGTTGGAAGTTGCTGTGAGCTGTGACACCAAGGCACTCTATTGAGGGAGTAGAGCCTGAGATTCTGTCTCTAAAAAAAACATAAACAAAAAATCCCATCCTAGATAGGGGTTTCCTTAAACATCTTAATCAAACTCTGTAAAAGTTCAACTTAGTGGCATTTAAGAGGTATTATCTTTACATTTCAAATTGTAAACTAAGTCTTTGTTTTTTTGAGACGGAGTCTCAAGCTGTTGCCCTGGGTAGAGTACCATGGCGTCACAGCTCACAGCAACTAAGGGATCCTCTTGCCTCAGTTTTTTCTATTTTTAGTATAGATGGGGGGGTCTCGCTTTTTGCTCAGGCTGGTCTAGAACTCACAAGCTCAAGCAATCTACCTGGCTTGGCCTCCCAGAGTGCTAGGATTACAGGCATGAGCCACTACGGCTGGCCTACATACAGAGATTTATACATTCTCTTTTACTCATTTCAAATGAAAAAGGTTAAATCAAACTGATTACTTTTTCTTTTTAGAAAAAAAATTTTTAGCTGGGCGTTGTGGCGCGTGCCTGTAGTCCCAGCTGCTCGGGAGGCTGAGGCAAGAGAATCGTGTAAGCCCAAGAGTTAGAGGTTGCTGTGAGCCGTGTGACGCCACGGCACTCTTTACAAAAAAAAAAAACAAAAAACAAAAAAAAAAAAAGAAAAAAAATTTAATATATGGCAGTGCCTGTGGTTCAATGAGTAAGGCGCCAGCCCCATATACCAAGGGTGGTGGGTTCAAACCCAGCCCCAGCCAAATTGCAACAACAAAAAATATAGCTGGGTGTTGTGGTCAGCACCTGTAGTCCCAGCTGCTCTGGAGGCTGAGGCAAGAGAATCGTGTAAGCCCAAGAGTTAGAGGTTGCTGTGAGCCGTGTGACGCCACGGCACTCTTTACAAAAAAAAAACAAAAAACAAAAAAAAAAAAAGAAAAAAAATTTAATATATGGCAGTGCCTGTGGTTCAATGAGTAAGGCGCCAGCCCCATATACCAAGGGTGGTGGGTTCAAACCCAGCCCCAGCCAAATTGCAACAACAAAAAATATAGCTGGGTGTTGTGGTCAGCACCTGTAGTCCCAGCTGCTCTGGAGGCTGAGGCAAGAAAATCACCTAAGCCTAGGAAGTTGGAGGTTGCTGTGAGCTGTAACGACACGGTTTTCTACTGACGGTGATAAAGTGAGACTCTGTCTCTAAAAAATAAATAAATAAATAAATATATTTGGTTAATGTATTTGCTAATGATAAATTTCACTCTTCTGTAAAAAAATCTATATGGCAGTTATTTATTTAATAAAACTTTATGATTAGAGTTCTAAAATTTGTAAGTTATTTAAAAATGTTTTCGTTGACATTTTATTCCCATATATATCTGCCTCTAGTCTTCAGATACTATAAACAATGAACACTGATGTAGATACCAATTAGACATTTCTAGTTTAGGTAAAAAACAATTTTTAAAGATGTTAACTGAGTTAGTTTTTGCTTTTAACTTTGCCTATTTTTTACTTGAGATTTTTTTTTTTTTTTTGTGGTTTTTGGCCGGGGCTGGGTTTGAACCCTCCACCTCCAGCATATGGGACCGGCACCTTACTCCTTGAGCCACAGGCACTGCCCCTACTTGAGATTTTTTTTATGACAGTTTTCTTCTGTGCTTCATATTAAAGTCATTGAAGAGACTCAGTGCCTGTAGTACAGTGGTTACGGCACCAGCCACATACACTGAAGCTGGTGGGTTTGAACCCGGCCCAGGCCAATTAAACTACAATGACATCTGCAACAAAAATTAGCCAGTTGGCTCAGTGCCTGTAGCTCAGTGAGTAGGGTGTTGGCCACATACACCAAGGCTGGCGGGTTTGAGCCCAGCCCAGGCCTGCTAAGCAACAGTGACAACTGCAACCAAAAAATAGCCGGGCATTGAGGTGTGCACCTATAGTCCCAGCTACTTGGGAGGCCGAGGCAAGAGAACTGCTTAAGCCCAGAGTTTGAGGTTGCTGTGAGCTGTGATGCCACCATACTCTACTGAGGGTGACATAGTGAGACTCTGTCTCAAAAAAAAAAATAAATAAATAAAAAATAAAATAGCCAGGCGTTGTGGCTGGCACCTGTAGGCCCAGCTACTTGGGAGGCTGAAGCAACAGAATCGCATAATCCCAAGAGTTGGAGGTTGCTGTGAGCTGTGATGCCACGGCACTGTACTAAGGGCAACATAGTGAGACTCGGTCTCAAAAAATAAACAAAGTAAAATCATTGAAGAAAATAGTCAAACTAATTTTGTGTCTGACCTTCTGAAAACAAATATGGTAATGACATTGATCTTTTCAGATAACTAGTTTTTTTCTTCTTTCCAGCTGCATTCCTGTCCATGATGACAGGAGGTAACATTGGAAAGCAGATCATTTGCATTTCAGAAGAAATCTCTTCATAGTCTCCGTGAATGTCTTCATCAGGGAAATCACAGATGTCTATTTTGCAAAAGGATTTTCAAGATACTTTTTTTTGTAGAGACAGAGTCTCACTTTACCACCCTCGGTAGAGTGCTGCGACGTCACAGGACTCACAGCAACCTCCAGCTCTTGGGCTTTTGTGATTCTCCTGCCTCAGCCTCCCGAGCAGCTGGGACCACAGGTGCCCGCCACAACGCCCAGCTATTTTTTGGTTGCAGTTTGGCCGGGGCCGGGTTTGAACCCGCCACCCTTGGTATATGGGGCCGGCACCTTACCGACTGAGTCACAGGCGCCACCTGGATTTTCAAGATACTTTTTATCTTTTTTTTTTTTTTTTTTGGCCGGGGCTGGGTTTGAACCTGCCACCTCTGGCATATGGGACCGGCGCCCCACTCCTTGAGCCACAGGCGCCACCATATACTTTTTAAAAAAACCCTTAGTACACAGATAGGTCTTGATTTAAATCACATCACATGGTCACATGGGTGTTACTTTCTTAGTTGCATAATCTTTCCTATATCTTCGATATCATCTATGTACTGTAAACCAATATATAATTATTTGTAATAATTGAAGTTAATGTGATTTTTTTTGCCAAAACTAATATTATATATTTGTATTGGACATTCTGAAACTATTGGAGTTTTGATATAACTGTTAATGGACTTGGGTGGCGCCTATAGCTCAGTGAGTAGGGCACCAGCCCCACATACCAAAGGTAGTGGGTTCAAACCCTCCTTGGCCAAACTGCAACAAAAAAAATAGCCAGGTGTTGTGGGGGGCACCTGTGGTCCCAGCTACTTGGGAGGCTGAGGCAAGAGAATCACCTAATCCCAAGAGTTGGAGGTTGCTTTGAGCTGTGGTGCCATGGCACTCTACCGAGGGGGACAAAGTGAGACTCTGTCTCTAAAAAAAAAAACAAAAAAAAACTGTTAATGGACTTTACACCATAGAGTTTTAAAATTAATAACCTTTATTAATTTGCAGTGGAATTCTTGAGAGGCACTTAGTAAGCATTTGTTGAACTGGAAATGTTATACATGATTCTTGTTGTTAGAATATAATCAGGTTGGCCCTTCCATATTGTAGATAGAAATGAGACTTACTGGTCTGATGTGTATGTAAGGATTTGGGGGTAGGGTTGAGTGTTATCAGAGCTTGTGGAACAGTTTTTGGGATGGGGAGCAGAGGCTTTGGGTTGGGGATAGTATGAGAAGATAAATAATTGAAGTTGGTTAAGTTGATAGAGAGACCACTAGATATATTACAGATGATCTTTTTGTGTTTTTCCAAATAATTTACCGTACAGCCTAAACAATATATGTATTGATAAAAGCACATCTTTATGTTAGCAAGCATATACTGTTAAATAGCTGTAAACATTTAGAGGGGAAATAGACATAAACATCACCTAGGGTTTTAGGTTATTAAAAAGGTTTAGACAACAAAGACTGCTTCAGAAGATGACAGGCCCCAGTGGGCAAATTAACAAATGGTTGTAAACATGAATGTTCAAGAACTGATGTCTCTCTAAATAAAAGTTTTTATTAGTTGTAATCAATCCTGTAGAACAGAAAATTTTTTCTGTTTATTGTGGTCACCTGTTTGCACACTAATATTCTTTTATGTGCAATATATGTAATAAATAGATTCAGATTATTGGTAATCAGTCACTCCAGTTTACTTCAGTGGCCTTCTTTCTCTTGTTTTATAAACTTTTCTTGGACCATTTCATCTTCTGAGGGGGCTTCATCTCTTTTCTGTATGCTGTTAACTTCTAAATCAGTGGTTCTCAACCTTCCTAATGCTGCGATGTATTTTCATTGTTACAAAGGGATCGCGACCCAGATTGAGAACCGCTGTAAAATCCACATCTCTATTTCCATCCTCTTACTTGAGCTCTGGACCTTCACCTCCAAGTGAATATCCTTAACTCTGGATTGGCACCTCAAACTCTGCTTTTCTAAAGAGGAATTATCTTCTGAAACGTGTTTTGCCTTTGTTTTAAATCACCTATACCTTGTTCTCATCAAGGCTTATCTTTAACCTTGAAAATGGCTTTAATTCCCACTGCCGCTGTCTTAGTTGAGCCCCTCATTCCTACGCACGAATAAAGTATTAAACAATCAGTAATTTCAAGTCAGTCAACCTCTTAAAACTCTTAACAAGTGGTGTGGCATCCAGCTTGAAACTCCCAAGTGTTCAAGCTCCCAGTCAGGACATCCAACAGCTCTTTACATCCGAGTATACCGACCAGACTCAATTCGTACCCCGTCCCGAGTGCAATGCCAACTTGATTCTCCCAAGTTCCCTCCTGGGGCGTTAAAGCTTCGAGGTCCTCTCCACTGAGACCTCAGATAAATGTTTAAATGGTGATCTTTCTCGTGTGCTTCCATTGTAAGCAACTTCTCAGCTGACGAGAAAAACTACCCCTTCTCTGCTGCCGGGAAGCGGTGACGTCATGGCTAGAAGTAACCCGTTTTTCGGGCTTCGCGGACCTACGAGCCCCGAAGGCCGAGAAAGAACGAGTGGGAGGTGCGGGTCCATCAGTCCTGGGGTTGAACCTTGCGCCCCGAGCCGGAACGGGCCCGCCAGTTGCCCTCCGGACGTAACCCTGAGTTGGGGAGACCCGCGAAGCCGGGAGACAAGCGAACTGGTGTGCTCGTGGGGTGCGTGGGGTGGGGGTGGGCGGCCAAACTTCCTGTCCCGCGCTCAAGCTGCTTCCGGCGGGAGCCGGAAGACGCTGTGTGTGGACGGAATTCGGAACCGACTGGCGGACCGCCGGCTGCCCGGAACGGGAAGGTGAGCTGCTAGGTGAGCCTGGCCACACCTGCAGGACTAGGTGGTCTCCGAGAGCGGGGGAGCCAATACCAGCTTCTCGGTGGGATCTAGGGAGGAGGCTGGGGCCGAGTTGTCCCCTAGAGGGGACAGGGAAACCGCCCCCCTTGGGCACCCCCCCGGATCTGGCAGGCCCTGGGGCGGCCGTTCTGAAGCCTCACGGCTTCGATCCTTCTCCTCGCAGGTTTTTTTTGGGCAATGTTTTGGTTCCTTTGCTTTTGGGGGGAGGAGGAACACGGGATCAAGACCATCCTGAGAAAGCCGGAGTCAGTCTCTTGGGCGGGTGCTCTCAAACTGCGCCCGTAGCCGGGGTCTGCCCGCGGATCTTGGGGCCTTATACTAAGGCCTTTGTGATGGGGTAAAGGAAATGCCAACGGGGCCCTACCCTTTCAGCCCAGAGCTACTCTCCTGTCCTATGTCCTCTCAGTTTCTGGGTTTGGAAGAAGGACGGCTGCCTACGCCGCACGCCTGGGCAACTTGTTTCTCCTTTGCTTGTCATTTCCTGCGGGGATGTGGGTTGTGAGTGTTTACAACCTGTATGCATTTCGTGTTGAAAATATCCTCTGAAGTTTCTAAAGAGAAGAGAATCAGGGCCGGTCGCAGCGGCTCACGCCTGTAATACCAGCACTCTGGGACGCCGAGGGGGTGGATTGCCTGAGCTCACGAATTCGAGACCAGCCTGAGCAAGAGCGAGAACCTTAACTCTTAAAAATAGCTGGACGTTGTGACGGACGCCTGTAGTCCCAGCTGCTTGGGAGGCTGGGGCAAGGGAATCGCTTAAACCCAAGAGTTGGAGGTTGCTGTGAGCTGTGAAGCCACCGCACTTTACCAAGGGCGACAAAAAAAAAAAAGAAAGAAAAAGAGACTCTAATTACTCTATTAGTCTATCCCACTTGCTAATGAGGCTCAAAAATTCATTTGGGCACCATTTGGAAGTTAAGTATTATTAACTTGGGACTTAAAAATTCATACTCATTGGCAATAGGGCCACTGCAGAATATTTTCAGAGAATACAACTAACATTTTGAAATGAAGTCGGGTCATTTTGTTGTTAGGGAGTGAGAAATTTCACTTTGTGTCCTCTTAGTGTCGAGCAGAGTAAAGAACAATTAAAGTTGCCATCAGATTTAGGTTCTAATTTTTTAAATTTTGTATTAAGTAGATACCTAATTTTGGCAAGTTATTTAATCTCTATTTTTGGGTGGTTTTCCCCTGTAAAAGAAAGTGGTTACCTTTAGGGATTTGACTGTTATTCTAAGGCATTGAACTTTGAGTAGGGAGAGTTATGTAAGTATTTATGTGTTTTGGAAAGATAACTAGAATGGCTGCAAAAAAATTTGGAGGGGAAGGTTATAAAGGCAGGGTGACCAGTTAGAAACCTATTAGTGTAGTTGAAAGTTACAGAGAGACCTAAAGAGGACATTACAGTAGGAGTAGCTTTTGGGCACTTAGAATCACTGGGATTATTTAAATATGGTGAAAGGAGATTGTTAACCAGCTGAGTGGGAGGAAGATTGGTATATAATTGAAATACATAATGCTGGAAGAAGAACAGGTTTGGTGGAGGAGATGATAATCTGGATCTTGGACATTGTTATTTTTGAGATGCTGCTGGATATACTATGTACATGGGAAGCTACCCAACAAGCACATGGAAGTTAAGGTTTGGAGTTTGGAAGAGAGGTCAGGACTAAAGACAAAACTTTTGAGTATCATTTGCAGTGTCATTGGTTCACTATACAGATATTCAGTTATTGCCTAACAGATGCTTACAGGGAAGCTGGTAAGTCCTTTAAGTTCATAGTAAAGGCAAACTTAGGAGTGAGAAGTGACTGTTGATGTTTACAGGGTTTCTTTTGGGGTTGATGAAAATATTGTAAAATTGATGGTGGTTATGCTTGTACAACTCTGAATATAGATAACATACAAAGACATTTTAATTGAACTCTTTAAATGGGTGAATGTTGGGATATGGGTGAACCATATCTCAGTGAAACTACTATTTAAGAAAAAACTTGCATTGCAGTTTTTGAACTCAGGTAAGTGGAAGATGGAATTGGAAATAGGAACAAATATAATTGCATGTTTGCCTTACACTTCTGCTGTTATACATAGCAGTTTACTTTGTTAGGGCTGAGAGCCACACAGTACAGGTGATGAAGTACTGAGTTTGCTAGCCCAGATTCTTTTGAGTTCCACCTGTATATCCTAATGCATTTACTAGTCCCTATTTTGTTCATATAGTACACATACAAATCATAAACTTGGGCACCAAAATTGTATGGCAGTACACAGTTATATGAATACCCAGTAGTTCAAGAAAATGCTTGTGTTAATTTTTACAGATTATTATTGAAATGAAAACACAAAGCGGCAAAGAGCAGTGGTTCACGCCTGTAATCCTAGCACTCAGGGAGGCTGAGGTGGTGGATTGCTTGAGCTCAGGAGTTCAAGACCAGCCTGAAAAAGAGAGAGATCCCTTCTCTACTAAAAATAGAAATACTAGCTGGGTGTTGTGGCAGGTGCCTGTAGTCCTGGCTACTTGGGAGATAGACAGGAGGATTACTTGAGTCCAGGAGTTTGAGGTTACTGTGAGCTAGGCTGATACCATGGCGCTTTAGCTTAAGGCAACAGAGGGAGACTATCTCAAGAAAAAAAAGAAATGAAAACACTAAAAAAATGTCATAGGTAACATGCAAAGGACAGTAAATAGTTGTCTGGTTTCTTAGACATTGTATAGTGCTAGAATCCCAAAGTGGAGGAACCTTAAGAATGACCTAAGAATGGTAACTTCTTGTTGAGATGATCTGGAATTGGGGAAGAGGAGTTCTTAAGCCCTGGAGATTCAAGATCAAACCTAGAGAGATGTAATCATACTATTCATGTTAACCTGTTAACCTGCTTTGTGGGTGGAAGTCCTGCCTCTGCAGCTTATTAACTTAGTAACTTGGGAAGGTAATAATACTGATCCCTTTGTTGGTCTCTAAAAAGAAGGATGGATAGGCTTGCCGCCTGTAGCACAGTGGTTACAGCGCCAGAAACATACACCCAGGCTGGTGGGTTCCAACTCAGTCCGGGCCAGCTAAACAATGACAACTGCAACAAAAAAATAGCCAAACGTTTTGGCAGGTGCCTATAGTCCCAGCTATTTGGGAAGCTGAGGCAAGAGAATTGCTTGAGCCCAAGAGTTTGAGGTTGCTCTGAGATGTGATGTCACGGCACTTTTACCCAGGGTGACATAGTGAGACTCTGTCTCAAAAAAAAAGAAAGAAAAAGTTAAAAAAAGAAAGATGGATAAACCATATTAAGCTGTTTGTAGTGCTTGAATAAGAAAGATGTGTGTGGAAGGAACAGTTGGGGATTTTTTGGTATTTCTGGTATTTCATGTAGGAAACGTAAGAGCATTTTTTTTTTTTTGAGGCAGAGCCTCACTTGTTGCCCCAGGCTAGAGTGCTTCATCTACCTAGCTCACAGCAACCTCAAACTCCTGAGTTCAAGCACTCCTTCTGCCTCATTCTCCTGAGTAGCTGGGACTACGGTGCCCACCACAACACCCAGCTAATTTTTCTATTTTTTGGTAGAAATGGGGTCTCACTCTTCGGGTTGGTTTTGAATTCCTGTGCTCAAGCAGTCCTCCTGCCTCATCCTCCCAGAGTGCTAGATAAAGGGAGTATTTTCATTTATAGCTTGTATATTGTTTACTTTCTTTGCAGTGAAAAATGAAGATTTCAAACAGCTAGAAAGAGAGAGAAGGAACCAATGGTACAATAAATATGTCTTAACTTCCAAATGCTCTTTTTATAGTCTTTTTCTAATTTTCCATGCTACTCTTAATTTAAAACTTAGTGTATCCATTAATTGTAAATGTACCCATCTTGGATACATTTTACACTGGATGATTACTTTCTATATAACAGTACTCTGAATTTTAGCAACAATTTGTGCTCTGTTCAGTTAGTCTGGTCTGGAGGGAAGCTGCATCAGGGTCGTGGGATTACTACCTCTGGGAAACTGTGTTGAAATTTTGACTTACTGGGTGGTGCCTGTGGCTCACTAGGTAGGGCACTGGCCCCATATACCGAGGGTGGTGGGTTCAAACCTGGCCGTGGCCAAATTGCAGCAAAAAATAGCCGGGCGTTGTGGTGGGTGCCTGTAGTCCCAGCTACTTGGGAGGCTGAGGCAAAAGAATCGCCTAAGCCCAGGAGTTGGAGGTTGCTGTGAGTGTGACGCCATGGCACTCTACATAGGGTGATAAAGTTGAGACTGTGTCTCTTAAAATAAGAAAGAAAAGAAAAGAAATTTTGATTGATTGATTTATAGATAGAGTCTCATTCCATCACCTTGGGTAGAGTGCCATAGCGTCACAGCTCACAGCAACCTCAAATGATCCTCTTGCCTCAGCCTTCCAAGTAGCTGGGTCTATAGGTGCCTGTCACAGTGCCCAGCTGGTTTTTCTGTTTTTAACAGAGACAGGGTCTGACTCTTGCTCAAGCTGTCTCAAACTCAGTGAGCTCAAGCAATCCACCACCTCGGCCTCCTAGAGGGCTGGGATTACAGGCGTGAGCCACATCGCCTGGCCTTGACTCTTTTCTTTTAATGTAATTTTTCTCATTATCAAAGCAATGTAATTTTTAGAAAAAGTAGAAATTTGGGCGGCGCCTGTGGCTCAGTGAGTAGGGCGCCAGCCCCATATGCCGAGGGTGGCGGGTTCAAACCCAGCCCCGGCCAAACTGCAACCAAAAAAAAAAAATAGCCGGGCATTGTGGCGGGCGCCTGTAGTCCCAGCTGCTTGGAAGGCTGAGGCAAGAGAATCACGTAAGCCCAGGAGTTAGAGGTTGCTGTGAGCCGTGTGACGCCACGGCACTCTACCTGAGGGCGGTACAGTGAGACTCTGTCTCTACAAAAAAAAAAAAAAAAAAAAAAGAAAAAGTAGAAATTTGAGAAAATAAAAATAAGTCTCAGTAGCTTACTGCAAAATAGCTTTTATCATGATTGTGAACTTCCTTTAATTTTTCCTATGCATATCATGACTAGTTTTAATATAGCAAGTATATGATTTTGTATTTTATTTTTATATATATTTTTTTTTAAGAGACAGAGTCTCACTTTGTCACCCTTGGTAGAGTGCCGTGGCATCACAGCTCACAGCAACCTCCAGCTCTTGGACTTTGGTGATTCTCTTGCCTCAGTGCTGAGTAGCTGGGACTACAGGCACCTGCCATGACGCCTGGCTATTTTTTTTGTTTGTTTTTTTTTGTTTGCAGTTTGGCCGGGGCCGGGTTTGAACCCACCACCCTCAGTATATGGGGCCTATTCACTGAGCCACAGACGCCGCCCTTATTTTTATAATTTAATGTCACAAATATTTTTCCTTGTTGCATTGTCTTCATATTTTGAAGTGGTGGTGCCACATTTAATCAATTATTCCCTAATTTTTGGCTATATACATACGTATATCCCACACATGTATGTTGCTTCTATTTGTTTATTATCATGAAGGATAAGATGAACTTCTTTGGGCATAGCTATAACCATATTTAAGAACTTTTTTTTTTTTTTTATTGTTGGGGATTCATTGAGGGTACAATAAGCCAGGTTACACTGATTGCAATTGTTAGGTAAAGTCCCTCTTGCAATCGTGTCTTGCCCCCATAAAGTGTGACACACACCAAGGCCCCACCCCCCCTCATATAAATTTTTTTTTTTTTTTTTTTTTTCAGTTTCTGGCTGGGGCTGGGTTTGAACCCACCACCTCTGGCATATGGGGCTGGTGCCCTACTCCTCTGAGCCACAGGCGCCACCCCAGAACTTTTCTTACAAATAGATTATTAGGGGCGGTGCCTGTGGTTCAGTGAGTAGGGCATCAGCCCCATATGCCGAGGGTGGTGGGTTCAAACCCAGCCCCCGCCAAACTGCAACGAAAAAATAGTTGGGCATTGTGGCGGGCGCCTGTAGTCCCAGCTGCTTGGGAGGCTGAGGCAGGAGAATCGCGTAAGCCCAAGAGTTACAGGTTGCTGTGAGCCGTGTGATGTCATGGCACTCTACCCGAGGGCGGTACAGTGAGACTCTGTCTCTACGAAAAAAAAAAAAGAAAAAAAAAATAGATTATTAGAAGTAGAAGTTCAGCATCAAAGCATAAGATTTTTATGAGTTTTGATGCTTCCTGGGCTTATTCTATTTTAAAACAAGTGTTTTGGACTGAATTCTTCATTTGCTTGCTTTTTGTGATTTTGGGATATATAAAGAAATGCTTTTGTTTAGCTACATTTTCCTGCTGCTCTTAATGCTCTCTTTTTTACCACCATTTTAGGTTAAATTGATTACCTACCCAGTACAGCATCTTACATGAAGAACACACTATTTCCTAAAGGAATATGAGCATAACAGGAAGGTGTTATTGATTCTGAATTAAATTTAAACCTGTCCCCTGAACAGCTACAGGATTTGGAAACTGAATCAATGTTATCAGATGAGTTAGAATCCAAACCAGAGGTGAGCCCAAGTTACCTTGTTTCCTTTTCTTTTGGTGGGCTGTATTTCAAAGTTTACCCTTAGCTAAAGGGTCAGCAAACTTTTTCTCTAATGTACCGGATAGTACCTGTTTTAGGTTTTGTGCCAGGAGGTTTTGATTGTAACTACTAGTTTATTATTTTCTATTACTAAGTATTTTCTCAAAGATTAAAAAATTCTATTTTTATCTTTTGTGAGTTTTTTATGTCTGTTTTTAAGTAAGTGTAAAATTACACATTTCGGTAATTATACAGGGTGTCCATAAAGTTCATGGGTGATTTAAAATGGTTTATAGTGATAAAATCTCATATATTTATATACACATACATATCACATACATATAGAAATATTTACTACCACAAACTTCATAATTTTATATATATCTGAAAGTATTTTCTGAACATTTTAAAAGGATTTAATTTCTTTTTAATTTTTCTTCATTTTCTCACTTATCTGTGTTGCATAGTGAAAAGATGACTGAATTTGGAATCAGATTACTTAAATTTGAAGACTGGCAATGCTCTTAACTAGTCATGATCTTAAACAATTCACTTAATGTCTTCAACTTGATTCCTCATCTGTAAAATACCCATTCCGTCTTACAGGGTTAATGTGAGAATTAAATCAGCCATTACACACAAAAATGTGTTGTAAAATATAATCAATACAATATAGTTAGTTTTTTTTAAAGTAGCTATCATTTTAAAATACAAATAGAACCTTCATAGTTGACTATCTCCCTATATTGACCACCTCCTTAAGTTGACCTAACTTTCATAGATTGGACTTGCATAATGTGTACTCGATGGAAGTTCCTTATGTTGCCACTTCCATGTGTTGACCAGTTCGTTACAGTCCCCTGGATGTTCACCTTATAGCAGTTTTGACTGTATTATTGTTAATGATTTATCTGTTTGACAAAACAGAAGATGCCAAAGGTTAACCTGATACAGTGAGATGTTGCTTAACAACAGGGATACATTCTGACAATGTGTCTTTACATAATTTCATCATTGTGTAAAATATCATAGAGTGTACTTACACAAACTTAGATGGTAGAGCCTACTATACACTTAGGCTACAGGATACAGCCTCTTGTTCCTAGGCTACAATCCTGTGTAGCAAGCATGTTACTATACTAAATACTGTGAACAGTTGGAACACAATAGAATTTGTGTGTTGTTTAGATATGTTTAATATCTGAACTTAGAAAAGATGCAGTAAAAATACAATATTAGTGGGACCACCTTCATATAGGTAGTTTGTTATTGACTAAAACATCATGTAGTGCATGACTTTATATAAATAATCAACCTTTCTCTAGAATAGAGAACTTGATAATTTTAAATATTGTATTTAATCTAGTTTTTCTTTGAATATGGTTGAGATTAGCAAATAGTCAATTATCACCTTTTGGTGAATTCAGAAGCTTAGGTCCATTCCTAACAATCTGTTTTTCTCAGTGTTGTCTTTTCCCCCCACCTAGCTCCTGGTACAGTTTGTTCAGAATACATCCATCCCGTTGGGACAGGGGCTAGTAGAATCAGAAGCAAAAGACATTACTTGTTTGTCCCTCCTCCCGGTGACTGAAGCCTCAGAATGCAGTCGGCTGATGTTACCAGGTAAAAATTATGATCATCAGAGATAGGCTAAAGAAGTCCTAAATGTTTAGCCTACTAGCCTAGCCTACTTTAGCGTAGGGTGCTGGTGAATTAACTAACTTACTAACTGATTAGTGGAAACTGAACATTAGGAGTCACGGAGAAAAGGCAACCGTGGGCATCATTAAGTGCACTGATAGTTTAAGCCATAGGAATTGGATATGGTTATTCAGTGTGAGAGTGAGTAAAAGAGGACTAAGGCGGAACTCTGTGGAACTCTCTACTTAAGGTACAGGATGAGGCAGGGTAGCCTGCAAAGGAGGGAAAGGAAAGAGTACTTAGTAGGATGAATATCAGCATGGAATGGGGGCATGGAACCTAAGGGAAGTCCATTTGTCAGATACTCCTGAGAGGCCCAGTCAAACAGGGATCAAAAGGAGACAGTTGTTGACCTCAGCAGGACCTCTTCCATGGAGCAAAGGGAATAGAAAGATAGTCTGAAGGGAGTTGAGGTATCAATGCAAAGTGAGTATAGTTGAGTAAATAACTATACATACTTTCTAAAGGCTTTCCTGCTAGGAGAGGGAAAAAAGAGAGGGAGACAAGATAGAGGGGACATTTTTGTTTAACATAGGAGATATTTAAAGGTTGTTTTATGCTAAGAGGAAAAAGCCAAATAGAGAATGTGAAAACAGATAGAGATAGTAGATAATTGGTGAAGAGGCTCCAGAAAAAGTAGGAGGAAATAGAATTTTGAGCTCAGGTCCTGGGATTAGCTTTGGATGGGAAGAGAAAAATCCTATCACTTGACTGTTAGCAAGGAGAACATTATTTTGGGATATAATGAATCTTTTATGTTCTGATCTTTGTTTTACGGGATGGCACCTGTAGCTCAGTGGGTAGGACACAGGCCACATATACCCACCCAGGCTGGTGGGTTCAAACCCAGCCGGGGCCAACTAAATAACAATGACAACAGTAACAAAAAAATAGCTGGGCATTGTGGCAGGTGCCTGTAATCCCAGCTACTCAGGAGGCTGAGGCAAGAGAATCTCTTAAACCCAAGAGTTTGAGGTTGCTGTGAGCTGGGATGCTACAGCACTCTACTGAGGGTGACATAGTAAGACTGTCTCAAAAAAAAAAAGTTGGAATATTAATGTTAAATTATGGGATAGTCAGTATAACCTGTTGGTGACTATTTGTTACAAAGTCTTCTGTTACTGGGTGTGGTGGCTCATGGCTCTAATCCCAACACTTTGGGAAGCCAAGGCAGGAGAATTACTTGAACCCAGTGGTTTGAGACCAGCTTAGGCAACATAGTGAGACCTTATCTCTACAAAAAATAAAAAAAATTAGCTTGGCTTGATGGTACTGCCTATTTCCCTAGCTGCTCTGAAGGCTGAAGCAGGAGAATAATTGGCACCAAGGCTGTAGTGGACTATGATCCAGGCACTGTACTGCAACCTGGGTGACAGAGTGAGACTGTGTCTCTGAAAATAAAAAAAAAAAAAATAGCTGGGCATTGTGGCGGGCACCTGTAGTCTCAGCTACTTGGGAGGCGGAGACAGGAGACTCGCTTGAGCCCAGGAGTTTGAGGTTGCTGTGAGCTGTGATGCTACAGCACTCTACCCAGGGCAACAGCTTGAGGCTCTGTCTCAAAAAACAAAAACTAAAAAAAGAAAAGAAAAAAGAGGCCGTGTGTGGTTGTTCATGTCCGTAATCTTAGCACTCTGGGAGGCTGAGGTGTGTGGATTGCCTGAGCTGAAGAGTTGGAGACCAGCCTGGGCAAGAGCAAGACCCTGCCTCTACTAAAAAGTAGAAAAACTAGCCAGGCATTGTGGCAAGTGCCTGTCATCTCAGCTACTTGGGATGCTAAGGGAAGAAGATCGATTGAACCCAGGAGTTTGAGGTTGCTGTGAGCTATGATGCCACAACACTTTACTCAGGGCTACAGAGTCAGACTATGTCTCAAAAAAATAAAAAATTAAAGCTGGGCACAGTGGCTCATGCCTATTATAATCCTAGCATTCTGGGAGGTTGAGGCAGTTGGATTGTCTGAGCTCACAGGTTTGAGACCAGCCTGAGCAAGAGTGAGACCTTGACTCTAAAAAAAAAAAAAAAAAAAAAGAAAAATAAATAGCTGGGTGTTGTAGCAGGTGCCTATTATCCCAGCTACTCAGGAGACTGAGGCAAGAGAATTGTTTGAGCCCAAGAGTCTGAGGTTGCTGTGAGCTATGATGCTGTGGCACTTTACCAAGGGTGAGAAAGTGAGACTCTGTTTCAAAAAAAAAAAAAAATAATAATAATAATAAAATAAATAATAAAAAAATGTATGTGCATACATACAAACAAAAAATAAAATCTTCTGGTTATATTATCCTTTAATGGTTTTCTTTGATTTTTGAAGTGACTTTAAAACCTTTTTCTTTGAGACAGAGTCTCACTATGTAGCCCTCAGTAGGGTGCTATGCATCACAGCTCACAGCAACCTCAAACTCTTGGGCTTAAGCGATTCTCTTGCCTCAGCCTCCCCAGTAGCTGGGATTACAGACACATGCCATCATTCCCTGCTAAGTTTTTACTTTTTTGTAAGACGGGTCTTGCTATGTTGCCCAGGCTAGTTTTGAACTTCTTGCCTCATCTAATCCTCCCACCTTGGTCTCTCAAAGTGCTGGGACTACAGGTTTGAGCCACTGCACCCAGTTTTTCTTCTTTCACTCTCTATCTATGGGGTTCATCCTTATAGTTTGTAGCTGGTTTGTTTGGTTTCATTGCTGTATGGTGTTCTGTTATATGAGTATAACTTCTTTATCTGTGCCACTGGTGAGATGAATAGTTATTTTCGAGTGTTGAACTATGACAAACAATACTTCTATGAACTTCATTTTATCCCTTTTTTTGTAATAACATATATGACATAAAATTAACATTTTAACCATTTCTGAGTATACAATTCTGTAGCATTAAATACATTCACGTTATTGTACAACTGCCTACTGAAATTGGCAGTGCCATTCACTTGTATTCCTATAACCTTATCTGTTATCTGCTTGAAAAGTGTTTTATAAAGATGAATGAAAAGCCATAAAAAAAGTGAATGTTTCAGCTTTGTGGTACAATTTCTCATTATATTACAACAAAAGTCTTTGGAAATTCTTTCTCTTCCTTTAGAACAAATTTCTTGAAGTCATATGTTCTGAATTATTTCTTTACATCTAGTATAAACCTGAAAATGTAATGAAACATATTGATGATTCTATAAAATTTTAATTGCTTTCTAGGCTGTGGTTTTTCCTCCCCTAATTACTCACCACAACTGTTACATACATTTAAAAGTTAAGGGAGTAAGAAAAATAAATTATGGTGTGTGGCGGTTCACACCTATAATCTTAGCACTGGGTGGCTGAGGCAGATGGATTGCTTGAATTCAGGAGTTTGAGACCAGTCTGAGCAAAAAAGCGAGACCCCCGTCTCTACTAAAACTAGAAAAACTGAGGCAAGAGGACCACTTGGGCCCAAGAGTTGGAGCTGTGATGCCATGGCATTCTACCTAGGTTGACAATTTGAGACTCTGTCTCAAAAAAAAAAAAAAAAAAGAAATTAAAATTTAGATCATGTTCTTGAGTTATTCATTGTATAGTTACATTTTTCAAGAAAGAAAGGACTGATTTCTTGCCTCAGAAAGGACTAAGTCCCATAATGTCCAATGTGAATGTTTGTTATTAGTTACTGCTAACAGAATAGTCCGTTCTTCACATTTTGGCTGATTGCTTCTAGAACTTAAAGCTATCTTTGTTCTTCTCTGAGGCAGATTTTATGTTTTTAAAATTAGAATGGTGTCTGCTCATGAAAGGGTGTTAGATACTGAGGGATGTTACAAGGACATTAGGTGCTATGTATCAAAATGGTGAGCTCCTGGGAGTTAGATGACACTTAAAGCTGTGGTGTTTTCCCTCTACTAGATGATGCTCCAAATCACACTAACTCCTCCAAGGAGGTCCCTTCCTCAGCTGTTTTGAGAAGCCTTCAGGTAAATGTGGGCCCAGACGGAGAGGAGACAAGGGCCCAGGCTGTCCAGAAGTCCACAGAGTTTTTGTCTACACCTGAGTCTTCTAGCTTGCTGCAAGATCTACAGCCAAGTGATAGCACTTCTTTTATTCTTCTTAACTTAACAAGAGCAGGTATTCTTTATCTTTTTCTGAACTCTGCTCATGCTTAAGAAAAAAATAGAGTGTGGGTCATATTTTAACTCAGTCATACTTAAAAGGGAAAGAAGCTTTATTGTTTTGGAGAATTAGCGTGGTCTAGCGATCATTTCAATGTGTAGAGAGAGAGGGAAGACTCTAGAATGACTTACATTTCTTGTTTGGGAAATTTGGTGGTGCCATTTACCCAGGTAGCAGAGGAACAAGGATTGGGGGAGGATGATTGATTTCATTTTGTGCTTGTTGATGTTGAGATTTTGGAAGGATATTCAAGAAAAGGTATCCTTTAGACAGTTAGAAATAGGAGTTCAATGTTCTAGAGAGGTCTGATGTAAAATAAATAGTTTTTGTGCAAGAAAAGTCTGAAGCATAAAAGAAGGCAAGTCTAGGACCCTGAACAAAAAAAAATTTTAAAAGGCAGCAGGAGCTGGCATTCTTGTTTCTTTCTTTTTTTTTGTGGTTTTTGGCCGGGGCTAGGTTTGAACCCTCCACCTCCGGCATATGGGACCGGCGCCCTACTCCTTGAGCCACAGGCGCCGCCCGGCATTCTTGTTTCTTTCTTTGGGATGCCACCCATTCTCTCTCTCTTTTTCTCTCACCCTCCCATCTTTTCTTCTCTCGCTCCCTGTTGTCTGCTCCCTTCTCTTCTCATCTCTTCCTTTTCTCTAATATAAAATAAACTTATACTTTTATATTCTAAAAAAAAAAAAATAGAAGGTAGCAGGAAGAATGGGAAGGGGCAAGTAGAAGGGGATGAAGAGAACTGGGAGAGAATGATGGTAGAAAAGTCAAGGAAGGAAAAGGTTTTAAGGAAGAAAAGGTACTAAATCATGCCAAATCTGGTGAGATGGTCTAGTGAGACAAAGTTTGTGTCTAGTGACCTTAGCAAGAGCAATTGTTACTGTTATTAGGAGGTAGAGGCTAGAGGTAAAGAAATGGGAAGTGAGTGGATGGAAGGTGAGACAGTGGATATGCAAACCAACAGCACACTTATTTAAGAAATTTGACTTTGAAGGAGGAGGTAACAAGGTAATAGAAGTACTTGGGCTTTCTATTCTTTTGAAAAACAAAGACAGGAGAGACTTGAGCTTGGATACATTTAAAGGTGGAGAAAAGCTGGCCAATCGGAATAGGCTGCAGATGGGAGAGAGGAGAACACTGAAGGATACAGGAGGCGCAACTGAAGAATAAGATTGGGATACTAGGTAAGGGTTATCTAGGTTGCCAGGAAGGGCAGCTTTGCCTCGGAAACAAGAGGAGGCAAGGTAGCAAGGTATGGACTGAGTGTAGAAAGATAATGTCCTAATCATTTATGAGAACAGAAGTTTGAAGTGAGGAGTGAAGATCTAGAATAACTCATTTAGGACATGGAAAGATTCTGAACTAGGAAAAATGAAAGGATTACTTCATGGTTAATTTTCACTTATCCTCTTGTTTTTTCAGGTCTGGGCTCTTCAGCCGAGCACTTAGTTTTTGTCCAGGATGAGGCAGAAGATTCAAGGAATGATTTCCTCTCTAGTGAAAGTACCGACAGTAGCATTCCATGGTTCCTCCGGGTTCAGGAGTTGGCTCATGACAGTTTGATTGCTGCTACTCGTGCACAGTTGGCAAAGAGTGCAAAAACCAGCAATGGTGAGACTCGTGGCATTTTTCTTTCCAATGTTCTATGCAAAGGGATTTTTAAAAATTAGTTTTCAATTAATTTATTTTTTTGCAGTTTTGGCCGGGGCCAGGCTTAAATCCGCCACCCCGGGTATATGGGGCCGGCACCCTACTCCTTGAGCCACAGGCACCACCCTGTGCAAAGAGATTTTGATAATACAATGGCTGTGCTTTGAATTGTCTATAGTTGAAGTTACTTTACTGGTGAGAGCAGAACATTAGAAAAATGTAAATTGTCAGGCGGCGCCTGTGGCTCAGTGAGTAGGGCGCCGGCCCCATATGCTGAGGGTGGTGGGTTCAAACCCAGCCCCGGCCAAACTGCAACAACAACAAAAAAATAGCCGGGCGTTGTGGCTGGCGCCTGTAGTCCCAGCTGCTTGGGAGGCTGAGGCAAGAGAATCACATAAGCCCAAGAGCTGGAGGTTGCTGTGAGCCGTGTGATACCACTCTACCGAGGGCAGTAAAGTGAGACTCTGTCTCTACAAAAAAAAAAAAAAAAAGAAAGAAAAATGTAAATTGTTTGGGTCTTATTTTCCATAAAATAACTTAGACATGCCAGATTTGTGTCTAAAATGAGCTAAACCAGTATTCTGAATTCTCAACTTAAAATAAGGTACAGAGCCCATTTTAATTTTAATTTTAATTTTTTATTTTATTTTATTTTATTTTGAGACAGAGCCTCAAGCTGTCGCCCTGGGTAGAGTGCTATGGCATCACAGCTCACAGCAACCTCCAACTCCTGAACTCAAGTGATTCTTCTGCCTCCGCCTCCCAAGTAGCTGGGAATACAGGCACCCGCCACAATGCCCGGCTATTTTTTGGTTGCAGCCGTCGTTGTAGTTTGGCGGGCCCAGGCTGGATTTGAACCCACCAGCTCAGGTGTATGTGGCTGGCACCTTAGACGCTTGAGCCACAGGCACCGAGCCTTTTCTTTCTTTTTTTTTTTTTTTTTGCAGTTTTTGGCCGGGGCTGGGTTTGAACCTGCCACCTCCGGCACATGGGGCCGGTGCCCTGCTCCATTGAGCCACAGAGCCCATTTTAAAGGAAAAAAAAAATACTCCCAGAACCTGGGGTTGTCTTGAAGTGTTTTTATTATAGTGTTCCTTAAATACATAAAAGAATAAATTTTTTGTAAACTTCTTATACCCAGAGCTTTTTTTTTTGTTTGTTTGTTTTTTTGAGATAGAGTCTCACTTTTTTTTTTTTTGAGATAGAGTCTCACAGTAGAGTGCTGTGGCGTCACAGCTCACAGCAACCTCCACCTTTTGGGCTAGGGTGATTCTTTTGCCTCAGCCTCCCGAGTACCTGGGGCTACAGGTGCCTGCCACAACGCCCAGCTATTTTTTGTTGCAGTTGCCACTGCTGTTTTAGCTGGCTGGGGCCGGGTTGGAACCCGTCACCCTTGGTATATGGGGCCAGCACCCTATCCACTGAGTCACAGGCACCACCCATACCCAAGAGCTTTTATACCATCATGAAATCATAAGTTTTATCAATTAATAGAAAGAAAACTATAAAAGTAATGAAAATAAAATTAACACTAAGTCAGTATGGCAGATGATAACTGTTTTACTGAAATAAAATTGCTGCTCATGGCAATTTAACAAGTAACCATGGTGGCTTTAGTGTTCTTTCTTTCTAGTTCTGCATACCTGTGCTACTTTGTGCCACTTTTCTCTGTTCTAGTGATTTTCAAAGTACTGTATCTGATGTACTTGCATCTTTAGTATTATCTGGGAAACTTAGAAATGCAAACTCTCAGACCTCATCCCAAACCTACTGGATAAAAAACATGGTTCTGACTTGTTAAACTTGAGAACCATGAGCTGGGCAAGGTGGTTCATGCCTATAATCTTAGCACTCTAGGAAGTCAAGGCGGGTGGATTACCTGAGCTCAGTTTTTTTTTTTGTTTTTTTAGACAGAGTTTCACTTTGTTGCTGTGAGTAGAGTATAATGGTGTTACAGCTCACAGCAACCTCCAACTCCTGGGCTTAGATGATTCTCTTGCCTCAGCCTCCCAAGTAGCTTGGACTACAGGCAACTGCCACAACGCCCGGCTATTTTTTGTTGCAGTTTGGCTGGGGCTGGGTTTGAACCCGCCACCCTTGGTATATGGGGCCAGCACCCTACCCAGTGAGCCACAAGCACTGCCCTGAGCTCAGGAGTTTGAGACTATCCTGAGCAAGACTGAGACCCCGTCTCTACTAAAAATAGAAAAACTAGCCAGGCATTATGGCTGGCACTTGTAGTCCCAGCTACTTGGGAGGTTGAGACAAGAAGGTTGCTTGAGCCCAGGAGTTTGAGGTTGCTGTGAGGTATGACACCATTGTACTCTACCTAGGGCAACAGAGCGAGACTCTGTAAAGCAACAACAAAACTCGAGAACCGTGGATATATTCACACAACTGCAAAACCTTTGCTTATGTAGCATGGTGTTAATGCTTTTCGTTTTAGGTCTGCCTCTATATTTTCTCATTAATATGTGACAAGTCAGTGCTACATGTTAACACCATCATTATCACAGACTAAACTTAAATCTCATGTCAGTATACAGTGTTTGGAGTTCATGCAGGTGATCTAGAATATATTTGTGATTATTTTTTGATTACTATTCAAATGAAAATAAAAAGTTAAATAACTTCTCATAGAGAACTCAAGGATCCTACTAATACTTCCTACTAATATTTCAGAATATTCCAGTTTTAGAAAATATTAATTTAAATATTTCCTATACAGAGAACTCCAGACTTATATTATTTTTCAAAATAGTTCTGTTTGTGAGTGCCATAGTGCTGCTTAGAATGATCATTTTACTATCTTGGGGATACTTTATGAAATTCACCTTCTGTTGAGATGCTCTGGATCCTGAAACCTTCACCGTTTCCACTTGTATTGAGGAAGTAGTGCCATACTTGTCAGTGAGAAGCAGTATGTGGAGGGAGCTTGGGATTTACAATCTGGGGGCCTGACATCCAGACCTGGCACCATCATTTACTAGTTCCCTGCCTTGACAATTTAACTCCCTTAGCTTCACTTTTCTCATGTTCAGAACATAGAGAATGCAGCTTATCTGATTGGGTTATTGGGAAGATTAAATTAAGCTGCTTTCTGGATGGCTGAGCACAGTGGCTCACACTGTAGTCCTAGCACTCTAGGAGGCCAAGGCTGGAGGATCTATTAAGCTAAGGAGTTCAAGCCTAGCCTGAGCAAGAGTGAGACCCTGTGTCTACTAAAAATGGAAACAATCTGCT
Source organism: Nycticebus coucang (assembly GCF_027406575.1). Lineage (NCBI taxonomy): Eukaryota > Metazoa > Chordata > Mammalia > Primates > Lorisidae > Nycticebus > Nycticebus coucang. The sequence continues at coordinate 111,530,982 of NC_069788.1, read as the reverse complement.
GGGCTCAATGGTAGGTGCCTGAGGTCCCAGCTACTCAGGAAGCTGAGGCAGGAGCACTGCTTGAATGCAGGAGTTTGGAGGTTTCTATGAACTAGGCTGATGCCACAGCAGTCTAGCCAGGACAATAGAGCAAGGCTCTGTGTCAAAAAAAAAAAAAAAAGATTCCTTCTGGGAAATGCTTTATAATCAGTAAAACATTATGTAGATGTTTTCTTTATTCTCAAAATAAGTTGCCTTAACAACTACTGTGTATGCCTGAATACAAATCTACCCCAAATATAAGAAAATTTTGATTCCCTGCAAAGCTTTTTTTCCTTAGATATAGAAACCTTTATACATGCAGATAAAGTAAACATTGTCAGTTGCTATTTGAAAACTGTTATGATTTTAGTTATACATATGTATTTTAAATTATACATAGTATGAAATAAATTTACTTAATATTGCTTTTCACCTAACTACTAATGTGATAAAATGACTTTTTTCAATATTTTGATTCATGTTTAACATGAATACATAGTATCTTTGTCACTGTCACTATTGAAGCTACTTTGTGACTCCTCTGAGCAACAGTTTTTCAGAGCACATCATCTTCACTTCCATCTAAATTACTTAAAATACAGAAATATTTTATTTTTTAAGACACAGGGTCTTGCTCTGTCACCTAGGTGGAGTGCAGTGGTACAGTCATAGCTCACTGCAGCCTTGAGTTTTGAGCCCAAGCGATCCTCCTGCCTCAGCCTCCGTATTAGCTGGGACTACAGGCTTGCACCACCATCCCTGGCTAATTTTTTTCTCCTTTTTTGAGATGGGGTCTTGCTGTGTTGCCCAGGCTGGTCTTGAACCCTTGGCTTTAAGTGATCCTCACACCTTGGCCTCCCAGAATGCTGGAATTACAGTCATAAGCCACCATGCTTGGCTGACATATTTCAATTTTGTATATAATGCAATATATCCTATCAGCCAAGGCATTTAGACCAAATCCCTACCCTTTTTGTTTTATAAATAAAGTTTTACTAGAAGTCAGGCATATCCAATAGTTATAAATTGTCTATGGCTGCTACTATGGCAAAGTTGAGTACTTGTTATGGACCCTATATGGTTCTCAAAACTGAAAATGTTTACTGTCTAGTTTGTTACAGAAAAAGTTTTCTGTCCCCTGCTGTATATGATACCCTCCCTGGAATTTTAATCTCAAATGCAAAACTGTACTTAACTGTAGGGTTTCTAAAGTGTGTATTATCCAATACTTGGAATTATGAAGTGTTAAATTTCTTTGTATCTCTCTCTTTTTTTTGTTGTTTTTTTAGAGACACAGTCTCACTTTGTCACCCTTGGTAGAGTGCTGTGACATCACAGCTCACAGCAACCTCCAGCTCTTGGTCTTAGGTGATTCTCTTGCCTCAGCCTCCTGAGTAGCTGGGACTACGGGTGCCCGCCATAACGCCAGCCCGACTATTTTTTTGTTGCAGTTTGGCTGGGCCCAGGTTCGAACCCGCCACCCTCGGTATATGAGGCCAGCGCCCTACTCACTGAGCCACAGGCGCCACACTTATGTATATTATTCATTTAAACAAATTAAAAAACTTAGGACTCTATGAAAGAAAAAGTTAATATTAACTAACAGAAGGCATCCTAGGCCATTGCTATGACTTTGGGGCGATTAGGGTTGTTTTGGGTTTTTTTTTTTAGGTTTTTTGGTGTAAGACTTTCTAAATGAGGGGGGCAATTAGTTTTATGACTAGTATCAGGTAAAGTATAGCAAGGAGAATGCAGGGCAGTAAGAGATTAGTAGATGAGTCAGAAACTGCCTTTGATCAACTGTCAGTTTCCAGAGAATGTACTACATAAACATATGTATTCTATTCTTGCCTTTGGAGAGGGAAATTTGGAAATCTTTTTTTTTTTTTTTTTTTTTTTGTTTCTGCAGCTTTTGGCCAGGACTGGGTTTGAACCCACCACCTCTGGCATATGGGGCCGGTGCCCTACTCGTTTGAGCCACAGGCACCGCCCCAGAAATATAAATCTTACTCCTGAATGGTAGAAAGATAAACCCATATATTCATAACAGAATTAGGTTACTATGAGTTTTTTTCCTCTGTTGATCTTCAAATATGTCTTTAAGAAAATGAAAGAAAAGGATCAACACCTGCTAATCCAGAATTTATATAAAATTTTAATTACCTGATTTTACTTTGGTTTAAGAGAGGCACTGTGTATTTCTCTCTAAACCTCCCCCCCCCAGCTTTTTATTTGAAACAGAGTCTTCCTTTTGTCGCCTTCAGTAGAGTGCTGTGGCCTCATAGCTCACAGCAACCTCCAACTCTTGAGCTTACGCGATTCTCTTGCCTCAAGCCTCCCAAGTAGCTGGGACTACAGGCGCTCGCCACAACGCCCGGCTTCTTTTTTATTGCAGTTGTTACTGCTGTTTTAGTTGGCCAGGACCAGGTTTGAACCCGTCACCCTCGGTATATGGAGCCGATGCCCTACCAACTGAGCCACAGGTGCTGCCCTTCACCTCCCTTTTTTAATTTTACAAAAATGTTGTTAGAAATTTGAAAAATCATCTGACTTTTTGCATTTTTAAATATTTTATAACTAAAAGGGATGGTATGGGAAATTGAAAGGTGGTTGTTATTCTCCAGGATGATAGGAAACTGTCAGATTGATTTCTGAAGATTGAAATATAAGAGTAGGCATTTATGGAAGAAATCTAATATATGCCCCTACTAAGCAAAAATGACCATTGCTCCTTAAAATAGTTTATTACCCAGAAATTTGTCATCTCTGTAAGCATCCCATTCTGATAATAGAATAGAAGGGAATTGGATCAAATCAAATCAAATAGAATAGTGTATACCTGCTTCCCTACCAATCTGTGTAATGCAGGATTGGTTTAATTTTGCTTTTTGATATTTCTGATAGAAAACCATTTTAGATTTTGCTCATATTTGTCAAAGAGGCTTAGTCTTGTGAAGCAAAGCATGATAGTTTTTGGTAGTTCTTTGGAGTAATGGGATGGGATATAGAGTATTCTCATTTCTGATAGACAAATACAAAGAGCTGGAGAAAACAAAGGTAGATTTGTGATCACTGATCACTAGGAGTAAAATGCAGGAGCTTTACTCTCTGAGTCTAAGTGTCCAAGCAGGATTTTTCCCTGTGTTATAAACATGTGACTTTGTTACAGGAGAAAATGTCCACCTTGGTTCTGGTGATGGGCCACCCAAAGATTCTGGGCCCCTTCCTCAAGTGGAGAAAAAGCTCAAGTGTACCGTTGAAGGCTGTGACCGGACATTTGTGTGGCCAGCTCACTTTAAGTACCACCTCAAAACTCATCGGTGAGCAAATCTGAATTCTCATACTTGGATGTATTGATGCATACATTGATGCTTCCAGAGGAACCTGGTTCCCCAGTTGACAAAGGAAAAGTAGGGTCTCCAGCTAACTTCTGTTCAAAATGTCTTTTACTCTTTAATACTAAAAGAAAGATTTTCATTGTCTCATTTATCTCATTCTTGATAAATATTTAATAAGACATTTGGCATCTAAATGTCTTAAAGCAAGAGTTCTAAAATCTCATTATAAACATAGTTTCTTTGAGAACTTAAAAAAAATAACGCATAAGCCTGGGCCCATATCTTAAACCTGTGAAGTTAGTTTGGTGTTGGGAGAGGCTGGGCATTTGTAATTTTAACAAACACTTCAGGTGATTATGATATATCCAGGTTTGAGATTTACTCTGTGCTTTGATTGTCAATAGGAGCTTTCACTTATCTTCTCAAGCAAGGGTATTTTTCAAGTATTTTGCTTATATGATTTTTGCAGAAATGACCGCTCCTTCATCTGCCCCGCAGAAGGTTGTGGGAAAAGCTTCTATGTGCTGCAGAGGCTGAAGGTGCATATGAGGACTCACAATGGGGAGAAGCCCTTTATGTGCCCTGAGTCTAACTGCGGTAAGCAGTTCACTACAGCTGGAAACCTGAAGAACCACTTACGAGTTCACACAGGTGTGTGCCACACTAACGTTCCTCAGCAGTCTGCTTGGCTCAGTGCTTGTTTGCCTACCATTAGGAGAGAAGCGCTTACGTGGAAATAGATAGGACAGTATAGGGTTGTTGCTAGAACTCTAAAGATGGGATTTTTTAAAAATGTATCGTGACACTTATAATAACATTTATTTTATTAATTAAAGTTTACATTGTCTCATTTATCTCATTCTTGACAAATATTTACAAATCTATTTTTTTTTTTTTTTTTGAGACAGTCTTACTTTTGTGTTGCAGCTCACAGCAACCTCCAACTCCTGGGCTTAAGCAATTCTCTTGCTTCAGCCTCCTGAGTAACTGGGACTACAGGAGTCCGGCACAACACCCGGCTATTTTTTTGTTGCAGTTTGGCTGGGACCAGGTTTGAACCTGCCATCCTTGTTATATGGGGCCAGCGCCCTACCCACTGAGTCCCAGGTGCCACCCAAATGTGATAAATAAAGTGAACTTTTTTATTTATTTATTTATTTTTTTTTTTTAATTTCAGTTTGTGTGTTCATTCTTCTTTGTTTGAAGTACTCCCTTTTTGTTCATTTTCTTCTTCCTCTAGTTGTGCTGGCTGTTTTTGATGTTGTTAGTAGAGACGGGATCTTACTCTAGCTCACTGCTGCTCATACTGGTCTTGAACCTCTGAGCTCAGACAGTCCACCCACCTCGGCCTCCCACAGTGCTGGGACTACAGGCGTGAGCCACCACGCCTGGCCAAATAAAGTGAACTTTTAACTGCATGTGAAGAATGGCAGTGTGGCTGCTTCTACATATTTAACATGTAGGAAGAAATATAAGAGCATCTCAGATAAAGGTGATATGAGGAGATATGAACAAAATCAGTTTGTTTTCAAATATAGCTGAACATTGCAGAGTTAAATTTTGAGCAATAACATTTATTGAGTCACACAAACCATACAGAGCCTGTTCTAGGCACTAAATAGAATAAAGTGGGAAAAATACAAAAGATGAGATATACTTTGAGGAGTATGCTTTATTGTTGGAGGCTCACAACATGAAAAACAATGGGGAGGTGACTTGTTCTGGGTCACATAGCATGTTAATGCCAAAGGAGCAAAATAGATTCCTTGACCCTTAGTCCAAGAGTGTATGAAATTCGAAGCTACTTGGTTCAGCATGTGCTAGTGTCTTGCCAAAGATAAATTACTGAACTGAAACCACTATCTTAGGGTATGTAACTATTCTCCACTTTCTTGCCACTCTCTTTTTTTGCTTATTCTTGCATTGGTAAAATGACAGCAGGTATAGTTAAAGGACATTTAAAAAGTGAAGCTTGACCTGAAGTCACATTTGTTCTAGGCATGAACCTATGATTTTTCTCTAGATTGACATAACCTCTGTATATGATTTGGAGCAGAACAGCAACAGTTTTTTAAGAGTAAACTATAGGGCCTGGCCTGTGGCTCACACCTGTAATCCTACCACTCTGGGAGGTGGAGGTAGGTGAATCGTTTGAGTTCGCGAGTTTAAGACCAGCCTGAGAAGGAGTGAGACCGTGTCTCTAAAAATAGCTATGTGTTGTGGGCATCTGTAATTCCAGCTACTGGAGAGGCTGAACCCAAGAGTTTGAGGTAGCTATGAGCTATGATGATGCCCTGGCACTCTACGCAGAGTAACAGAGTGAGACTTTGTCTCAAGAATGAAAAAAAAAAGGGTGGCGCCTGTGGCTCAGTGGGTAGGGCACTGGCTCCATGTACCAAGGGTGGCAGGTTTGAGCCCGGCCGCAGCCAAACTGCAACATAAAATAGCTGGGCACTGTGGCGGGCGCCTGTAGTCCCAGCTACTCGGGAGGCTGAGGCAAGAGAATCAACTAAGCCCAGGAGTTGGAAGCTACTGGGAGCTGTGATGCCATGGCACTCTACCAAGGGGGATAAAGTGAAACTCTGTCTCTAAAAAAGAAAAAAGAATAAAAAAACCCCAGTAAACTATACTAGCTTCAAGAAAGCAATTTCAATAAAAAAATAAGAAAACCATCCAGCCGAACTGACGAGGAAAGAAGTCAAGTTTACCATGCTTTATTGGTTATTTGGGAAGTCTTTTTTTGTTTGTTTTTGAGATAGAGTCTCACTCTGTTGCCCAGATTAGAGTACCATGGCATCAGCCTAACTGACAGCAACCTCAAACTTCTGGGTTCAAACAGTCCTTCTGCCTTATCTTTCCAAGTAGCTGGGACTACAGGCTCCTGTCACTACACTCAGTTAATTTTTGTATTTTTAGTAGGGCTGGGAGTCTTGCTCTTGCTCAGGTTGGTCTTGAACACCTGAGCTCAAGTGATCCTTAGCCTCCCAGAGTGGGCTAGGATTACAGGTGTGAGCCACTGTGCATACTCACCAAGCTTTACTGTTAAATTTCATAACCTCTTCATCCTTATGCTTCTCATCATTTTTGTAACATTTGATAACTGAACGTCTTAAAATGCTTGCTTTTATGTCAAACTATGACCTTATTTTCTATTTTTCTTTTCTTCTAACTCTTGCTAGCTTCTGTCTCAGTTACTCTCTTAATTATTTGCCAGTTTCAGAAATTCTGGATCTTTCTATCTCATTCAGTGTACTCTCACTCGCAAGGCCTCAATTTAATCATTTTTTCCTTAGACGCCTCATAGATCTGAATCTCAATAATAGTTAATATAATAAAAGTTAGCATTTATTGAGGTACTGTTCCAATCACATATACTTTGCTGCCTTCAGGAGAGTGCTGTGGTTTGCTCTTGCTCAGGCTGGTCTCAAACTCCTAAGCTCAAGTGATCTACCCATCTCGGTCTCTCAGAGTGCCAGGATTACAGGGAACCCTCCCTGGGCTGAAATTTGAATTCTAATCTTCCTCCAAAGCTTTTCTGGGATTTTATTTTCAAAGGCTTGCAACTGGGTTTATCTCAGGTGTTAAAAATGACCTCCGGCCAGGTGTGGTGGCTCAAGCCTATAATAAGTAATACCAGCACTTTGAGAGACCTAGGCAGGAGGATCACCTGAGGTAAAAAGTTGAAGACCAGCCTAGGCAACAGAGTTAGACTGTCTGAAACGAACAAGCAAGAAAACTAAAACAAAAAACTCTAAAATCTTTCTTAGTATTAATGATAATAATTAACACTAACAATACTAATGGCTTACTATGAGGGTTTACCATGTGCCCAATGCTATGCTGAATATTTAACTTGTGTTACCTCATTTAATTCTCAAAATTATCTTTTGAGATTGTATTATATCCATTTTACAGATGAAAAGCCAATTCTCAGATTAAATACCTTCCTTATACTAATAAGTGGTAGTGCCAGGATTTAAAGCCTAAGTTCTTTTTTTTTGAGCCAGCATCTTACTCTGTTGCCGTTGGTAGAGTGCCGTGGCATCAAAGCTCACAGAACCTCAAACTCCTGGGTTTAAGTGATTCTCCTGCCTCAGCCTCCCAAGTAGCTGCAACTGCAGGCGCCCGCCACTAACCATCTGGCTAGTTTTTTCTAGATTTAGTAGAGACAGGTTCTTGCTCTTGCTCAAGCTGGTTTCAAACTCCTGAGCTCAAGTAATCCACCTGCCTTGGCTTCCCAGAATGCTAGGATTACAGGCGTGAGCCACTGTGCCTGGCCCAAAGCCTAAGTTCTTATGCTGCACTACCTCTTAAACCTCCTTTTCCTTCTTCTGTATCTAAGCATAATCACCATCTTAGTTTCCAAATTGTTCATGTCCCTAATTTATCTTGATGCAGAGATTTTGTGCCACTAAATTCTGATTTCAGATATTTTTCTAAATTCTCTTTTTCTTTAGCTCTTAAGTTCAAACATTTGACCTTGTTATTACTAAAATTTTCTGTTTTCTTGACATTTATTCTATCACATGTATTAGTTTAGTTTGGGTGTTTTGAGACAGAGTCTTGCTGTTTTGCCTGGGCTATAATGCAGTGGTATTATCATAGCTTACTGCAGCCTTAAAGTCCTAATAAACTCAGGCAATCACCCTGACTCAGCCTTCCAAGTAGCTGGGAATACAGGTGCATGCCTGGCTAATTTTTTTGCTTTTTTGTAGAATTGGGATTTCAATATGTTGCTCAGGCTGGTCTGGAGCTCCTAGACTCAAGTGATCCTCCCATCTCAGCCTCCTAAAGTGCTAGGATTATAGGCTTGTACATTATGAGCCACTGCACCTAGCCTCATAATGTATGAGGCAACTTTTTAGCTATTTAACATTCTGGAATGGAGATGAGTATACCAACAGGCATTCAAAAAGGTTACAGACCACTGGAAAATCACTACAAACATTAAACTGGTACAGTCGAAACAGTGTAATCAGTTGGGCATGGTCACTTATGCCTGTAATCATAGCACTCTTGGGATCTTCCCAAGAAGAGAGGATTGCTTGAGGTTAGGGGTTTGAGACCAGGTTGGGCAACATAGTAAGACTTCCATCTCTAAAAAGCAAAACTTTAAAAATTAGCCTGGCATGGTAGCACATGCTTGTCATCCCAGATATTTGGGAAGCTGAGGCAAGAGGATAATGCTTGAGCCTTGGAATTCAGGAATGCAGTGAGCTGTGATTGCTCCACTGTACTCCAGTAGAGGTGAAAGAATGAGACTCTCTTTCTACCACAAGACGGGAATATACTGAGGGAGGGGGGAGAGGCCTTGGTGTGTGTCACACTTTCTGGGGGCAAGACATGATTGCAAGAGGGACTTTACCTAACAATTGCAATCAGTGTAACCTGGCTTATTGTACCCTCAATGAATCCCCAACAATAAAGAAGAAAAAAAAAGGGTGGCGCCTGTGGCTCAGCGGGTAGGGTGCCGGTCCCATATGCCGGAGGTGGCGGGTTCAAACCCAGCCCCGGCCAAATTAAAAAAAAAAAAAAAAAAGAAGAAAAAAAAAGGTGGGGGGAAGAGGGGAATATACTGTATGGAAAAACAAAAAGAACAGTATAATCTGGAACAGTGCTGCTGTCTCCTACAAAGCCCAGCTTAAATGTTGTCATCATGCCAGCATGACTTGGCATTTTGTGAACTTGTCCTGGGGCACACTTAATTTCTAGGCTCTGTTCACTCTATTTGTTGTGTCTGAAATTCCCTTCCATCGTTTTCTTCTTTTAAGATCAGCTGAAGGGGGCGGCGCCTGTGGCTCAGTCGGTAAGGCGCCGGCCACATATACCAAGGGTGGCGGGTTCAAACTGCAACCAAAAAATAGCCAGGCGTTGTGGCGGGCACCTGTAGCCCCAGCTACTCGGGAGGCTGAGGCAAGAGAATCGCTTAAGCCCAGGAGTTGGAGGTTGCTGTGAGCTGTGTGAGGCCACGGCACTCTACCGAGGGCCATAAAGTGAGACTCTGTCTCTACAAAAAAAAAAGATCAACTGAAGGGCTGGGTATGGTGGCTCCACCTCTAATCCTAGCATTCTGGGAGGCTGAGGTGAGTGCATTGCCTGAGCTCATGAGTTCGAGACCAGCCTGAGCCAGACCAAGACCTCGTCTCTAAAAATAGCCGGGCATTGTGGTGGGTGCCTGTAGTCCCAGCTACTCAGGAGGCTGAGGCAAGAGAATCGCTTGAGCCCAAGAGTTTGAGATTGCTGTGAGCTGTGACACTCTGACAGTCTACTGAGGGTGACAAAGTGAGACTATGTCTCGAAAACAAAAGACCAGCTCACATTGAATTTCTTTTAAAATAACTGCAGTTAGGGGCAGCGCCTGTGGCTCAAAGGAGTAGGGCACTGGCCCCATATGCCGGAGGTGGCAGGTTCAAACCCAGCCCTGGCCAAAAACTGCAAAAAAAAAAAGATAACTGCAGTTAGAATACCTCCTCTTCTGGCTCAGCGCCTGTGGCTCAAGAGGCTAAGGTGCTAGCCACATACACCTGAGCTGGCAGGTTCGAATCTAGTCCGGGCCTGTCAAAACAACAATGACAGCTGCAACCCCAAAATAAAAATAACCAGGTGTTGTGGTGGGTGCCTGTAGTCCCAGCTACTTGGGAGGTGGAGGCAGGAGAATCACTTGAGCCCAGGAGTTGGAGGTTGCTGTGAGCTGTGATGCCACGGCACTGTCTCAAAAAAACAGCTTGAGGCTCTGTCTCAAAAAAAAAAAAAAAAAATTCCTCCTCTTCTAAATGTTATAAGTACTTTTTTGTACTGAAATTTATATTAACATTATTTATCAATACGTTTGTCTCACTATTCCGTGAGCCTTGAAGGATAGATACTGCATTTTTGACTTTTGTTTGTTTATTTTTTATTTTGAAATTATCATGGTCTCCCTGCAGCTAATTAAGCCGACCATGCTCCTTTCCTCATGGGGACCTGGTGTGCAGTGGCTGCAAACAGCAGCCTCCTTGGTAGTGTATGCAGCCTGTTAATTGTATAGGTTGCTCTAAGGGACCTTGGAGACACTCCTTTCTAATACATGTTCATGTGTTAGGCCTTGTGCTGTCCCCAGTCTAGGCTCCAGACAGGTATGCGTGGTGCCTTTGGAAAGCCCCAGGGCACTGTGGCCAGGGTTCACATTGGCCAAGTCATCATGTCCATCCGCACCAAACTACAGAACAAGGAGCATGTGATCGAGGCCCTTCGCAGGGCAAAATTCAAGTCCCCTGGCCGTCAGAAGATTCACATCTCCAAGAAATGGGGTTTTACAAAGTTTAACTCAGATAAATTTGAAGACATGGTGGCTGAAAAGCGACTCATCCCAGATGGCTGTGGGGTAAAATACATCCCCAATTGTGGCCCCCTGGACAAGTGGGCCCTGCACTCGTGAGGACTTAACATTGTGTTGCCTATCAATTGCACCTACCAATAATAAATCCCACTTCCTGTCCACTTAAAAAAAAAAAAAAAGAAAAGAAATTATTATGAACTCATGATAAATTGCAGAAGTAGTATAGAGTGCTGTGTATCCTTCACCTACTTCCCCCAAATGTGACCTCTTAGGTAGCCATAGCAATATTAAAATCAAGAAATTACCATTATTGTCAGCTAGTCTACAGACCTTATTCAACATGCAGCTTTGATTTTTAAAATAACAAAATAATATTGTTTAAAGTGAAAGTTACAAAAAAAAGCACAAAGATGAAACTAAATCATCTGTAATACCACTTAAAGCCACTTTTATATTATCATTACAGATTCTTATGTGTAACTCTGTGACTTAATATCTCTTTTCATGTGTTTGCTGTGTAAAATGGGACTGTATGTAAATATATTTTATAACCTTTAAAAATTTGTACTTTGGCTTGGTGCCTGTGGCTCAAGCGGCTAAGGCGCCAGCCGTATAACACCTGAGCTGGCTGGTTTGAATCCAGCCCAGGCCCGTTAAACAATGATAGCTGCAGCCAAAAAATAGCCGGGTGTTGTGGCAGGCGCCAGTAGTCCCAGCTACTTGGGAGGCAGAGGCAGGAGATTCACTTGGGCCCAGGAATTGGAGGTTGCCGTGAGCTATGATGCCACGGCATTCTACCCAGGAAAACAGCTTGAGGCTCTGTCTCAAAAAAAAAAAAATTGTACTAATTTTAAATATGTCTAGAAACTGAGTCTTAAAGACAATTAAAAAAAAAAATCAAAGTAAGGTAAAAACCTGGAGAGTGTATCCACTATTAATCTTGATCTCAAAGGGGCTGGGATAATTGAAGAACGTAGGTCAGTGTAACTCTCCAGCCTTTAAGGTAGAAAGAAGGGTATGAGGCTCAGAGAAAGCCCATCTAAGGAAAAGGGGTTTGCTGTCTGCTGGGCTGTATACCAAGAGATAACTGAGAGGTATCAACTGCTAGGTAGCCTAGTTAAAGTTATATAGTATGAGTTAAATCACAGTAAATCAGTCACTGGAAACAGAATAAAGTTGTTGGGAAAAGAAGGTAATAGTTCCTCAGAAGACTGAGTCTTTATCTCATTTTTTGTCTCTAGGAGAGAAGCCTTTCCTTTGTGAAGCCCAAGGATGTGGCCGTTCCTTTGCTGAGTATTCCAGCCTTCGAAAACATCTGGTGGTTCACTCAGGTATTATAATAAAGCCAGAACCTGTGCCATTTTTAGAATTTAGGAAAAGTAGACAAAAGGATAAAGAGATGGGGGAATGCTATAAAGAAACTTGAAATAAACTGTTCAACGTAAAGGTTACTAACACCATCATCATTACAGAATCCAAAATCAAGGTCCTTAGTGAGTGGATTTTATAATTCAAAGGGTGTTATAATCAAGATGGGTGGGAATGTAATTACTATTTTCAGCAGAGTCACTACTTTGGAATCCAGATCTTTTTCTGAGTTCAGCAAATTTGTTTGGCATTATGCTAGGGGCTTTATAAGTTATATCAAACATGGATTCTCTTTTTTAGGAATTGACATTTTCATTCCTCTGGGAAAGAATTTCAAATCATAAGAAAGTAGAAGATTGATGTCAGTGGCAGCAGCACTGCCTTCTGAGAAGGTGTTATTAATCCCGCTTCAGTCACCATTTTGGCAGAAAATATGCCTTTGGCAAATAGAACCACAAACCTTATTGTCAGATGTGTAGAAGAGGACAGAGGAGTAAGACTTAGTGACCCATTTTCTATTTTGGAGGCTTAAATTCTCTGTAATTCTGTCAGTTTGCTCATTCTATGCAGATGGTCTTGTTTTCCCTGCTAATGATGTCTTTCAAAATATCTGAAAATACTCTACAGCAACCAGACTGTGAGCTCAATAGAAAAAGCTAAAGTGATGTCTTCTCCCTTCCCTCCTACCCCATTCTCCCAGATAGAAGTAAGGTATAGCCCAGGGGGAAATCTTTATCTGGTTAGAGGGACTATATCCTATGGGACATGATGAACAAGGGAGGAAAAAAGGCTGGAAAGGTAGTTTAAGAAGAGCCTAGAATGCCAGGGAGGAGATTTTGTGGAGTGTGCATACTACAGATTAATCTGGCAACAATGCACAAGCTAAACTTAAGAAGACTGTTATTTTCAGTCTATTTAAAAAGTTTGCTCCAAAGTAGTGGCAGGAAGTATGGAGAGAGACCCTGTGGAAGAATATGTTCAGCTGCACAATTGATTTGTTGCAAAGTGATATGAAATAGGGGCAGCAGGTGAAGATTATTGATACAAGGAGGAATGGTAGTGAAGATAAGGAGGGAAAGCTGGCATTCTTAGTTGTCAGGCTGGCTCTCATGTTTATGAGAAACGGTTAGAAAAGTGTTGTGGAAGAAATGGTGACTTTTAGAAGGGATCTGTAGACTAACCAGCAAGCTTTTTGGAAGTGGGAAAATCCCTGGCACATGGTAGCTTTTCAGAGTTTATTGATTGACTGAACCACTGGAGTGAATAAAAGGATTGGTAAGTAACAATGAGTGAGGACACAACTGAGAGTAAACAGCATAAGTTTTTGGTAGACCTGTTCAGATTTTATGACTTTTCTGTGGTACTACTCAACAACTTAAAGGCTGGACACGAGAAAATGGGCCATGGATATTAAAGTTAGAGCAGAGATTTGCCAAGGAAGAAGTGAACTGAAGGTGGAAGGAGGTTCTATAATCAAGTAATGGTTGAAATGACTGGCCAAGGGAAGTAAAGGAAAGCTAGAATCAGGAAGAGAAGTGAATTGGAAGTGATATATAATAACAGCAAGCTAATTCAGTGGGAGGAAGGGAGTTAGAGAGATGTAATCAATCAGGGATGTGAATTTCAGAGTTGAGGTCTTAGGGGTTTAGTAGTTTGTTGTGGTAAGTTCAAAGGAAAGGTAAATTGGTATTCTGTGGGCTAGGTATGGACTTCAGATGTGTGTTGCTTGGATTATAAAATGTTTCTATTTTATTTTACTCTATTATGTAAAATTATGTTCAACATATGACAAAAGTAGAGAAGTATTTTCTTACATAACAGCAATGGAGTTATCATATCTATCAAAATTAACTAGTTCCTTGGTTTTATCTTACACCTTGTCTATGTTTAGTTTTTTCCAATTGTCTTAAAAATGTCTTTTGAGGGCACCTGTGGCTCAGTGGGTAGGGTGCTGGCCCCATATACTGAAGGTGGCGGGTTTGAACCTGGCCCTGGCCAAACTGCAATAAAAAGATAGCTGGGCTTTGTGGTGGGCACTTGTAGTCCCAGCTACTCAGGAGGCTGAGGCAAGAGAATCCTCTAAGCCCAGGAGTTGGAGGTTGCTGTGAGCTGTGACGCCACCACACTCTACCCTGGGTGATAAAGTGAGACTCTGTCTCTAAAAACAAAACAAGAAAAAAAGTCTTTGGGCGGCACCTGTGGCTCAAGGAGTAGGGTGCTGGCTCCACATACCTGGGGTGGTGGGTTCAAACTTGGCCCTGGCCAAAACTGCAAAAAAAAAAGTCTTTTTAATGTGTTTGTTTAATCAAGGTTCAACAAGGTCCAGTGGGTTGTTGGAATGGCTTATTATCTTTAATCCAGTCTATGCTCACTTTCTTTTTTCCATAGAATTGTTGCAAAATAGAGTCAAGCAGGTCTTACAGAATTTTGGTCCCATTTTCTAGATTTGTTGATTTGCTTCCTTTTAATTTAACTTGTTCCTGTGTATTTCCTTTAATTATAAGTAAGCTCTAAAAATTTAGAGTCTTCAGAGATAGCAACAGTAGGTAAAAAAGAAAGAAAAACTTCAAAGGTTCCGTGTTCTTAGCAGGAAAATCATAAATGGGCTGTGTGCTTCATTTTGTGTCACGTTAGGAGGCACACAATGCTTGCTTGTCAAAATTGATCTGTGAGTTCGGTTGGTAACAGCCTAATCCCTGCATTGTGAAGTTCCTATCAGCCTTTCACCATATGGTTTCATTCCTATATGATGCCCAAATCTGTTATTTTATTAGGGTTTGTAAAATGGTAGTTATTCTATTCCTTTTTTCTTTTCTTTTTTTTTTTTAGAGACAGAGTCTCATTTTTATCGCCCTCGGTAGTAGAGTGCTGAGACAGCTCACAGCAACCTCAGTCTCTGGGCTTAGGTATTCCTTTTGCCTCAGCTTCCTGAGTAGCTGGGACTACAGATGCCTGCCACAATGCCCAGCTATATTTTCATTGTAGTTTGACCGGGGCCGGCTTCCAACCCACCACCCTTGGTACATGGGGCCGGTGCCCTACCCACTGAGCCATAGGCGCCACCCTATTCTATTCCTTTTATGTTAGCTGTAATTCTTCTGTTCAGTGGGCTCTTCCATCAAGCCAGAGCTATTTGATAATTTATATAGGTAAGGTCAGATTAATGTGTAATTTTTAAGTCATGAGTTTTTGGAGTAAAGAATTGGTGTTGTGGTTACTTCTAGTGTTTTATGTTTGATATTTTGCAAATGAAATTGTTTTCTTTCTTTCTTTTTTTTTTTTTTTTTTTTTGCAGTTTTTGGCCAGGGCTGGGTTTGAACCCGCCACCTCTGGCATATGGGGCCGGCGCCCTACCCCTTTGAGCCACAGGTGCCACCTGAAATTGTTTTCCTGATTTTATTTTTGAGTTTGTCAAAATTGGTCATTTGGTGGGTTTAGTTAGTAACAGCTTAATAATCCCTGCATTGTGAAGTCCTCTATCAGCTTTTCACGTTATGGTTTTGAATGATGCCTAGATCTGTTTTAAAATCCCTAATGAAAGGGGTCATTGCAGGGCGGCGCCTGTGGCTCAGTCGGTAAGGTGCCGGCCCCATATACCAAGGGTGGCGGGTTCAAACCTAGCCCCGGCCAAACTGCAACCAAAAAATAGCCGGGCGTTGTGGCCGGCGCCTGTAGTCCCAGCTGCTCTGGAGGCTGAGGCAAGAGAATCGCTTAAGCCCAGGAGTTGGAGGTTGCTGTGAGCTGTGTGAGGCCACTGCACTCTACCAAGGGCCATAAAGTGGGACTCTGTCTCTACAAAAAAAAAAAAAAAAGAAAGGGGTCATTGCTAGTACATAGAAATGCAGTTGAATTTTATATATTGATCTTTCAAACTCAGTAAACTCTTAAGTTTTAATAGTTTTTAAAAAATATTCCTTAGGATTTTTCTGTATAATAAGATCTTGTCATCTGAGAATAGAAATAGTTCTGTTTCTTCCTTTCCAATCTCTGTGCCTTTAATTTCTTTTTCTTGCATCATTGCACTGGCTAGAACAGGGGTCCTCAAACTGCGGCCCGTGGACCACATGAGGCGGTGTGATTGCATTTGTTCCCGTTTTGTTTTTTTTTTACTTCAAAATAAGATATGTGCAGTGTGCATAGGAATTTGTTCATAGTTTTTTCTTTTAAACTATAGTCCAGCCCTCCAACGGTCTGAGGGACAATGAATTGGCCCCCTGTTTAAAAAGTTTGAGGATGCCTGGGCTAGAACCTCTAGTATAATGTTGAATACAACTGATGAGAGCAGGTGTCCTTGTCTTTGTTCTCAATTTCGGGAGGAAAGCATTCATTCTTTTCATGATTAAGTATAATGTCAGGCGGTGCCTGTGGCTCAAAGGGGTAGGGCGCCAGCCCCATATGCTGGAGGTGGCAGGTTCAAACCCAGCCCTGGCCAAAAACTGCAAAAAAAAAAAAAAAAAAAAAAAGTATAATGTCAGATGTAATTTTTTCATAGATGCCCTTTACAAGATTGAGAAACTTCTATTCCTAGTTTGTTGAGGGTTTGGTTTTGTTTTGTTTTGTTTTTGGAGACAGAATCTCATTCTGTTGCCCCAGGCTAGAGTGGTAGGCATCAGCCTAGTTTACAGCAACCTCAAACCCTTGGGTTGAAGCAATCCTGCTGCTTTAGCTTCCTGAGTAGCCGGGACTAGAGGTGCTGACCTCAGCACCTGGCTAGAGATGGGGTCACGCTCTTGCTCAGGCTGGTCTCAAACTCCTTAGCTCAAGCAGACTTCCCACTTTTGTCTCCTGAAGTGCTAGGGTTACAGTTGTGAGCCCTAGCACCCAGCCATTTGTAGAGAGTTTTATCATAAGTGGGTGTTGGATTATGTTAAATGATTTTCTTGTGTCTATTGAGATGATCATTTTGATGTTTTACTGTGTTTCATTAATATGTTACTTCAGTTAATTTTTTGATGTAAAACTAACCTTGCATTTCTAGGGTAAATCCCACTTGGTCAGGGTGTATAATCCTATTTATATGATGTTGGACTTAGTTTTCTCATAGTTTAAGAATTTTTACATCTGTGTTCATAAAGGATATGATGGTCTATAATGTTCTTTTCTTGTGATATCGTTGGCTTTTGTATTAGAGTAGTGTCCCCCTTCCCTTTACTTTCTGGGAGAATTTGAGTAGCATTAGTACTATTCCTATAAATACTGATAACTTTTACTAATGAAGCTATCTGTGCCTGGACTTAATCCTTGTGGTAAGACTTTTTTTTTTTTTCTTGAGACAGAGTCTTAACTCTGTCTGCTAAGGATTGAGTGCCATGGTTTCATCATAGCTCACAGCAACCTCAAACTCTTAGGTTAAAGCAATCCTCATGTCTCAGTTTCCCTAGTAGATGGGACTACAGATATCCGCCACAATGCCCAGCTAATTTTTCTATTTTTAGTAGAAATGGGGTCTCACTCTTGCTCAGGCGGGATCTTGAACTCTTGAGGTCAAGTGATCCTCCTGCCTTGGCCTACCAGAATGCTAGGACTACAGGCATGAGCCACTGCACTTGGCTCTTGTGTGAGACATGTAATGACAAAATCAGTTTCTTTACTTGTGTTTAGAGCAGTGGTTCTCAACCTATGGGTTGTGACCCCTTTGTAATAATGAAAATACACCGTGGCATTAGGAAGGTTGAGAACCACTATGTTAGAGCTATTCAGACTTTCATTGCTTCATGGTTCAGTTTTGGTAATTCTTTTTTTTTGGTTTTTGGCCGGGGCTAGGTTTGAACCTGCCACCTCCAGCGTATGGGACCGGCGCCCTACTCCTTGAGCCACAGGCGCCGCCCTGTTTTGGTAATTCTTACCAAAAAAATGAATTACCACTTGAGCCCAGGAATTTGAGGTTTCAGACAGCTCTGCTGCTGCTATTGTACTCTAGTTGGAACAGAGCAAAACCCTGTCTCCAAAAAAAGAAAAAAAAAAATCAACAAGTGAATTTCATTTCATTGATTTTTCTGTATTGTTTTTCTGCTTTTCATTCCACTGATTTCCATTCACTGATTTTCCGTTTTTTTTAATGGAAAAAAAATTTTTTTTTTGGTAGAGACATTGTCTCACTTTATCGCCCTCGGTAGAGTGCTGTGGCATTACACAGCTCATAGCAACCTCCAACTCCTGGGCTTAGGCAATTCTCTTACCTCAACCTCCTGAGTAGCTGGGACTACAGGTGCCCACCACAGCGCCCGGCTACTTTTTTGTTGCAGTTTGGCCAGGGCCGGGTTTGAACCTGCTACCCTCGGTATATGGGGCCGGCGTGCCCTACCCACTGAGCCACAGGCGCTGCCTCCATTTAAAATTTTATTATTTCTTTATTCTTTGCTTTAATTTAATTTGCTCCTACTTCTAATTTCTTCAGGTGGGTGCTTTATTATTTTTTTAAGGTGGATTATTCATTGGTTGTGGGGTTTTTTTGTTTTATTATAGACAGGATCTTGCTCTGTTGCCCAGGCTGGAGGGCTGTGGTGCAATCATAGCTTACTGTAACCTCAAACTCCTGGGCTTAATCTATCATACCACCTCAGGCTCTGAGTAGCTAGGACTATAGGCGTGCACTACCAGGCCTGATTACATGTTTTTTTGTTTTTTGTGGTTTTTTTTGAGTCAGAGTCTCAAGCTGTTGCCCTGTAGAGTGCAGTGGCGTCATAGCTCACAGCAATTTCAAAGTCTAGGGCTTAAGCGATTTTCTTGCCTCAGCTTCCCAAGCTGGAACTACAGGCAACCGCCATAATGCCTGGCTATTTTTTTTGTTGTTGCAGTTGTCATTGTTGTTTTTTAGCTGGTCCTGGCTGGGTTTGAACCCTCTAGCCTCGGTGTATATGGCCGGTGTCCTACTCATGGAGCTACGGGTGCTACGCCAGGGCTGGTTAAGTTTTTAATGTTTTTTTTTTTTTTTTTTTTTTTTTCAGCTTTATAAAGAGCTTTATGTTCCCTTTAACTTTATACATACTTGTAAAAATGGAAACAATCCACAGTCCTGATGATAAAAAGTGAAAGTGCTCCTTCACTGCCCCTATAATTTTCTCCCCAGAGATTAGATGTGTATACTGCCAGGTCTTTTCTTTTTTTTTTTTTTTTTTTTTTTTTTTTAATGTTGGGGATTCATTGAGGGTACAATAAGCCAGGTTACACTGATTGCAATTGTTAGGTAAAGTCCCTCTTGCAATCATGTCTTGCCCCCATAAAGTGTGACACACACCAAGGCCCCACCCACCTCCCTCCTTCCCTCTTTCTGTTCCCCCCCCCATAACCATAATTGTCATTAATTGTCCTCATATCAAAATTGAGTACATAGGATTCATGCTTCTCCATTCTTGTGATGCTTTACTAAGAATAATATCTTCCACGTCCATCCAGGTTAATACGAAGGATGTAAAGTCTCCATTTTTTTTAATGGCTGAATAGTATTCCATGGTATACATATACCACAGCTTGTTAATCCATTCCTGGGTTGGTGGGCATTTAGGCTGTTTCCACATTTTGGCGACTGTAAATTGAGCTGCAATAAACAGTCTAGTACAAGTGTCCTTATGATAAAAGGATTTCTTTCCTTCTGGGTAGATGCCCAGTAATGGGATTGCAGGATCAAATGGGAGGTCTAGCTTGAGTGCTTTGAGGATTCTCCATACTTCCTTCCAGAAAGGTTGTACTAGTTTGCATTCCCACCAGCAGTGTAAAAGTGTTCCCTTCTCTCCACATCCACACCAGCATCTGCAGTTTTGAGATTTTGTGATGTGGGCCATTCTCACTGGGGTTAGATGATATCTCAGGGTTGTTTTGATTTGCATTTCTCTAATATATAGAGATGATGAACATTTTTTCATGTGTTTGTTAGCCATTCGTCTGTCGTCTTTAGAGAAAGTTCTATTCATGTCTCTTGCCCATTGATATAAGGGATTGTTGGCTTTTTTCATGTGGATTAATTTGAGTTCTCTATAGATCCTAGTTATCAAGCTTTTGTCTGATTGAAAATATGCAAATATCCTTTCCCATTGTGCAGGTTGTCTCTTTGCTTTGGTTATTGTCTCCTTAGCTGTACAGAAGCTTTTCAGTTTAATGAAGTCCCATTTGTTTATTTTTGTTGTTGTTGCAATTGCCATGGCAGTCTTCTTCATGAAGTCTTTCCCCAGGCCAATATCTTCCAGTGTTTTTCCTATGCTTTCTTGGAGGGTTTTTATTGTTTCATGCCTTAAGTTTAAGTCCTTTATCCATCTTGAATCAATTTTTGTGAGTGGGGAAAGGTGTGGGTCCAGTTTCAGTCTTTTACATGTAGACATCCAGTTCTCCCAACACCATTTATTGAATAGGGAGTCTTTCCCCCAAGGTATGTTCTTGTTTGGTTTATCAAAGATTAGGTGGTTGTAAGATGTTAGTTTCATTTCTTGGTTTTCCATTTGATTCCAAGTGTCTATGTCTCTGTTTTTGTGCCAGTACCATGCTGTCTTGAGCACTATGGCTTTGTAGTACAGACTAAAATCTGGTATGCTGATGCCCCCAGCTTTATTTTTATTACAGAGAACTGCCTTAGCTATACGGGGTTTTTTCCAGTTCCATACAAAACGCAGAATCATTTTTTCCAAATCTTGAAAGTATGATGTTGGTATTTTGATAGGAATGGCATTGAATAGGTAGATTGCTTTGGGAAGTATGGACATTTTAACAATGTTGATTCTTCCCATCCATGAGCATGGTATGTTCTTCCATTTGTTAATATCCTCTGCTATTTCCTTTCTGAGGATTTCATAGTTTTCTTTATAGAGGTCCTTCACCTCCTTCGTTAGGTATATTCCTAGGTATTTGATTTTCTTTGAGACTATGGTGAAGGGAGTTGTGTCCTTAATTAGCTTCTCATCTTGACTGTTATTGGTGTACACAAAGGCTACTGACTTGTGGACATTGATTTTATATCCTGAAACATTACTGTATTTTTTGATGACTTCTAGGAGTCTTGTGGTTGAGTCTTTGGGGTTCTCTAAGTATAAGATCATGTCGTCAGCAAAGAGGGAGAGTTTGACCTCCTCTGCTCCCATTTGGATTCCCTTTATTTCCTTGTCTTGCCTAATTGTATTGGCTAGAACTTCCAGCACTATGTTGAATAGTAAAGGTGACAGAGGACAACCTTGTCTGGTTCCAGTTCTAAGAGGAAAAGCTTTCAGTTTTACTCCATTCAGTAAAATATTGGCTGTGGGTTTGTCATAGATAGCTTCGATCAGTTTTAGAAATGTGCCACCTATGCCTATACTCTTCAGAGTTCTAATTAGAAAAGGATGCTGGATTTTATCAAATGCTTTTTCTGCATCTATTGAGAGGATCATGTGATCTTTATTTTTGCCTCTGTTAATATGGTGGATAACGTTTATAGACTTGCGTATGTTAAACCAGCCTTGCATCCCTGGGATGAAGCCTACTTGATCATGATGAATGACTTTTTTGATGATAAGCTGTAATCTATTGGCTAGGATTTTGTTGAGAATTTTTGCGTCTATGTTCATGAGTGAGATTGGTCTGAAATTCTCCTTTTTGTTTGGGTCTTTTCCTGGTTTTGGTATCAGGGTGATGTTTGCTTCATAGAATGTGTTGGGGAAGATTCCTTCTTCCTCAATTTTCTGGAATAATTTCTGCAGTACAGGAATAAGCTCTTCCTTGAAGGTTTGATAGAATTCTGGAGTGAAGCCATCTGGACCAGGGCATTTTTTGGTTGGAAGCTTTTTTATTGTTTCTTTGATCTCAGTGCTTGAAATTGGTCTGTTCAGGAGCTCTATTTCTTCCTGGCTGAGTCTAGGGAGAGGGTGTGATTCCAAATATTGATCCATTTCTTTCACATTGTCAAATTTCTGGGCATAGAGTTTCTGGTAGTATTCAGAGATGATCTCTTGTATCTCTGTGGGATCAGTTGTTATTTCCCCTTTATCATTTCTGATTGAGGTTACTAGAGATTTTACTTTTCTATTCCTCGTTAGTCTGGCCAATGGTTTATCTATTTTATTTATTTTTTCAAAAAACCAACTCCTTGTTTCATTAATTTTCTGAATGATTCTTTTGTTTTCAATTTCATTGATCTCTGATTTGATTTTGGATATTTCTTTTCTTCTACTGAGTTTAGGCTTAGATTGTTCTTCTTTTTCCAATTCCATAAGATCTCTTGTGAGATTGTTGATGTGCTCTCTTTCAGTTTTTCGAATGTAGGCATCTAAAGCGATGAATTTTCCTCTCAAAACTGCTTTTGCAGTATCCCACAGGTTTTGGTAGCTTGTGTCTTCATTGTTGTTATGCTCAAGGAAGTTAATGATTTCCTGTTTTATTTCTTCCTGCACCCATCTGTTATTCAACAGAAGATTGTTTAGTTTCCATGCCTTTGGGTGGGGTCGAGCATTTTTGTTAGAGTTGAGTTCCACCTTTAGTGCCTTATGGTCTGAGAAGATACAAGGTAAAATTTCAATTCTTTTGATTCTGTTGATATTTGTTTTGTGTCCCAGGATATGATCAATTTTGGAGAATGTTCCATGGGGTGATGAGAAGAATGTATATTCTTTATCTTTGGGGTGGAGTGTTCTATATGCGTCTATCAAGCACAGTTGTTCTAGAGTCTCATTTAAGTCTCTTATATCCTTGTTTAATTTCTGTTTAGAGGATCTGTCCAGCTCTGTAAGAGGAGTGTTAAAGTCCCCTGTTATGATGGTATTATCAGATATCATATTGCTCAGACTGAGTAAGGTCTGCTTCAAGAATCTGGGAGCATTTAAATTGGGTGCATAAATATTTAGAATTGAAATGTCTTCTTGTTGTATTTTTCCCTTGACCAATATAAAGTGACCATCTTTGTCTTTTTTGACTTTAGTTGCTTTAAATCCACATGTGTCTGAAAATAAGATTGCAACTCCTCTTTTCTTCTGAATTCCATTTGCCTGAAAAATTGTCTTCCAACCCTTGACTCAGAGCTTTAATTTGTCTTTTGAAGCCAGGTGTGTTTCTTGCAGACAGCAAATGGATGGCTTGTGTTTTTTAATCCAGTCAACCAATCTATGTCTCTTCAGTGGGGAATTCAAGCCATTAACATTTATTGAGATAATTGACAAGTGTGGTAGTATTCTATTCGTCTTATTTTGTGAGAGTCCATTGCTTAGTTTTATCTTTTGCATCAGTGTGGAGGTTAGGTTCTGTCCTTTAATTTCTGAGTTCTTACTTTGCTGCTGGTCCATTGTGGTGGTCAGTGTGCAGAACAGGTTGAAGTATTTCCTGTAGAGCTGGTCTTGTTGTGGCGAATTTCCTCAATGTTTGTATATCCGTAAATGATTTGATTTCTCCGTCAATTTTGAAGCTTAGCTTAGCAGGGTACAGAATTCTGGGCTGAAAATTGTTCTGTTTAAGTAGATTAAAGGTAGATGACCATTGTCTTCTTGCTTGGAAAGTTTCATTAGAGAAGTCTGCGGTCAATCTGATGGATTTGCCCCTGTAGGTCAACTGGCGCTTACTCCTGGCAGCTTGCAGAATCTTTTCTTTGGTCTTGACTTTGGACAGGTTCATCACAATGTGTCTTGGAGAAGCTCGGTTAGAGTTGAGGCGACCTGGGGTCCGATATCCCTCTGAAAGCAGTGTGTCAGAATCTTTGGTGATATTTGGGAAATTTTCTTTTATAATATTCTCTAGTATGGCTTCCATTCCTCTGGGGCATTCTTCTTCCCCTTCTGGAATTCCTATAACTCGTATGTTGGAACGCTTCATAAAGTCCCATAATTCTGACAGTGAACGTTCTGCTTTCTCTCTCTTCTTTTCTGCCTCTTTTACTATCTGAGTTATCTCAAAAACTTTGTCTTCTACCTCTGAAATTCTTTCTTCTGCATGGTCTAACCTGTTGCTGATACTTTCCATTGCATCTTTAAGTTCCCTGATTGACTGTTTCATTTCCTTCAGCTCTGCTATATCCTTTTTATATTCTTCATATCGTTCATCTCTTATTTGATTCTGTTTTTGAATTTCCTTTTGGTTATTTTCCACTTTATTAACAGTTTCCTTCATTGTTTCCATCATTTCCTTCATTGTTTTCAACATGTGTATTCTAAATTCCCTTTCTGTCATTCCTAACATTTCTGTATAGGTGGAATCCTCTGCAGTAGCTATCTCATGGTCCCTTGGCGGGGTAGTTCTGGACTGGTTCTTCATGTTGCCTGGAGTTTTCTGCTGATTCTTCCTCATGGGTGATTTCTTTTATCTGTTTACTTGCCCTAATTTTCCTTTCAATTCCTCTTGCTCTTTAAGTTCTTGTGCCTGTGGACTAAGGGTTACAGGACCAGAAGGGTGAGAAGGTTTAAGAGCAAAAAAGCGATGAAAGAAATGAGGACCGAGTGATAAGAAAAAAAAAAAAAATGAAAAAAAAAGAAAAATAGAGAAAGGAGAGTGGTTGGGTGAAAGGAATATTGACAAAAAGAAGAGAGGCACAGAAAGAGGGAGACAGAGCAATATAGGTGTACAGTAGGGTACTTTGATACAACCTTAAAAAAAAAAAAAACACCTTCTGGGGGTGCCAAGTGGGGTGGTTCCCTTGAGGTCAGCAGCTCTTTGCTAACCTGATCAGACACAGTACCCCACCTCCGGCAAGTAGAGAGGAAAGACAAAAATGCTATAAATCAAACCAAAACAAGCAAACAGAAAACCTTACGGGATAAAATTGGCTGGAAAAACCAAATAATAGTGGTAGAAACACTAACAAAAATGAAGTTCTGATTATTGAAATAGGCAGCAATGGGAAATTATAATTAAACTAGAAAAATTGAGAAAGAAAAAGGATCTGTATGGAAAAGGTTGAACTTAAAAAACAAAACAACAATCTAGAACGTCAAAATAAACAAAAAAAAACAACCAAACCAAAAATAAAAAACCAAACAAACAAACAAAAAAAAAACACACACGCAACCAAAAACAAAGCAGTATGTATATGGAATTGAATATTGTCTGGGCAACACGTGGTCTTCTGGGGTATGAGATGTTAATCACAGTTCTGATACGACTGGAGGCTGCTAGTTTCTCGAACCCCAGCAGGTAGACACCCTAAATCTCTCTTCAGCCCACTTAAAAGGCACTTTGAACTTGTTCACTTAACTGAGCAGAAGCTTTCTCAGGGAAGTGCTTGTTGCTGGAATCACTGCTGAAGTGGCTATCCACTTACCCTGTGTGTCAGAACTGGTCTCCCTCTGCCCCCGAGGGTTAGGGCTGCAAGGCGGCTCAGACCCCGCCCTTAGGCTACTTGGTCGCTGGGTTACCAGCTCCCACCCAATTCCAGCTCTGCGACCCTGAGGGCGGAGCTTGCCAGGGCAGATCGCTCACAATGTCTGCCTGTGACCCAGAGCCAAACTCTATTAGCTCCGTCTGGCTCAGCGGCTCAGACTGGGGCCCTAGACAAAGGCCAAAGTTCTCCGCACTCCCGCTCAGGCTCTCCCCAAGGCAGTTCAGCTGAGTGCCAAGTCCAAAGACACCAAAACAGTTCACAGGTAAGGCCTTTCTGGTTTGCAGTCTCGCTGCTACTGAACTTACAGTTGCGGGCGGGTTTAGGCGGATTGAACACACGCGACCACTTGCCGGTTTTCCACTGTTTTAGTCCTCCTCTTGGGGTCCAGAAGTCTCTCGCTGACTCCCTGTATCCTCTCAGGGGTGATGATAGGCAGATCCCACCAGCCAGAGATGCCTGGAGTCCTATATCCCCAGACTCACGGTGCCCAGATGCAAGGAAGCTGTTACTCGGCTGCCATCTTGCTCCACCCCCAAGTTTTTAATGTTTTTATAGATAAAGAATCTTGTTATGTCACACAGGCTGATTTTGAAACCCTGGCTTCAAGTGACTGTCTTGCCTCAGCCTCCATAGTGCTAGGATTATAGGCATGAGCCAACATGCCTGGCTTTAATGGTTATTTTTGATGCTTAAATTATCTGTGATCAAAAGGAACCTGTTGTGCTGACTTCTGTATGGTTTTGACCTGATCCACAAGTTTTTGCTAGCTTCTTTGCTTTCTGGTCCAACAGAATATCCCACACTCAGTTCAGACTTGGAATCAGCTAGTCCTCCAAGGAGTTCTGGTTCTTTTTAGTGGGAACCACAGTCTGGGTGCCAAGTGTGCTCATTGTTGTTAGGTTGTCATTCCTTTTAGGACTTTTTGGTGGACAGCTAAAGAAGACGTATTTTCAGTAAGGCCAAGGAGGGTGGATTACCTGAGTTCAGGAGTTGGAGCCTATCTTTAAAAATAGCCAGGTGTTGTGGCAGGTTCCTGTAATCCCAGCTACTTGGGAGGCTGAAACAGGAGAATCGCTTGAGCCCAAGTTTGAGGTTGTGTGAGCTATGATGCTACGGCACTGTATCCAGGGCAACAGAGTGAGACTCTGTCTAAAAAAAAAAAAAATTTTTTTTCAAAAAGAAAAAAATTGGTTCATGCTGATATTTTTAATTCAAAATTTTTTTTTTTTTTTTTTTTTTGTGGTTTTTGGCTGGGGCTGGGTTCGAACCCACCACCTCCGGTATATGGGACTGGTGACCTACTCCTTGAGCCACAGGCGCCA
Organism: Nycticebus coucang; assembly: GCF_027406575.1. Lineage (NCBI taxonomy): Eukaryota > Metazoa > Chordata > Mammalia > Primates > Lorisidae > Nycticebus > Nycticebus coucang. The sequence goes on along the minus strand of NC_069788.1, from coordinate 111,504,354 downwards.
CCCAGACATTAATATAATTTTAATATTCCAAAATGATAAAATCAATATTAATAATCACTTTACAGAATGAAGTTTAAGACAGTTTTATAGCTATGTTTTTCTTAGAATATGTTCTAATAAGGATATACAGTAAAAATATTCATAAATACCCTTTATTTATTTATTTTTTTGTAGAGACAGAGTCTCACTTTACTGCTCTCGGTAGAGTGCCGTGGCATCACACGGCTCACAGCAACCTCCAGCTCTTGGGCTTACGTGATTCTCTTGCCTCAGCCTCCCGAGCAGCTGGGACTACAAGCGCCCGCCACAACGTCCGGCTGTTTTTTTGTTGCAGTTTGGCCAGGGCTGGGTTTGAACCCGCCACCCTCGGTATATGGGGCCGGCGCCCTACCCACTGAGCCACAGGCGCCGCCCATAAATACCCTTTAAATATTGCTTTATTATGCTAGAGGCCTGATCTGTAGAATTTTCAGTTTCTTTAAGTGCTAATGGTTTTTTCTTTTCTTTTTTTTTTTTTTTTAATTTTAATTTCTTTTTTCTTTTTTAAGACAGAGTCTTCCTCTGTCACCCAGGTTGGTGTGCAGTGGCACAATCATAGCTCCCTACAGCATCAAACTCCTGGGCTCAAGTGATCCTTCTGCTTTAGCCTCCTCGGTAGCTCTACAGGCCCTCACTACCATGCTCTGCTAACTTTTTTTTTTTTTTTTTTAACAGCTATGGTCTCATTTGTTGCCCAGGCTGATCTCAAATTCCTGGCTCCTATAATGCTGGCATTGCAAGCCTGAATTGCTGTGCCCAGCCCAATTTTATCTTTTTAATATGTATATTAAAAAGTTTTGGCAGTGCCTGTGGCTCAGTGAGTAGGGCACCGGCTCCATATACCAAGGGTGGTGGGTTCAAACCCAGCCCTGGCCGAACTGCAACAACAACAAAGAGATAGCTGGGCATTGTGGTGGGCGCCTGTAGTCCCAGCTACTCGGGAGGCTGAGGCAAGAGAATCGCCTAAGCCCAGGAGTTGGAGGTTGCTGTGAGCTGCGTGACGCAAGGGCAATAAAGTAAAACTCCATCTCTACCCAAAACAAAACAAAACAAAACAAAAAAACTGATTACAGTTTGGTCCCTTTACCCTGTTCCTTCCCCTTCTGCTATAGATAACCAGTTTTCAATTCCTTTTGGTTTACTTTTCCAGTGTTTCTTTTTATGAGCAGAAGCAAATGGAGATCAATTTTTTTTTTTTAATTTATTTTTCATTTTTTTTTTTGTAGAGACAGAGTCTCACTGTACCGCCCTTGGTAGAGTGCCGTGGCGTAACACGGCTCACAGCAACCTCTAAGTCTTGGGCTTACGCCATTCTCTTGCCTCAGCTTCCCGAGCAGCTGGGACTACAGGCGCCTGCCACAACGCCCGGCTATTTTTTGGTTGCAGTTTGGCCGGGGCTGGGTTTGAACCCGCCACCCTCGGTATATGGGGCCGGCGCCCTACTCACTGAGCCACAGGCGCTGCCCGGAGATCAATTTTTACATTTCCTTTTCTTATAACCCATATACTTTTAATTTTATTTTTTGAATATTTCAATCTGCATTTGTTGAATTTGTGGATTCAGAACTCATGGATATGGAACTCGTGGATGTGGAGGGCCAACAGGGAAATTTATTGTTTTGTAGCTGTTATAACTATCAGAAGTCCAGAATGTTTCATCATCCCCAAAAGAAGCCCCATATCCAGGAGATTATTAAAAAAGTAAAAAATTCCTTATATCTATTAATAGTCACTGCCTATTACTCTCTTCCTCCAGCCTCTGGCAATCATTAATTTACTTGCTGTCCCTATGGATTTGCCTGTTCAGGATATTTTCTTTTTTTTCTTTTTTTTTTTTTGTAGAGACAGAGTCTCACTGTACCGCCCTCGGTAGAGTGCCGTGGCGTCACACGGCTCACAGCAACCTCTAACTCCTGGGCTTACGCGATTCTCTTGCCTCAGCCTCCCGAGCAGCTGGGACTACAGGCGCCCGCCACAATGCCCGGCTATTTTCTTTGTTGCAGTTTGGCCGGGGCTGGGTTTGAACCCGCCACCCTTGGCATATGGGGCCGGCGCCCTACTCACTGAGCCACAGGCGCTGCCCTGTTCAGGATATTTTCATGTGAATGAGACTGGGTGGCATCATGTGACTAACTTCCCTAATTTAGCATATATTTTCATAGTTCATTCCTGTTGTAGCATATATCATTTCTTTTTATGGCTGAATAATATCCCATTGTATGGATATACCACATTTTGTTTATCTTAAGTTGATAGATTTGGGTTGTTTGCCACATTTTGACTGTTACAAATAATGCTGCTATAAACATTTGTGTTCTTGTGAACTTATAGTTTTTATATGATATGTTTTCATTTCTCTCAGGTATATACCTGGGAGTGGAATTGCTGGGTCATATGGTAACTCTTTGTTTAACTTGAGGAACTGCCAGTTTTTCAAAGTGGCCACACTTACATTCCCACCAGCAGTGTATGAGGGTTCTAGTTTTTCTACATCCTTATCAGTTTTTTTCTGTCTTTGATTATAGCCATCCTGGAGGGTATAATTACTTATATTACTTATGTAAATATTTATTCTTTTTTAAGCAAAAGTAGAATACTATATATAGTTTTATACTTGTTTTAGCCTAACAACGTATCCTGCGTTCACTCCATATCAGTGAATAGAACTTTTTCTTATTTCTTCCATGGCTTTGTAGTGCTCTGTCATGTTTATATGTTGTAGCTTTACTCAGTCTTCTTCATGGTGAATATTTGGGTTGTTTCCAGTCTTTAGGTATTTTAAATAATGTTGTACATAGCAGTAAATAACCTTGTACATAGATTATTTTGCATTTTGCCACCATAACTTTGGGGCAGTTTTCTAAGAAGTGGGATTCCTATAGATCAAGGGGTACATGCTTCTATATAGTTTTTCTAGATAATTTGTCATATTCCTAGCCACAGAAGTTGTAGTTTTTTTTACATTCCCATCAGCAATGAAGATTGCTGTGCAATATTTATATCAATTGTGAATTTGTTCTTAACATTTATAGATTGGAAAATTTTACTTAAAAACTATTTTCCTGGGCGGCGCCTGTGGCTCAGAGGAGTAGGGCGCCAGCCCCATATGCTGGAGGTGGCGGGTTCAAACCCACCCCCGGACAAAAACTATAAAAAAAAAAAAAATTCCTTTTCTTCCCAATTCTGATTGCCCAAATTAAAAAAAAAAAAAATTTATTTTCCACTTTTTCTCTCTTTTTTTTTTTTTTGAGACAGAGTCTTACTATGTTGCCCTTGGTAGAGTGCCGTAGCGTCACAGCTCCTCACAGCATTCTCAAACTCTTGGGCTTACGTGTTTCGGCCTCCCGAGTAGCTGGGACTACAGGCGCCCACCACAATGCCCAGCTATTTTTTTATTGCAATTGTCATTGTTACTTAGCAGGCCTGGGCCGGGCTCAAACCCACCAACCTCGGTGTATGTGGCTGGCACCTTACTCACTGAGCTACCCGCGCCGAGCCTCTACTTTCTCTTAAAAATAGTGGGAGGCTGGGCATAATGGCTCATGCCTGTAATCCTAGCACTTTGGGAGGCTAAGGTAGGGTAACAGTGAGTTTTGCTTTTTTTTTTTAGAGACAGAGTCTCACTTTATCGCCCTCGGTAGAGTGCTGTGGCGTCAGGCAATTCTCTTGCCTCAGTCTCCCAAGTAGCTGGGACTACAGGTGCCCGCCACAATGCCCAGCTATTTTTTGTTGCAGTTTGGCTGGGGCCAAACCCACCACCCTCAGTATATGAGGCCAGCGCCCTACCCACTAAGCCACAGGCACCTCCCTATACAAAAAATTTTTTTAAATGAACTGGGTATAGGGTGTGCACCTGGGAGGCTGAGGCAGGAGTATCCTTGAGCATAGGAATATCCTTGAGCCCAGGAGTTCAAGGCTGTAGTGAGCTCTGACTGCACTATTGCACTCCAGTCTGGGTGACAGAGCAAGACCCTGTCTTAAAAAAAAAAAAAAAAAATCAGAGTGTCTGGTTGTGCTAGGCCTCAATCCACACATGGCAACAACTGGCTCTAGAACTGAATAAATAGCTGCTTTCTTTCTGGGGAAGATATTCTCTAGGTTATTATGGCCCCTACCTAGCCACTTTACTTACTTTTGCTATCTGTTAGTTTCCTGTAGACATGAGTTTTTGACCCCTTCTCTAAGTGTGGTTGTCTGGGTTGGTAGAATGGAGATTGAGAGTTTTGGACTTGAAGACGTAGAGGATAATTCAGGTCATTATGTTAGAACCACCAGCTGAGTAGGTGGCAGGGATTGTGATAGGGGTATTACGACCCTAGGATTGGAAGGAGTCCTAGAGGTTCATGGAAGACTGTCTAAAAAGGAAGGTAAATACTTTGTGTGGGTGCCATGGTTCATCCCATACCAGAGAGGTGGTTTTGTAAAGGAAGTAGTATAGTGAGTGGGTTTGGAAAGAACTGGTACTTGAGAGAATGAGTGTGTTAATGCATTGCTGCTGTTCAACATTCTCTAGGATTCTCCATCTAGGTCTTAACATCCATTCTCTTGCTGTCAGAATGTACCCTTTTTGGTTCCCCTGACTTAACTTGGTCCCTGTTTCAGGAGAGAAGCCTCATCAGTGCCAAGTGTGTGGGAAGACCTTCTCTCAGAGTGGGAGCAGGAATGTCCACATGAGAAAGCATCACTTGCAGCTGGGAGCAGCTGGGAGTCAAGAGCAGGAACAAACTGGTGAGGGGGTGGACATAATAGAGGGCTGTATCTTTCAGGTTCAAAGAGCCAAATAATTATACTTTTGTTATCTGGAAATTTTTGATTCTGTTTTGGTTAGAGAGACCTGGTCTCATTTGATGGGCTGGTGGTTTCCAAATGTAACCATATAGTAGAATGATCTGGAAACTTAAAACATATTGTTGCTTTTCTTCCCTTCCCCCGTGTCTCCCCCACCACTTAAAACAAAGGAACCTGATAAATGAGATCATTTGTAATTTTTAAATCTGTAGTTTTAAAAGTTCCCCTAGGTGACTTTTTGAGGGTAACTAGTGCTAATCCATGAAATAGTATTTGAGTAGTAGAGTGATAAAAGATTTCTATATGACAAGAATTTAAGTATCCTTTACTAATTAGTCACGACTACCTTTTGACTCTACCTTTTTTGGGGGGGAGTTAAGATGTAGGTCAAAGTACGCTACTGTAGGCTCTACCTTAAATTTGATAACTTTTTTATTCTTATTCCTTTTCTGTGTCATTTCTTAATTATTTTATTATAGATGCTTCTTTCTAAAGATTCATCTAATTTCATATGCTTATTCTTCATATGCTAAACACAAGCAAAGGTCATCATCCATAGGCTCAAACCTTTCCTTCTAGATTTTTTATTTTCCAAAAGTAGATGAGATAGCAGGTGGCATCTAAAATATAGATTAACTTCTAGTCCTGAAAGAGGCCAGCTTCCTTGTGAAGGAAAATGAGGATTAGGCACAGCCTTGACTGCTGTATGTCTCTCACATCCTCTTCTCTGTGCAGCTGAGCCACTAATGGGCAGTAGTTTGCTTGAAGAGGCTTCAGGACCCAGTAAAAACCTGGTGTCTATGAATTCCCAGCCCAGCCTTGATGGAGAGTCCTTGAACCTACCAAATACCAATTCTCTCCTGGGAGTTGATGATGGTAAGACTTCCAACTCTCATTTATTTGGGTAAAATGGGCTGCAGCTAAGGGGCTAAGGAATGGGGTGTCTCCAAAATGACAGTTTTACTTAATCTCATTTTCTTGTGAGTAGCTACGTATGATTGAACAGCATTTGTGCTCTTATTCTCTGGGGTTGATAAGTTAATCTAGAAGAAAAAAAAATATTTTTTTCTCTGAAGTGGGGAGGATTGTTTGAGCCCCAGGAGCTCAAGTCTGGTCTGGGCAACATGATTAGACCTTGTCTCTTAAAAGAAAAAATCATTGAAGACGATGTAACAAAACAATAAAGAGGAAATTATTTATAATCCTAGCCCAACTATTTCTATCTTTCCTATTGCAGTTATGGAAGAACTTAACTTTTAAAACATTTAAACAGAACATAACCAGGTTTTACAGAGGAGATATAAAGCAATTTCTCCATACCTTCAAAAGCCATATCTTCTGGAGAAAAGAAAGGGCTCTCTAGGAAATACTTGGTCCTCTCTGGTATAGAAATTTCACCCAAGTTACACAGGCCAGGCCCTCTTCTCTGACAGACTTAACAGGTGAGGTCAGCATGCATTTATTCAGTGCCTACTGTGTGCCCGGCACCATGGGAAAGACAAAAGTAAAAGATAAAGGACTTTAAAATCCAATTGAGAAGTGAAAAGTCTATCTGGGAATCAATATTAAGTGAATAGAAGAAAGTATATGTAGTATAAGCAAACATTAAATTATTTGATACAGTCTAGAGAGTAGAATAAGCTAGAAAGTCTTTAGAAGAAACTTACTTTATTGAGGGCTGAGTAGTATATATATCAACTATTTCCAGAAGAGTTTCATGGTGATTTCACTGATAAATATTTAAGAACATCCTATGTCAGGCGGCACCTGTGGCTCAAGGAGTAGGGCGCCGGTCCCATATGCCAGAGGTGGCGGGTTCAAACCTAGCCCTGGCCAAAATCCAAAAAAAAAAAAAAAAACGAAAAAAACCATCCTATGTCAAGTTACTCATATCCTACTCAGGATGTTTTGGGTATAAATGACCATGTTTATGTAACTTCTGTATACAGCCTACAAAGCCCAATGTGTGCTACCAAATAAGGCTCCTCTGTTTTATGAATGGTATTAGTAGAGAGCCAAAGCATGAGGCACAGAAGTTGTGTGGAGCTAGTTTGCCAGCCTTGAAGAAGAAAGTCCCAAGAGAGGAAGGGATGCTGAATAGGAACTTTGGAAACCAGGTTTAACTTTAATTGTTGATTTGTACATATTGTGCTATTAGTATCATTGGTGACTTCTTTAAGGGCCGGCTTGAGTTCCCTAATCTGCCTGCCTAAGCAGTTTCTACCCCATTTTGGACACAGTTTTAATCCAGATAACAGTACTAAAGCTGTATTATTCTTAATTAGTATGTCGAAAAGGCCAACTCCTATATTCAGATTTCTTGACGTTTTTCCCCATTTTCCTTTTACAATACTTTCCAAATTCACTGATAATGATTATCGGGCAGGAATTGATTTTGAAGAAATAGAGCAATGTGGGGTTCAGTTTTTCAGGAATAGTTTTTAGAGTTCTTAATGAGAGTCCTAATGATCCAGGTTAGGTATATCTGTAGATTCACTTTTCTTTTTTTAAAAAAAAAAAAGGTGTTGTGATACCATAAATGTGGATTCACTTTTCCTTGGAACATCTTTCTGTTGTTTCACAGAGGTACTTGCTGAAGGTTCCCCACGTCCCTTGTCTTCAGTGCCTGATGTGACACATCACTTGGTGACCATGCAGTCAGGGAGGCAGTCATATGAAGTTTCTGTTTTAACTGCAGTAAATCCACAGGAGGTAAAACTGTCCCTTGCCTTTGTGACGCTGTCCCTTTCTGTGACAACTAATGTAGGGAATAATTAGGAATATAGCGGATCTGAAAAATTCTCCAATTACCATTTTCTGGAAACTTTGACTAGAATATATTTCTTTTTTTTTGGCCAGGGCTGGGTTTGAACCCACCACCTCTGGTATATGGGGCTGGCGCCCTACTCCTTTGAGCCACAGGCGCCGCCCAGAATATATTTCTTTATTTAAGCATGAGTTCAGCTTGAGAGGAACCTGAATGTGTTGGGGTCTTATAAACTGAGAGACTGGTCTGTCACAGCTCGGACTTTCAGCTTTAAAATTCCTTTCTGTAAGCCCATGCAGTAGTTCATGCTTGTAATCCTAGCACTCTGGGATACCAAGCGGGTGGATTGCCTGAGCTCAGGAGGTTGAGACCAGCCTGAATAAGAGCAAGACCCCATCTCTAAAAATAGCCAGGTTTTGTGGCAGGCACCCATAGTCCCAGGTACTCGGGAGGCTGAGGCAAGAGGATCATTTGAGCCTGAGAGTTTGAGGTCGCTGTGAGCTATGATGCTATGGCACTCTACCCAGGGCAACGAAGTGAGATTCTGTCTCAGAAAAAATAAAATTCTATACATTCCTTATTGATATCTGTTCCCATTGTTCTCTGTCTTCCTATAATATGAAGATGGTGCTTTTATTTTATAATGAAAATTATATCCTGGAAAAAGTAGTCCCTGAGCAAAAAAAGGTAGTAATTAAGTCATTAAAAATAATTCTGTTCATTCTGCTAGGTTACATGTCTGGGTTATACCAGGTTGAATCAAGTGGGTGATCGGAAGAATGTATTCATTTGCTTGTCAAATGAGAACCATTATCTAAATAAGGGGGTTTTAGATTGATTCTAAGCAGTTCCAACTCTGTGGTCTTGTGTTTGATCCAGAAAACAAAATGAAAACCAGTCAGGCGGCTTGGCACCCGTAGCACAGTGGTTATGGAGCTGGCCATATGCACTGAAGGTGACGGGTTTGAACCCAGCCCTGGCCTGCTAAACAACAATGACAACTACAAAAAAAAAAAAAAAACAGTGGGGCATTGTGGTGGGCGCCTGTTGTCCCAGCTACTTGGGATGGGAGGCTGAGGCAAGAGAATCACTTAAGCCCAAGATTTTGAGGTTGCTATGAGCTGTGACGCCATTGCACTCTACCAAGGGTGACATAGTGGGACCCAAAAAAAAAAAAGGAAAGGAAAGGAAACCAGTCAGGCTTCTAAAATCTTAGGGCATTTTATTGGTCTTGTGTCATGGCGTGGAAGACTTCATCATGAGCTGATTTCATATGCATAAGCATTTGCCAAAACCTAACTTCCCTTCAGTTTTACTTTTTTTTGCTTTTACAGTGTTCTGTCGTCTTTTCTCCTCTTTCCTTTCATTATAACCTTTATACTAAATAGCCTATTAATCATTGAAATGACTCTGTGTCCTACGTTGAATATTCTCAATTGTTCTGTAATGTTCTGGGGGTACCCAGTATTAACAGAGTTGTGGGCATTCATGCTAACCCTTCTGTCAGGACCTTTCTTTGTATTCATTGTTGTGACCCATTATCTCACAGGGATGTTCAGTTTGTGGCGATATTGTGAAAAGTATGTACGACCTTTGATTTTGTTTGTGTATTTTTGTGGCCCAAGACAAATAACTCTTACTCTTCTAATGTGCAATAGAAAAGAAAAAAGTTTGGGCACCCTGAAAGCCTTGCTTGTTAAAAGTTTTTTGCTGTTAGTATCATTGGTTATTCCTAAGCCACTTTATATTACTCTGGAATTAGTCATCTTTGTCTTACTTTATTTAGCCTTCCTCTCTCTCCTCTGCTTTTCTCTTATTCCTTATAATGTTTTAAAATTTTTTATTATGAAAGTTTTCTGAGAGTATAGTGAGAGAGAGAGTAGTATAATAAACCCATGTACCTATCTCCTGACATAAGCCATTAACTTTATACTATTCTTGTTTTATTCCTTTCCGCATTTTTGTTGTTGCTGTTTTGTTTGTGCCAGAGTATTTTTTTTTTTTTTTTTTGAGACAGAGTCTCACTTTTATTGCCCCAAGTAGAATGCTGTGGTGTCACAGCTCACAGCAACCTCAAACTCTTGGGCTCAAGTGATTCTCTTGCCTCGGCCTCCTAAGTAGCTAGAACTGCAGTAGAACTGCAGGCACCCACCACAATGTCCGGCTATTTTTTTTTTTTTAAGAGATGAGGTGTCACTCTGGCTCAGATTGGTCTTGAACCTGTGAGCTCAGGCAATCCACCTGCCTTGGTCTCCCAGAGTGCTAGCATTATAGGTGTGAGCCACCATGCCTGGCCTTGTGCTGGAGCAGCAGTTCTCAACCGCTCTCAAACTTGATACACAGGAACTGTATTTAAGGGCTGCGGCATTAGGAAGGTTGAGAACCACTGTGGTAGAGTATTTTAAAGCAAATTGTGCAGACATGTCATTTTATCTGCATGTATTTCAGTATATATGAAATATATACTAACAGATGAAGTTTTTAAAAAATAACTATCTTCACTACACTTACCCAATAATTACAATTTATTATATCCTCCTAGTAGTTAGTCTGTGTTTTTATTTTCTCCCTCAAAAATACTGTTTTGTGGTTAGTTTGCTTGAATCAGGATTCAAACAAGACCCATATGTTGCAGCATTTGGGTACTGTTTTTCTTAATTGTCCCTCTGTTGTTTTTGTTTTTCATTTTTCTGAGACAGAGTCTCAAGCTGTCTCCCTGGGTAGAGTGCTATGGCGTCATAGCTCACAGCAACCTCCGATTCTTGGGCTTAAGCGATCCTCTTGCCTCAGTTTTCCTGTTTTCAGTAGAGAGAGGGTCTTGCTTTTGCTCAGGCTGGTCTGGAACTCGTGAGCTCAAGCAGTTCATCCACTGTGGCCCCCCAGAGTGCTAGGATTATAGGTGTGAGCCACTGTGCCCAGCCTGTCTCTCTTTTTTTTTTTCTTTTGTAGAGACAGAGTCTCACTGTACCGCCCTCAGGTAGAGTGCCGTAGTGTCACACGGCTCACAGCAACCTCTAACTCTTGGGCTTACGCCATTCTCTTGCCTCAGCCTCCCAAGCAGCTGGGACTACAGGCGCCTGCCACAACACCCGGCTATTGCCTGTCTCTCTTTTTAAGAGATAAGGTCTTGCTCTGTTGTGCAGTGTCAGGATCCCAGTGCTCACTGAAGCCTCAAATTCCTGGGCTCAAGTGATTCTCCTGCCTCAGCCTCCTGAGTAGGTGGGACTATAGGCACCTGCTATAACACCCAGCTAATTTAAAAAATTTTTTGTAGCAATATGGTCTTTAGTAGCCTAGGCTGGTCTCAAACTCCTGGCTGCTAGTGATCCTCTCTCCTCACCCTCCCGAAGTGTTGGGATTATAGGCATGAACACCTGGCTTTAATTTTGATAGTTGTCCAACTCTTTGTTTTTCTTTCCCAGTATGGTTATCTATTTAAGGAATTGGGGTTTTGGCCATAAAGAATTCCTACATTCTGGTTTTGGCTGATTGACTCCTTTTTTTTTTTTGAGACAGAGTCTCACTATGTTGCCCTCGGTAGAGTGCTATGGTATCACAGCTCACAGCAACCTCCAACTTCTGGGCTTAAGCGATTCTCTTGCCTCAGCCTCCCAAGGAGCTGGGACTACAGGTGCCCTCCACAACACCTGCCTGTTTTTTGGTTGCAGTTGTCATTATTGTTTAGTTGGCCTGGGCCTGGTTTGAACCCACCAGCCTCAGTGCATATAGCCGGCATCGTAACCATTGTGCTGTGGGCACTGAGCCTTACTCCTTTTTTTGTTTCATATTAATATCTCTATCCATCACATTTCTTGAAAACTGGCAGTTAGGTAGATGTTTGATGAGATTAATCAATCCCCAACCCTTAGCCTCCTGGCAGCAATATTTCTTTCTTTTTTTTTTTTTTTTGAGACAGAGCCTCGCTTTGTTGCCACTGTACCTGGCCTGCCAGTAATATTTCATAGGTGGTTTCCTTCCTTTATAGTGCACTGCAGCCTCTTGGGCTCAAATGATCCTCCCATCTCAACCTCTTGAATAGATGGGACTAGAAGTGTGTGCCGCCATACATGGCTAATTTTTTAAAAAAATTTTTTAAAGATGGGGTTCTTAACATGTTGCCCAGGTTGGTCTTGAACTCTTGGGCTCAGGTGATCTTCCCATGTTAGCTTTCCAAGTTGCTGAGATTAGAGGCATTAGCCACCATAGCCAGCTAGATCTTTTTTTCACTGGGGCTTGCAAAATGGTCATATCCTTATTCTCTTGTTCTCTTTGCTTTTATTAATCGTGATTCTTTTGTAAAAAAAAAAAAAAAAACATTTTCTTTCAACAATCTTAAGGCTATTCTAAAATAGTTATTTCAGGAATAGCATCTTTTTACCTAATACAAATTACTGTCCTGACAAACTAATCTACAGTACTTAGCCTTTTTTATTTTATTTTTAAGCACAGAGTCTCACTATGTCACCCTCGGTAGAGTGCTATGGTGTCACAGCTCACAGCAACCTCAAACTCTTGGGCTTAAGTGATTCTCTTGCCTTAGCTTCCCAAGTAGCTGGGACTACAGGTGCCTGCCACAACACCCGACTATTTTTTTGTCATAGTTGTCATTGTTTAGCAGGCCTGGGCCAGGTTCGAACCTGTGCCCTAACCATTGAGCTATGGGTGCTGAGCCAGCCTTTTCTTTCTTTTTCTTTTTTTTATTTTTGTTTTTATTTATTTATTTATTTTGAGACAGAGTCTCACTCTGTCTATGTCGCCTTATGTAGAGTGATGTGGTGTCACAGCTCACAGCAACCTCCAATTCTTGGGTGTAAACAATTCTCTTGCCTCAACCTCCCAACCTCCCAAGTAGCTGGGACTACAGGCACCCACCACAACGCCTGGCTATTTTTTTTGTTGTTGCAGTTGTCGTCGTTTAAGCTGGCCCAGGCTGGGTTTGAACTTGCCAGCCTCAGTGTATGGGGCCAGTGCAGCAATAGGTGCCATCCAGCTTTTTCTTTTTATATGTGAAAACTTGGAACTTTTGTCTCCTGTACTGCTTAAGTACCTTTTTTAAATTGAGGTACCCCACGTTAACCCAAATAAATGCCAGATATATAACAACGTAATTCATTCAACAGATATTTAATCACATAACTAATTATGTATGAGGCACTCTACAGGGTTCTAGTTATATATAGCAAACACAATGTAATATGATCTCTGCCTTAAATAACTTATAAGAAGATTTACGCATAAACTTCTACCTCTTATAACTCTGTAACCATATAAATGGTCATGGCTATACAGGGAGGTTAGAATGGGAGGGGTGAAAGATAAATAAACTGGCAATTTTTAACAATATAGTTAGGGCCAGTCTTGGTAGAAGTCAGGGAAAATATTTTAGAATTTCAGACCTGAAGTCTGAATAGAAATCATCTTCATGGAGAAGTAGGAGGAGTTGGAAGAATGTAAGAGGCATAAGAGCACCAGGAGTGCATACAAAGACGGAATGTATATGATGGGACATGAGATAGAGAGAGGCTAGAACAGAAAAAGGGGAGCTGGAAGGATAGCTAGTCCCTCTCTTAAAGAGCCTTAAAGACATGATTTTATCCTGGGGACAGTGGGAAGCCACTTTATGGTTTAACGTAGGGTATGACATGATCAGACACACAATTTGTGTGTACAGAAAGTCCAATGATAGTTCTCTTAAAGCTAGGCACATAGTTCTTAGAATTAGCTTGTGAGTATCCATATGTAGGTGCTGCCCACTCCTGGGATACTTAACACAGGTTGACTAAAAAACAAAGGAAAGCACAGTCTTCTTCCCAGGACAGTAAGGGCCTGAAGGCCCTACTTAGGTATCCAGTTTCATAATGGAAGCCATAAACACTTAATAGAAAAGATTAACACAGAGGGGAACGTGCTGCCTTTGATGTAGCTGAAAGTCCTGTACCATTGCTTTTTCTTCCTGGGTCTTTGTGTTTTCATGAATACATCCTCTGAGCCTTACTTCTTTTGTGCTTTCTTCACTATTACCATTATTATCTTCCTCTTATTACAGGCATTTCTACTGCTTATCCCCCCCCCTTTTCTTTCTCCCTCCCCCTTTTCTTTCATCTGTAGTTAAGGTTATCACATTTCCAATACATGTAGTTTTTTCAGGCTACAAGACTCTTAAGACTCCAGGCTTAGGTTGGGCATGGTGGCTCATGCCTGTAATCCTGGCACTTTGGGAGGCTGAGGCAGGAGGATCCCTTGAGCTCAGGAGTTCCAGATCAGCCTGAGCAAGAGCAAATTCCTTCTCTACTAAAAATAGGAAAAAAATGAGCTGGGCATCATGGCAGGTGCCTATAGTCCTAGCTATTGGGGAGTTTGAGGCAGGAGGATTGCTTGAGCCCAGGAGTTTGACATTGCTCTGAGTGAGGCTGATGCCACGGCACTCTAGCCTGGGCGACAGACTCTGTCTCAAAAAAAAAAAAAGTCTACAGGGAGACTCCAGTTTTAGTCCTGTTCCTCATCTAGATAATAACCAGGCAGTTTTCCAGTAAGTGAGAAATATTGATTCCTTAAGAATTTTCAGATGCCAGAGAAGGTAAAGGCTATTTGCAACCCTTAAAACAAATGCCAATTCCACCTTCTGTTTTTGGAGATTACCATGCAGTGTAGATCAGAACTATAAGAATCTACTGATGAACTTCTAATTGGAGTCCTGCAAATATGCTCTAAAAAATAAACAATAACTTACCAAGAATATCAGAGAACAACCAAATCAATTAACTAGAAATTATCAGGGAAAACATCAAAAACTCTAAGTCAAATGTCATTTAAATGGTTCAGATTGAATAATATCTACTGTCAGACCTACCAAAGATTTTCTTAAGTAGTGTTCCACATTCACACTGAGTTCACATTCTTGAACTCAAAACCCAGTGTAAGTGATTCCCACCTAGCTTTGACTACATCTTATCGTGTTTTCCAAATAACAGAACATTAAAAAGAAATTACAAATTCCGTAACCTTTCTCATAAAATGCCATTACTAAGTTTGAGTGTAAACATCTGGATTTTGGCCTACATTAAAAACACACCATTCTACATTGCAGCTTCACAGCCTCAAATTAAATTTGTGGTTTCTTTAAGTTCTTGAATTTTTCTTTAGATTTTATTTAAATCCCCTATCATTAAGTTCTACTATATAAATTACCTCATCCTAATTAAGATCACATAAATAGATCTCCAGCAGAAGATTTTTCTGATTACATTTTAATAAACTCAGTTTCTAATCTGAATTTTACTAAATTGTTCTCATCTCCTTTCCTTCCTTCTTTTTTTTTTTAAGAGAGAGTTTCACTTTGTTGCCCTCGGTAGTGTGATGTGGTATATCATAGCTCACAGCAACCTCCACCTCTTGGGCTTAAGCGATTCTCTTGCCTCAGCCTCCCAAGTAGCTGGGACTACAGGCACCTGCCACAATGCCTGGCTATTTTTTTGTTGCAGTTTGGCTGGGGCCAGGTTCCAACCCGCCACCCTTGGTATATGGGGCCAGCGCCCTACTCACTGAGCCACAGGCGCCGCCCTCCTTTCCTTCCTTTTTCTCTCTTTTTTTTTTATGGGGCCGGCGCCCTACTCACTGAGCCACAGGCGCCACCCCCTTTTTCTCTTTCTTTCAGCAGGATCTTGCTTTATCACTGGCTGGAGTACAGTGCTGTGATCATAGCTCACTATGACCTCAAACACCTGTGGCTGATTTTTTTTTTTTTTTTTTAGACAGAGCCTCAAGCTGTCACCCTGGGTAGAGTGTTGTGGTGTCACAGCTCACAGCAGCCTCCAACTCCTGGGCTTAAGCAATTCTCTTGCCTCAGCCTCCCAAGTGGCTGGAACTTACAGGTGCCCACCACAACGCCCGGCTGTTTTTGGGTTGTAGTTTTCATTGTTGTTTGGCAGGCCCAGGCTGGATTCAAACCCACCAGCTCTGGTGTATGTGGCTGGTGCCTGAGACGCTTGAGTTATAGGCGCCGAGCCTTTTTTTAGTTTTTATAAATACAAGGTCTCACCATGTTATCCAGCTAGTCTCAAGTTCCTGGTTTCAAGTGATCTTGTCATAGTGCTGGGATTACACTATGACTATGAGCGACGGTACTCAGCTTCATTTTCTTTTTATAATGAAATAGAAACCAATTTCATTAATATACAAAATCTCCTTTCAACAGAAGCCTGGAGTAGAATATAATGTGTCAGTGTTAGCGGTCACCATATGGGAGTCCCTCCGGCTTATCTCCTTTATCACAAGAACGGTATTTTAAGCCCTAGGAACCCCTGGATCTCTTATGAACGTGTTCTACCTCTTCATATAGTACTTAAAAAGGGAATGGATCTTTTTCCTTCTCATACTTGAGACTTCACCTTTGTGAAGTGTGCTTTGGCTGACACTGACATACAAGGTTTTGGTTCTTCTTTTTTTAGAGATAAGAGTCTTACTTTGTTGCCCTCGGTAGAGTGCTGTGGCATCACAGCTCACAGCAACCTCCAACTCTTGGGCTTAGGCGATTCTCTTGCCTCAGCCTCCTGAGTAGCTGGGACTACAGGTACCCACCACAACTATTTTTATTGTTGCAGTTTGGCCAGGGCCCGGGTTCGAACCTGCTTCCCTTGGTATATGGGGCCAGTGCCATACTCACTGAGCCACAGGTGCCACCCAAGGTTTTGGTTGTTAACATTTCTAATTTCCCTGTAAGGCAGAGAGAGATTCCTCCCATCACTGGTGAATAGGTAATTACACAAACAATAGTTTGGTTTAATAGACCCAGGATATTTCATTGCAATTAGTAACATACCAGCCTCATGAAGTGGCTGAAGTGCTATCTAAGACTAGTGATAAAGAGATCTTTCAGTCTGTGTAGCTTTTGCTTTGGAAGTAGGTATCTTTGATTCATCTCTGCAGTGTGTTCCCCATCCTCTGTTCTTAATCCTTTACTTAGTATAAATTATTTTTCCTGTAAAACTGTAACCTATTGTAGATTTGCTTTCAACTTTTACAGTTACTAAACCAAGGAGATTTAACTGAAAGACGGACATGAGCTGGGTGCTGACTCCTGGAAGAGAGTCAAATCTATCTGATTTGAGAGTGCATATAGTGGGAACAGGATGCTATAGCTCATGATCTGCCAGAACCAAAATGAATCTGTGAAGGACACAACTCCATTTTTGCCTCTGTTTTCCCTGGCATAGAAGACGGATGTAGGAGAGCTTCTCTTCTAACTACCATCCGATCCAGAAAAGGAATGAAGCAGTGACCGTGGGCTGGGTAACTGTACCTACCTCTCTTCCCACTGCAAAATTTTGGGATGAATTCCCCCAAGTGAATTTGATTAGTGTATTGACTGAAGTTTCTCATTATGACTGCTGACAGGAGGTTTTCTTTTGAAGAGTTTTCATCCCAGACTCAGCTGTCTTTTCACACGGATGAACTAAGTCCTGCACCAACCACAAAACTTCACCGGGAAGTTGAGCTTTCAAGATGCCTTGTTGCTTTGAAGAAGGGAGTGATGTCAGTTCTGATGTGACATTCTCTCTTTAGCAACCTGAGTAAGAGACTTTCTGCCACTGGGCTGCAAAAAATAAATTACTTGAATCTCTCCTTGACCGAGGCTGAGGTACTATCTTGTCCTGTACACCTCTACTTGGTTACTTTCCTTCCTTCGTTAATGGAACATACAGTAGCATGTTAAGAGGGGATTTTTTTTGTGTT
The DNA here is from genome assembly GCF_027406575.1 of Nycticebus coucang. Taxonomy (NCBI): domain Eukaryota; kingdom Metazoa; phylum Chordata; class Mammalia; order Primates; family Lorisidae; genus Nycticebus; species Nycticebus coucang. Next base: position 111,487,028 of record NC_069788.1, on the reverse strand, counting down.
TGTTTTTTTAAAGTTAAAAATCACATGATTCAGAGCTTCACTGTTCCCTTTAAATAAAAAAAAACAGCCCAGTCAGTTCTTTGGCTCTTGCTTTGGACAAAATTTATTAGAGAGGAGATTAATAAACCAGTTCTTTCCCTTTTAGATAGTGCACTGATTTATCCTTTGGATTCCATGCAGGTAAAACTAAACTGTAGTCTTAGGAAACATGACATGAGTGTCTTCATTTCTAGCTAGCAAACGTAAGGTGGTAGTTATTCAATTATTACTGTCACCACCAGAAAAGACCAAAAATGACCAATAGTGCCAAGGATAAGAAATGCTTCTACTAGAGGTTGTAAATTTATCATCCTGCATTGGGCAAATCTGTTAAGTGTTTTATTTTGCCTATATAGAATTTCTAAATAATTTTTCAGTTAGTTGCAAACATGCATATTTGATGCATATTTGACAGGCTTGATGAAAATGTATTGATCTGGTTAATTCTGAGTCTGAAGTCCAGTAGGGTTTATCCTGTCCAGTCTCTACTACAGGGGTCCTCAAACTACGGGCCACATGAGGCGATGTGATTGTATTTGTTCCCGTTTTGTTTTTTTACTTCAAAATAAGATATGTGCAGTGTGCATAGGAATTTGTTCATAGTTTATAGTCCGGCCCTCCAACGATCTGAGGGACAGTGAACTGGCTCCCTGTTTAAAAAGTTTGAGGACCTTGGCTCTGCGCCTGTGGCTCAAGTGGCTAAGGCGCCAGCCACGTACACCTGAGCTGGCGGGTTTGAATCTAGCCCGGGCCTGTCAAACAACAATGATGGCTGCAACCAAAAAATAGCCGGGTGTTGTGGCAGGCGCCTGTAGTCCCAGCTACTTGGGAGGTGGAGGCAGGAGACTCGATTAAGCCCAGGAGTTGGAGGTTGCTGTGAGCTGTGATGCCACTGCACTCTACCCAGGGTGACAGATTGAGGCTCTGTCTCAAAAAAGAAAAAGTTTGAGGACCTCTGCTATCTCCTACTATATATACTACATCTACTGGCTGACTTAAGTTGCCTAGCCCCATAGGCGTCTGGGCTTTGAGGCACAATGCAAGAAACCTTAACTCTGGACAATGATCCCTTCGCTTGTGCTTTCCCACTTTGATTTCCCTGTTATCTGCAACTCTTTCCCCCGTTCTCTGACAGTTGCCATGCCTCAAAACCCAAGTTTTGGCTGCTTTGACTCAGACCTGTCACCTGCTGAATGTTGTTCAGAAGCAGTGATTTTAAGTGTACTGATTAACCAAGTGACTTGAGATTGTCCAGTGATTCATAAGGCAGGTCCTCCAGTACTTTCTTGGGGCTGGTAGGCTGTTCTAGAGAGTCTTCTAAATCCTGCTGTGGATCCCTAATGCTGAGTTTTGTAGTTTCATGGATGCTGTAGAATAAAGCATTATAAAATAGAAAAAATAAGGGATTATGTAAGATTTAAGGATGGTCTTAACATTCTCATTTTATGTGGGGTATAAAGGGAAATTTCTAGAGGAGAAACTAGTATAGAAATTAAGACTTAAGAAATGAAACAAAATTGACAATAATGCATAGATATCATGCTTTTCTCCCTTTGACTTATATCAAAATAGGTTATGGAGGAGGTAATGCTAATACTTTTAAGGATGCCAGAGAAACAGTTGTATCATTTTATAAGAACTCAAAGTATACATGATTTTTCTTCAGAAGTAAAGTGGAAATACTTTTGACTCATGGAATCAGAACTGGAATTGGAAATTATCTATGTGTATTTTAAATTGAAGAAATCAAATTTAATATCTAATGGTTAGATTTTATTCTGTACTGCACCACTCTCTAAATTCAAAAGTGTTATTTGGAGATCCCTAGATTAGTTATTATATAAGTAAAGGATGTGATCTCAAACTATGAGTGGCTGGTTCTAAAGGTTCCTCCCAATTTAGAGGGGTTGAGAACGACAGCAGCATCTCAGGTTACCTGGGAGAATTCCTGACTTTGGTTCCTTCCTTCCCTTGTACAGCTGGGATATCTTGACCCTTGTTCCTCACAAAGTCTTCCTCCAGCCCAGCCTGCTTTAGGGTGTCCAGGTACCGTTTTTCTGCTTCTTTCCTGGCAAAGTCCTGTGGAATGGACAGTTCTAATTTACCTGCTTAATCAATACCCCCCTACCACTACCCCTCCCCTAATCCCTGGGCACAGATTTACATGAAAATTACTTAAATCTTGTTTTCAAGCCTTAATGTGCATCTGAGTCACCTGAGGTTAGTGTTAGTGTTACATGCAGACTCTTATCTGTCTCAGATGGGGCCTGTAATTCTATATTTCTAACATAACCAGGAGATGAGAACTTTTGATTTGGGTGCTGCACCTTTGAAAAGCAAGGTCTTAGATTTGGGGAAGACAGTTGAGACACAGATGAAAAAATAGACTAAAAATGTTTTAAGATTTAAAAGCTAGCCTGGTGTTTGTACCACATGCCTGTGGTCCCAGCTACTCAAGAGGCTGAGGCAAGAGGATCGCTTGAGCCCAGGAGTTTGAGTTGCTGTGAGCTATGATGCCAAGTCACTCTACCCAGGGCAATAGAGTGAGACTCCATCTCAAAAATAAAATAAAAATAATAAAAGCAACAAAACCATGAGCAGGAACACTAAAATAAAACAAACAGGAAATAAACCTTATTAATAACACTCTTAGAAGGATAGAAGGTCTGCTTATGAACCAAAAAAGGATTCTTAGTTGTAACATTCAAGAGCAAAATCAGAGTACTTTGTCTTAGAGTGCTGAAACATCTATTGAGATCTGAAGAATGGACTTACTTGAAACAAACTAACATAAAGCAGATAGGTGAGCCTGAGAGATTTTGAACAATGCAGGTTGCTAAGAAAATCCAAGACCTAGGCAGCACCTGTAGTTCAGTGGGTAGGGCACCAGCCCCATATACCGATGATGACAGGTTTGAACCCAGCCCCAGCCAAACTGCAACAAAAAAGCTGGGCGTTGTGGCTGGCACCCGTAGTCCCAGCTACTCGGGAGGCTGACGCAAGAGAATCACCTAAGTCCAGGAGTTGGAGGTTGCTGTGAGCTGTGACACCACGGCACTCTACTGAGGGCGGAAAAAGTAAGACTGTCTCTCTTAAAAAGAAAAAAAAAGAAAATCCAAGACCTTGCCATGAGTATGTGAGAGAGAGATTTATGGAGGTGGGAGCATGGCTCTAGTAAATGCATAGATAATGCACGGGCTGTAAGATGGAGCTAATGCTTAGCAATTGGAACAAGGTCTCTAGGGAACCCCAGCTTTTGTCTGAAACTCTGGAGAGGAAAGGGCTCTACAGAGCCTGATGAAGCCTGAAACTGCCTGGGATGGTGGCCTGTGTTGGCTGTTTAAGTAGCTCCAGAGCTTCCTTAGGAGATCTCAACTGAGTACAACTTTCCTAAAGTCTAGAAAATATTTTAAAATGATAATTGTCCAGCCTTAAAGCCACTTAATCTCCAGAAGGAGCCTTATGTAGTGCTTGTGAGCATCCCAAACCTTGGAGACCTATAAATGTGCTGCTGCCCTAGAGGCTGGGGACACCCAGGGGCAGCAGTACTGCCAGAGGAAGCTGCCTTCCCAGCACTGTGAATGGTGGCTTTAGACAGCAAAAACAACCAAATGGTCACTGTGTCTGGGATCTAACCCCCGACCCCACACACACTGTGATTCAGTCTGGAAGTGAGACTAGAGTGAAAACTTGAACGAAGTGAAATATTTATTCCCTTACAGATGTCTTTGGAGTCCAGTCTTAAATCAACCCAAGCAGAGGTCACCATAGTACTACTTATTTGGGGAAAAGATGGTAGTAATAAAATGGGCCAAATTTAGAAATGTTTAATATCCACATATTGAAGTTGTTTGATAATTTCAAAGAGCCCTTTCATCTAAGGCAGAAAGTAAAGGAATTATGATGCTTTAGTTTTACCTTGGTAACTTGTTCGAAGAGATAGGGCCTTGTTTGTATTCTCTTCTTCATTTCCTCCAATTCTTTCTTATACTCTTTTGCTCTTTTATGGTCATTGTTCCTGAAATTAACAAGATTTCTAGAAAGAGGGCTGCGCCTGTGGCTCAAAGGAGTAGGGTGCTGGCCCCATATGCCAGAGGTGGTGGGTTCAAACCCAGCCCCGGCCAAAAACTAAAAAAAAAAAAGGAAAGAAAAACATTCTTGGGTGGCGCCTGTGGCTCAGTGAGTAGGGCGCTGGCCCCACATGCCGAGGGTGGCGGGTTCAAACCCAGCCCCCACCAAACTGCAACAAAAAAATAGCTGGGCGTTGTGGCGGGTGTCTGTAGTCCCAGCTGCTTGGGAGGCTGAGGCAAGAGAATCGCGTAAGCCCAAGAGTTAGAGGTTGCTGTGAACCGTGTGACACCAAGGCACTCTACCTGAGGGCGGTACAGTGAGACTCTGTCTCTACAAAAAAAAAAAAGATTTCTAGAAAGAATTCTGTCTTTTCCAATCCAGAATCCCCTTCATTCTTAAGTGTTGTAACTCCATGTATATTGTAAATTCCTGACTACCTGGCAGAATCCTCGATTCCCTGTGATTACAGGTGCCTACCATAGTAACTCCATTTTGCCATTTTCAAGGCTAGTGATCTGTTGGATCCCAAGACAGGCACCTCTGTCATATAAAGGACACTGACCTGTTCTCTTTCAGCTTTGCTTTGAACACCTCCTCCAGACTTTTATGGGGATCCATGGCTTTTGCACGTAAGGTCACAGATTTAGACATTGCTTGACATTTCTTTTTGTGCATCTCCAACCACTGAATACTCTCATCTGCTTTTTCCTTTTTTTCCAGTGAATTTCTAAAGGGAAGAGGCAAAAAAGAGTACAGATAATCATCTTGGGTATACTTAAAAGCAACCTCTTTGGAAAAGACGCTGGGTTTTCAGTGAATGGTGCAGGTAATTTACCATTGATGCCATTTTCAGAAAGAACAAGAAAGAATAAGATTATGGGATTAAAGCACTAGGATGAAGCCTTTCCAGCATTCTGGACATGGTTATTTCCTACCCCAGGTTAACTTCATTTATTAAACTGGAGAGGCCAGGTGTAGTAGCTCACATCTGTAATCCCAGCACTCTGGGAGGCCGAGGCAGGTGGATTGTTTGAGCTCAGGAGTTTGAGACTAGCCTGACCCCATCTCTACTAAAAATAGAAAAACTAGATGGGTGTCATGTCAGGCGCCTATAGTCCCAGCTATTTGGGAGCTAAAATAAGAGGATCTGTTGAGTTAGGGGTTTGAGGTTGCCATGAGTTGTGACACCATGGCACTCTAGCCTGGGGCAAGAGTGACACTCCGTCTCAAAAATAAATAAATAAATAACATAAATTAAAGGAAAAGGCTGGTCGTAGTGGCTTATGCCTGTAATCCAAGACTGGGCAGATTGCTTTAGCTCAGGAGTTTGAGATCACCCTGAACAAGAGCAAGACCCCATCTCTACTAAAAATAGAAACAAACAAAAAACTAGCTAGGTGCTATGGTGGGCACCTATAGTCCCAGCTACTAAAGTGGCGAGACAGGAGGATTGCTTGAGCTCAAGAGTTGGAGGTTGCTGTGAACTATGATGCCATGGCACTCTATCCAGGGCACAGAGTGAGAATCTGTCTCAAAAAATTAAATAAATAAAAAATAAACTGGAAAAATGCGACTTAAAAAATATCTTAAACAGCCAAACACTCAGTAGGTCTTTGCTAGATTTCCTGCCTATCTGGAAACAAAGTAATGCTATCATTTGCTGAGCTACCTGTCATGAACCAAGTACCATTATATTTCATGTAATCCTTATAACTGCCTTAAGATGTAAAGACTATAAGTCCCCTTTTTACAGGGAAAGAGCTTGGGGCTCAGAGAAGGTAAGCCACTTTCTCAAAGCTACCTACCCAACATGCCAGTGAAAAAGCCAGGATTAGAACAAGGATCCAGAGATCCTTGCCTCTGCTCCAGACCACTGTGCTGTAAGCAGGGGGCTGGAAGATGTCTGGGTTCATGGTGTTTTAGGAATACAAATCTGTGTTTCCAAAGAGGACTAGAAATGGGCATCCTTCAATGCAGATAATTTGGGGTCAACCTATAGCACTTAGTTTATCAAACTAAATTATTTTTCAGGTTTCATTCTATGAGGTATTATGGAAGCAGTCTATCAAAAGGAAAAATAATCAAGGCTCTTATATTTGGGTGTTTACATTCAAATAGACTGGGAAGATAAATGAAAGTTTAATCTGCTAATATGCTGAACTCCCTGCTAGAAGATGTGGGCATCCTTAGTAAGTGGGCCAGCCTCTTGTTGAGGCCTATTGCTGATGCAGTTAGCCTTGATTTTGTAGGTGTAACTATGAAATTTGAAGAAAATAAGACATATCCCTTGTATCCTAAATACATTCCTACAATCCCTGTTGTGGGTCTTAACGAGCATGTAGGTTCCAGGTGCTCCCCAATAATCCCCATAGGAAGGTACTGTGATGTTATCCTCTCCTGCGCTAAGCTGCTCACAACACCACCACCCTCCCCTGCTTATGTCAGCTCAGAGGCCTGGTGGAGGAACTCTTCCTTGCAGTATCATGATAGGTCAGTTGAAGAGTCAAAAATAAGCAGGCTTCTGCTTCCCAAGTTAGTGACACCTCACCAAGATGAATCTCAGAGTCTCAAGCCTGTGCAGTGGATGTCTTTTTGGGGGCAAGTTCAGCCACCTATTGTGCTTCTATGAATCTTTCTTGTTCCTCATAGCTACTTTCCTCTTTAACCTGTGGGCTTTTACTTACAATCTATCTGGAACCTTCTCTTTAAGCTTTGGCTGGCTAACTCTTCATTTTTCAGGTTTCATCTTAGACATCTGTTACAAGGGACAAGAGATTCCTATCCCAAGCTGCCCAGTGCCCTCACAGTCCCGTCTTCCTTCATTGTATTACTCATAATCATTGCATTTTTTTGCTTTTCTGTATTTCAGACTAGATATTAGACTGTAGGTTCCCTGAGGTACCTTCAGCCTTAACCTTGTGCCTGGCAGAGTAAGTCTCCATGAGTACTGGCTGAATGATGGCTGGATGTTCTCAGTACCAGGTGTGGAAAGCCACGAGTATTCCTATCCTGATCAGAGAAGTGTCATTGATAACTGAAGAGGAGCCCCACAGCAAGGTGGTTTCTAGCACTTGAGCGAGAATCAGAGCATTTTGAGTCTCACATTCCCCGACCACTCACCTGACTGCAGATTCCCTCTTCCTGGTGGCATCTGTGATGTGCACAGGGAGGGTGTTAGAAGAGAGGGAAGCAAGGCCACTCAGAGAACGACTCCTTGGCAGGGGTGTAGTTGGTGGCTGTGGGGAATCCTAGAGGAAACAAGGCTGGTATTGGTGGAACAGCATGTGTGATTAGTTTCTATCTTAATGAGGATTCAATTTCAGTGAAGGACTGCAAATGAGAATCTTCATTTTGTACCCTGAGACTAAGGCAAGGATAATAAGACCTTAAATTTAGTAACCACAAGTTACTAAAAGACAGGAATCCTAAAGTTTTTAATCCAATGAGAAGAGTTCCTTGGGATTCATATAGGGACATAAGCAACTGATCCCAATTCCCTGCCTTTCATACCAGCTTGGACTTATTTCTGCAGGATCCCTAAAGTGGGAAGGAAAGGAAGTCTTCCCATGGTCTTGAGTTTATAGGAATGTGGATCTGCTTACAAGTGAGCTAGTGTTTAAGAAAAAAAGAAAAATGTCACAAGAAGTGCTTTTTGTCTAGACCCAGACCCACCCACTCTGACTCCCACAGCTGCCTGGGCTCTCACCCTCCTCCCTCCAGCGGAGGAGGCATCACAGGGCCGCTGAGTGTGACGCAGATTGGTAGTCCTCAACAAGAAGGGCTTGTTGCGAGTCACCTCTCTGGTTTCCCTTCTTTTGGCAGCTCTTCTCTGGAAGGCCTTGTAAAGGTCCTCATAGTTGGGGACCACAGGGTTCACCCGAGGCTGGAATTCAAAGTCAGTGTGCAGAAACCCAAGCTTTTCCTTCTGGGTTTGGGTGGCTGTGCGGGACTCTTGGTCAGCCTGGTTTCTAGAGGAAGCAAGAGGGGAGGAGGCCATCTGGAGCATGTCCAGGGCCCTCATCTGAATGCGAATTTTCCTGAAGAGCTCAGCTTCTGTGGAGAAAAAGGGAGTGAGAAGGGACTAAATGGTTTGGAGAACTTTACTTCTTTTAAGCACTAGTAGTATTGTGCTGGAGCCAACTGTTAACTTTTTAGGAATTTTGTGAGTCTGCTGACATCATGTGGGAAGCTTGCAATTAGCCATTATAAGATTATTTATGCCGGGCGGCACCTGTGGCTCAGTTGGTAAGGTGCCGGCCCCATATACCGAGGGTGGCGGGTTCAAACCCGGCCCCAGCCAAACTGCAACAAAAAAATAGCTGGGTGTTGTGGCGGGCGCTTGTAGTCCCAGTACTTGGGAGGCTGAGGCAACAGAATAGCTTAAGCCCAGGAGTTGGAGGTTGCTGTGAGCTGTGTGATGCCATGGCACTCTACCTAGGGCCATAAAGTGAAACTCTGTCTCTACAAGAAAAAGATTATTTATGCCACAGAAAATGATGAGTGTTACAATGTTTATCAAGACACCACTGCCTGTGCCAGTCAGACTGCATAGCTGATACTGTTTACACTTACTGAGCCCTTTTTTGGGGGGTGGGGTGCGGGGGTGACATAGTTTCACTTTGTTGCCCTTGGTAGAGTGCTGTGGTGTCACAGCTCACAGCAACCTCAAACTCTTGGGCTCAAGTGATTCTCCTGTCTCAGCTTCCAAGTAGCTGGGACAACAGGCGCCCTCCCCAACGCCCAGCTGTTTTTAGAGAGCAGGGTCTTACATTGGCTCAGGCTGGTCTCAAACCTGTGAGCTCAGTCAACCTACCTCACCCTCCCAGAGTGCTAAGATTACAGACATGAGCCACTGCATCCAGCCCTGAGCACTTTCTATGATTCATTCTTCAGAGACAGGGGCGGCACCTGTGGCTCAGTCGGTTAGGCGCCGGCCCCATATACTGAGGGTGGCGGGTTCAAACCCGGCCCTGGCTGAACTGTAACCAAAAAAAAAAAAAAAAAAAAATAGCCAGGCGTTGTGGCGGGCGCTGTAGTCCCAGCTACTCGGGAGGCTGAGGCAAGAGAATCGCTTAAGCCCAGGAGTTGGAGGTTGCTGTGAGCTGTGTGATGTCATGGCACTCTACCAAGGGCCATAAAGTGAGACTCTGTCTCTACAAAAAAAAAAAAAAATCCCATTCTTCAGAGACAATGCAGGCGGAAGTGGACCATTCACTTGCTCCTCGCCTGAGTTTCTCTATCTTAGTGAAAGGCCCCACCATCCATCCAGCTGCTCAAGCCCTTTGCCCAAATCATTCTTGATGCCTCCTGCTCTCTGCTCATCACTCAGAAGTTCTGTCATCTCCTCCTCTTTAACCTCTCTCCAGTTTATCCTCTTTTCATCATCCCTAAGTTTCATTATTTCTCAAGTTAATTATTGAAATAGCTTCCAATTGGATCAACATCTCTCTAGTCTTGCTGCTTCATTATCTGTGTAATTATCTACAGAGCAGTTGGGGACTTCATGAACTGCATGTCTGATCATGACCCACCCTGTTTAACACCTGTTAGTGGCTCCCCAGTGCACTCAGGTTGAAGTGCAGGCTCTGTAACATGGCATATAAGGGGTGGGAGTAGTGAAGGAAGGTCATCTGGAGCTGACCTGGGTGGGCAAAGAGGAAGCAGTGGAGCAGGCAGGTGTAGTGTGGGAAGTGAGAGAAGCTGAGCACATGCCAGGATGGGAAGGTAAATGGTCAAGAGAAGAGGGTGAGTAGGAAGGGAGAGGCAAGCACCGGTAGACGTGAGAGCCTTGCAAATAATTCATCATGTTTGTGTTTATTTGTCTATTACCTATCTTCCTCACATGTCTATAAACTCCATGTCTGTTTATTCACCATAGAACAGTGCCATGGCACATGCTACTGCAGAGTGAATAAAGCCTGAGTCCCTTATTTGGAGCTATACTTTTGGGAATGTGTGAATAATTGGTCCCCAAGGAATTTTAGGGATTGACACTACCTCACCAGGATGAGGGGAGGGGGAAAGGAGTTTTCCTGAGGGGCAGCTGGCTAGTGATGGCACTGGCCTAAGCTGGTCCATGGGTGTCTTACTAGGTCTCTGCTCCTGCACCTGTGCTGGTCTTCCCATGCATCACTGAGAGAGGTCAATAGGACAGGCCTTGGGGGAGAATGTGGGACCTCACTCTGCTCTTTATAGTGTCCCTGTTGTATAGATAGGCCTAACCTTCCCCTATAGCCTGCACTGAGCACATGGACTTCAGTAAGTCCACCCAAACAGCACATCTCCAAGCCAGACTGACTCATGAGCCCTGACTAGATCCACACACTGCCTACTAGTACCCATGGGCAGGAGGCAGCAATATCTTTTGGCATGGATATCTTTTTACCCTGAAGTTTGTCCCCAAGAGCTGGCTCCAGAATGGACTTGGGGATCCTTCTGGTGGCCTTCTGTTTAGGGGCTTTGGCCTTAACTGTGGTAGCCAGGTCTCTCTGTTGAGCAGATTCCTTTCGCTGGTTCTCCTTCTCTAGGAAGCTGAAGGGCTTTAAGGAGGAGAGGAGCAGTTCCTTCCTCTTCTGGATTCCTACCCGCCTTCGCGACTCACTGCGTTCCATGATCTCCTGATATAGGGGCAGGTAGACGTGTGCAGGCACAGGTTGTGCCCGGAACTGCCGATGGCACTCGGCCTCCTCCTGACCCTGTCTCTGGGCCTGTTGCCTCTCATGCTCAAAGGAGGCAGGTGAGGCCAGCCACTGGGCCTTCTTCCGGGCCTCACGTAGTGTCATCTGGAATGGCTGAGGAACAGTAATGGATGATGCCCAGGAGTTGACACTTCTGTGCTGAGAGGGAGGCTCAGAGCCTGAGGGTGGCTGGATATGAGCCCTGGGAATATCGGAGGGAAGGCTGCTCAGGGAGCTGCAGCGCCTTGTGGAGCCACACCTAGGGGAGAAAGCAGACCTGAGTGTGTAGGGGAGAGCAGTCAGGAGGCTCAGCTCCTCCCAATCCTCCTCCCCAGCCCTCCCTGGCAGACCACAGCTGGCTTCTTAGGCTAACTTCACACCCCTGCAGATCTCCACATTCCTAACCTTCCCACAGGCAATCCTAGCAACACTAATGGGAACTCTCTTTTTAGAATTGATCCCAGAATGGCCACTTTGCACTCTTAATATTTTCATAGGAGAGAACAGGACAGAGGAGTTTTACAGTCTGATAGACGTAGGTTCAAATCATACTTCAAAGTTTGAGCAAGATTCTGTTTGCAACCTCAATGTCCTCGTATGGAGAATGGCAAAGATAATATATATTTATAGTGTTATTGGAGGAGAAATTAAATACTAAATGCAATAAAGTATACATGCATACTACAGACTTGGCCAAAGTAAATGTACCTTGTCATTCTTGGGGGGGAAATGTTTTGAAAGGCATCCCTTTATCAATTCCAATGCTTCACTGGACTAGGTGTTGCCTAAAGTGACTTAACATTGCCCTATAAGAATGGGAATACCTTGTTAGAGTCAAAACTGATTCTGAGCTGGAGTGTGGATAAATGGCAACTTGTAGAAGTGATCTCTGCTTTACAGAAGAAGAAAATGAAGCCCAAAGACATGACATGACTTGCCTGGAGGTGTGGAATGAGACAGATATGGAACTGCTGTGCCTTACCTCAGAGACTGAGGACACGGAACCTGTGGCTTCCTCCTGCACTTGTCTTGGAAGAAACACTCTAGGTCCTTGTCATCTTCAGAGTGATTCTCATTGCTGTCTGAGTCAGACTGAAAGAATGACTCCAAGAGACACTGTCTCCCTTTCTGCTTTAGTACCTGTGGTGTCCTGTAAAAGCTCCCAGTTGAGTCAGAAGTAGAATATGTCTCCTCCTCTGGGCTGAGGAACTCATCAAGTTTGCCAGCTCTGGGCAGAACCAGCCCATCCCGAGACAGCTCCTCTTCTGCCTCTGTGTCTGAGGAGGACCTTAGGGGAAATATCTAAATGGAACAGAAATAGACTGTAAGTTAAACAATACTCTCAAAGGTATTCAAAAGCTAACTATTAACTTTGAATTAAGTTTCTGTGTATAGGGGACTGGGAAGAATTAAAAAACATACAAGGTATGTTCCTCTAAAAAAGTTTCAAAATCTGGTATATGGGATGTGTTTGGACAAAGGGCAGGAAAGGGAAGCAAAGAGCTAACAGTTGTGGCTCCCTGTTCCATGCAGTATGGCAAGCATTTATAAGCATGATCTGCACCATGCATTCTGCCCCCTGCTCCCTGCGGTCCAAGAATACTGCCCTAATCTTGGCCACACACCAATGCCATGTCTCGCTTGGCTTTTACCTACTTGTTGCTCATCTTCATTTTCTTGATCCCCTGACTACACCTCTGCTTTCTTCACATTCTAGCTAATTTTTACTCTGTCACTAGGAATGGATGATTTTTTTTTTTTAAGAGACAGAGTCTCACTTCATCGCCCTTGGTAGAGTGCTGTGGCATCACAGCTCACAGCAACGTCCAATTCCTGGGTTTAGGTGATGATTCTCTGGCCTCAGCCTCCCAAGTACCTGGGACTACAGGTGCCCGCCACAACACCCAGCTATTTTTTTGCTGCAGTTTGGCCCGGGCCAGGTTTGAACCCGCCACCCTTGCTCTATGGGGTTGGCGCCCTACCCACAGAGCCACAGGCATCGCCTGGAATGGATGATTAACAGGAAAGACAGTGTGGTTTAGTTGAAAAAGTGTCCTAGAAAGTGGGACACCCAGCTATTTATTTAGATTATTTATTTATTTATTTATTTTTTTTGAGACAGTCTCACTTTGTTGCCCTTAGTAGAGGGCTGTGGAAGTCACAGCTCACAGCAACTTCAAACTCTTGGGCTTAAGCAATTCTCTTGCCTCAGCCTCCCAAGTAGCTGGGACTACAGGCACCCACCACAACACCTGGCTATTTTTTAGAGATGGGGTCTTGCTTTTGTTCAGGCTGGTCTCCAACTCATGAGCTTAGGCAGTCCACCTGCCTTGGCCTCCCAAGTAGCTGGGACTATAGGCGCCTGCCACGCCTGGCTATTTTTTAGAGATGGGATCTTGCCTTTGCTCAGGCTGGTCTCAAACTCATGAGCTCAGGCAGTCTACCTGCCTTGGCCTCCCAAGTGCTGGGATTACAGTTGTGAGCCACTGTGCCCAGCCTGCTATTTATTTTTTTTTTTTAATTTTTTGTAGAGACGAGGTTCTGCTATGTTGCACAGGCTGGTCTTAAACTCTTGGCCTCAAAATTATCCTCCCACTGTGGCCTCCTAAAGTGCTGGGATTAAGGCATGGACCATCACACCTGGCCAGCAAGCTTTTTAAATACTCCATCTAGGCTTGGCCCAGTGGCTCACACCTGTAATCCTACCACTCTGGGAGGCTGAGGCGGGAGGATACCTTGAGCTTAGGAGTTTAAGACCAACCTGAGTAAGAGCAAGACCCTGTCTCTACTAAAAATAGAAAAATTAGCTGGGTATTGTGGTGGGTGCCTGTAGTCCTGGCTACTGCTTGAGACTGAGCGTTCAAGGAGGACTGCTTGAACCCAGGAGTTTGAGGTTGCTGTGAGCTAGGCTGATATATAGTATTGTAGCCTGGGCAACATGGTGGAGAATCTCTCTCAGAATAAATAAATAAATACTTTATAGATTTATCCAAAAAATTTCTTTGGTGCCTAATGTGCATACAGCATTTGGCTGAGAACAAGACAAACGAGGTCCCTACTCCCAGGCCACTTACATTCTGATGAGAAAAGTTGATTCTAAATTTACTATAAAAAACTATATACTATTTACTATAAAAAAAACTATATGAGGTTATAGATTGATAAAATGCCTATAGAAAGCTTTTATGTTGATAAAGTCTGTCAGATAAAGGTCAACAGGAATGTACGTATAATCAGAGTTAGGTTTATTAATTTGCTACAATACACCATGAAAAACCATTGAGAACTTAGTGTGGGGGATGATTTTTCTTTTTTTTTTGTAGAGACAGAGTCTCACTTTATGGCCCTCGGTAGAGTGCCGTGGCCTCACACAGCTCACAGCAACCTCCAACTCCTGGGCTTAAGCGATTCTCTTGCCTCAGCCTCCCGAGTAGCTGGGACTACAGGCGCCGGCCACAACGCCCGGCTATTTTTTGGTTGCAGTTTGGCCGGGGCTGGGTTTGAACCTGCTACCCTCGGTATATGGGGCTGGCGCCTTACCGACTGAGCCACAGGCGCCGCTCAGGGGGGATGATTTTTCTAGGGTTCGCTTGTCCTGATTCATTCTGAGTTAGGCAAAGGAAGGATAAACTCTGGATGAGTACTGTCACAAAGTGGGTGCAATTTAGTAAATGTGTGATTAAGCAGTTTTTATTTAAAAGATGAGAAGGATAAAGTGTACAAGGTAAGTAATTCATAAGAAGGGGTGTGGATAATTTTGCAGCTATGATGTGGCCCTGAGAGAAACACCATTTTCTGCTGATCCATTGGCCTTATCTGTGTTTATTACATTCTGAGTTATACTTTCTAAATCCTGGGCTGATTTTTATTTTTTCATTGTGGACGAATTTTGGACTGACACCTGATTTACAAGGAATCAGCCTTGCTAAACTGTGGAATAAAAGTGTTCTCAGTTCAAGGAACAGCAAATGCAAAGGTCTTGAGGTAGCATCCGGGGCAGTTACAAACATGAAACTTCAAGAGGTAGAAAGAGAGCCAGTATGGCTGGAGGACAGTGATATGAGTTGTCTTTAGAGACAGAGGAATGGGGCCAGGATGGGACCATAAAGGATGAGTAGTTTCAAAAGGGAAACCAATTGAGCACAGGCCACTGCAGTCTTTTTTTTTTTTTTTTTTTTTTTTTAAATAGAGACAAGAGTCTCACTTTATAGCCCTCGGTAGAGTGCCGTGGCATCACACAGCTCACAGCAACCTCCAGCTCCTGGGCTTCAGCGATTCTCTTGCCTCAGCCTCCCGAGTACCTGGGACTACAAGCGCCCGCCACAACGCCCAGCTATTTTTTGGTTGCAGTTAAGCCGGGGCCGGGTTTGAACCCGCCACCCTCGGTATATGGGGCCGGCGCCTTACCGACTGAGCTACAGGCGCCGCCCCACTGCAATCCTCTTAAGCAACACTTAGAAATGGCTTTTATAGCGGTGCCCGTAGTCCAGTGGGTAGGGCGTTGGCTACATACATGAGGCTCTTGGATTGGAGCCCAGCTAAACAACAATGACAACTGCAACCAAAAAATCGCCGGGCGTTGAGGTGGGTGCCTGTAGTCTCAGCTACTAGGGAGACTGAAGCAAGAGAATCACTTAAGCCCAAGAGTTTGAGGTTGCTGTGAGCTGTGAGGCCATGGCACTCTATCCAGGGCGACATAGTGAGACTCTGTCTCAAAAAAAAAAAAAGGCTTTTACTTGTTCTCTAAGGTCCAGCTGTACTAGAGGAAAGAACACTGGATTCTGAGTCAAGGTCATATATGTGTTCTAGCCAGGGCTCTGCTGCCTAACACCATGTGTTCTCCGCCAATTTTCTTTCTTAAAAAAATTTTTTTTTATTGAGATATAAGTTCCATGACATACAATCTTTCGTTTGAAGTATACAATTTAATGGTTTTTAGTATATTCTCAGTGTTGTTCAACTATCATCACCATTTTTTTTCTATCATCACCATTTTAAAACACTTTCATCTCACCAAAAAGAAACCAACACGTCTCAGCAGTCACTCCCCATTTTCCCTAACCCTCGTACAGCCCATCCCTCCTCCCCAATCCCGCCAGCGCTAGGCAACTACCAACATACTTTTTCTATTTCTATGGAATTGAGGGAAAAATTCTTAATCTCTCTGTGCCTCAATTTTCTACAAAATATGACAGTTTGAAGTACTTGTCATAGAGTTAGTTGAGAGACACTGCTATGGTCCTATGAAGAGCCTGGTATGAAGTTCAAGTGGTTCAGAACCCCAAGTCGGAGTCCACCTCCCGGTCCCTAGACACTATCCCAAGGCCCCTCCCTGACACGCCCCTGCTGTCTGTCTCCAAGGCAACGTCAACAGTTGTCCTCTCTCAGGGATTTCTTTCTGGAGCACATCCTGCTTCCTCCTTTCTCTTTCCTCACCTGACTGCTCCACTCCCCGCTGCCAGCGCCTCCCGCAGACTTCCCCACAGTCATCTTCTGAGCCAGCCTGGCAGAAGCAGCAGAGACCGCAGCAGTGACAGAGCTATCTACGCGCTGTCAGGTCCCACCCCTTTCTAGCTTTACCCTCGGATTGGCTTCCAGGGCAGCTTCCAAGGATTGTTTTCTGATTGGCCTAGAGCCTTCGTGCGTTTTATTTCCGGTTCTGAGGACGCGGCTGAAGCCCACAGGATTGGAGGGCTCTGCACCGGAAGCACTACTGGAGGCGGGGCTGGCAGGGCTCCGAGTGCAGCTGCGCAAGGCAGTACCATGGCGGCCCGCCTGTCTGTCAGCCGGTGGGGGGCTGCACACGCAGCGGTCCACAGAAGTACGCTGGTGTCTTGCTGGAGGAGTTCTGGCACCTTGGCTAACACCGTGTACGATGTGGCGGTGTCCGGTGGAGGCCTGGTGGGCGCTGCCATGGCCTGTGCTTTGGGTAAGTTCATCTCCAGGCCAGTCGTGGCGGGGAACTGGGCTGCGGAAGAGCGGAGAAAGCCATGGGAGCTTTTACACTGTTTGCCCAGCGACTGTGCGTCGCGGGCCACAGTCTATCCCCTGCCCTTTTAGAGGAACCCCGAGCCAGTGTTTGGCCCTTCAGGGTCCACTAGGGTCAAAAGTGGGAGGGGCCTTGTGAGTCAATCCTTCCTGTGGGGAAATAGGCCCGCCCAGTGCTAAACAGCTTTATTGAGGTATAATTTACCTGCCGTAACGTTTAAAGTGTACGGGTTAATGGTTTTTAGTAAATTCAGAGTCGTACAGCTTTCACTACAATAAATTTTAGAATATTTTCATCACCCTAAAAAGAAGCTAGGAACCCATTAACAGTCGTTCCTCGCCGCATCTTCTCAATCCAAGGAAACAACTTGTCTACTTTCTGTCTATAGATTTGCCTTTTCTGGACAGTTCTATATAAATAGAATCTACTTAATGTTTTCAAGGTTCATTTGTGTTATAGCCTGAATCAGCTTCATTCCTTTTGATGGCTGAATAAGTATGATTCCATTGTATGTATATACCACATGTTATTACTTTATCATTGATGGACATTTAGGTTGTTTCCACTTTTGCCTATTAGGAATACTGCTACAATGAACACTTCGTGTACAAGTTTTTGTGTGGACTTAAGTTTTTGGTTATGTTGGATCTTTTACTAGCAGTGGAATGGTAACTGTGTTTAGCATTTTGAAGAATTACCTTTTATTTATATTTATTTATTTATTTTGAGACAGGGTCTCACTATATCACCCTGGGTAGAGTGCTGTGACATCGCAGCTAACAGCAACCTCAGACTCTTGGACTTAAGTGATTCTCTTGCCTCAGCCTCCCAAGTAGCTGGGACTACAGGCACCTGCCACCACTCCCAGCTATTTTGTTGTTGTTGTTGTAGTTGTCATTGTTGTTTGGTAGGCCCAGGCCAGGTTCCAACTCACCAGCCCCTAGCTGCTGAGCTACAGGTGCCAAGCCTATTTTTATTTGTTTATTTATTTGAGACAGAGTCTCTGTTGCCCAGGCTAGAGTGCCATGGCATCAGCATAGCTCACAGCAAACTCTAAACTCCTGGGTTCAAGGTATCCTCCTGCTTCAGCCTTCTGAAGCTAGGAATACAGGCACCCACCACAGTGCCCAGCTAGTTTTTTCTATTATCAGTAGAGGCAGGGTCTTGCTCTTTTCTCAGGGCTGGTTTTGAACTCCTGAACTCAAGGGGTCCTTCCACCTTAGCCTTCTGGAGTCTTAGATTACTGGCTTGAGCCACCAGGCCTTGCTGATGATTTTTTTCTTCAGGTTTACATTAGTTTTGTTTCAAGCTTGAAACATCTATATATGTCCCTCTCACGTTATTTGTAATTATTTATTGTCTGGCTTTTTTTTCTCCAAAAAATGCTGCATTAAATAGCTAATAAATAAATAATAGCTGAAAAATAAAATATTGAGCCTGGCTGACTGTATTTTATAATGTGTTTGGAAATCTAGTTCTTTTCTGGTTTGTTTCCTTTTTTCTCACCTAATAGACTTTGAACATCTACTTTATGGATTAAGAAAATAACAGCATTTGTACCTAGAGATACTAGCCACCTGGAAAGAAATAGTTGTTCTGCTCTCAAGGAATTTAGAATCTAGCAAAGGAAAAGGTTTGTAAACAACTAATGGAAGGTAAAGAAAGCTCTCGGGCGGCGCCTGTGGCTCAGTCGGTAAGGCGCCGGCCCCATATACCAAGGGTGGCGGGTTCAAGCCCGGCCCCGGATGAACTGCAACCAAAAAATAGCTGGGTGTTGTGGCGGGCGCCTGTAGTCCCAGCTACTCGGGAGGCTGAGGCAAGAAAATCGCTTAAACCCAGGAGTTGGAGGTTGCTGTGAGCTGTGTGATGCCATGGCACTCTACCGTGGGCCATAAAGTGAGACTCTTTGTCTCTACAAAAAAAAAAAAAAAAAGAAAGAAAGAAAGCTCTCTTACAAGAACAGGCAACTGATCTATCCTGGGAAGGAGATGCTTAGGCCTGGTGGAAAGAAAATGCCTGGATAGGGGATATTTAAGTGGGTAGGACTGTAAGGTGTAGCTGCCCCTTAGATCAAGGACAGAAGTATGTGGGACTAGAAAACAGTTCCCTCTGCAGAGCATAGTCCCATGCTCCATCCTCCACAGCTGTGGTGCTGCAGTGCAACAGGAAACACCATGGCAACCTTGTAGCCACTCACCTGCCTGTTCATTAGAGCTGACTTTGATTTTAACACCTTCTGCTTTTTAAGTTGTAACAGTGCCTCTCTTCCCATTTAGATTCTAAATAAAAAGCAGATTAAGGTTTGTGGGCTTTTTTTCCATCATTACTGAGTAAAACCTCCAGTGTTTCTTCTCTCTGGTAATCACATCACATTGTTTTTCTCCTTTCTTGGCAACTGCAACTCACACCCTCTTTCCTTATCTTTCTCCTGACACGGTGGAAGGACTCTGTCCTGCACAGTTGCTCAGTAACTGACTGCAAGGCCCATTTTTCCTTCTCTCTATAGATGTTTCAGGGTCAGATTTGTAAGCACACTTGATGTATTTTTGGTCCCCTTTTATAAATTCTTTCATTCTTTATTGTGGATTTAATTTTGACACTGCTGCAAGTTTTGCTTATTTATGCCATTTTTCTGTTGAGTAGAAATTATAATTTTTAGTGACTTAATAACTTAGAGGATTGGAAATAACTGGTATTTAAATACTATAGTTTTCCTTTCTTATTTCATTCTTCTTAGGGCATTCTATTTGCTAGTTGTGAGTTTTGCAGTTATTTGCTTCTTTGCACATGGCATGTAGTAGTGGACTTTGTTCTTGAGAAGCCTGCAAATTGTGGGTAGGGTGGTTCTCACGGCTGAAATGGTGGTTATATATTATTGCTTAAGACTGTATAGGTAGTATTTACTTTATGTATTCCTGTAAGAAATTTGTATTCTAAGGGTTTGGGAATTAGTCTTGTTTCAGTAGGATGTTGAAAGCAAAAAACAGTATGAGTTTAGTTTTTCTTTTTTATTTCCCCTAGAACTTTTTCCTTTTCTTTCTTTCTTCTTCTTTTTTTTTTTTTTTGAGTCTCACTTTGTCAACTTGGAGATGAGTGCTGTGCCCAGCACAGGGGTCAGTTTATTTCCAGGATTAGATTTATTTAATTAATATAACCCCTAAGTACCTGGGTTAAGAGGGACAGCCACCTTCCCAAATGTTCTCCAGACACTGTGCTAATGGCAGCTTTTTCTTATTGTTTCTCTTGGTAATGGGAAAGGGAATAAATTCTTGATCTTCCTAAAGTGATACCAAATACTGCTTTTTTTCTTTTTTTAGGGCATGATATTCACTTTCATGATAAGAAAATCCTGTTGCTAGAAGCAGGTCCAAAGAAAGTAATGGAGAAATTGCCAGAAGCTTACAGCAACAGAGTCAGCTCCATTTCCCCTGGCTCTGCAACACTTCTCAGTAGTGAGTAGAGGACCCTTTTATAGATTTCAGTCTCCTTTCTCTCTAAGCTTTCCAGTATGTCCCATAGGCAGAGTCACTAGAGGATCTGGCAAGGAGGGAGCTCCCTGAGGTGGGCCGAGAGTTGGTAGTGTGGCTTTGGTAATCTAACTGCGCAGGTGAAGACAAGGACCTGAAATTGTTAATGTGTCAATTCCCAGTCTGGGGAAGACATCCTTGAGACATGTGGGTCCATTACGTAGACTTCATTTGGGATGTTGGGACATTATGAGTTGGCAGAACTAAAACTGTATAAACTATGAAGATTCATTTCTTGTAACAGCATCTTCTGCATTCCCAGAGTCACTCTAGCAAGCTAGGGAGCCAGCATGCAAAATTATTTTGGGGTGTAGATGAATGTGTGCTTATGTAACCACATACAGAATTATCATTAGGTCTTTGCCAGATGTTATCTGCTCACACTATCCTCTCTAAAATTAAGCTCTTCCTTCACTCTCTGGCCCCTAATACTGCTTCATTTTTCTTTATAATATTGATACTACTTACTGACATTATTTTATGTGTTTACTGTTCATCTCTCCAACTAGAATGTCAACTGCAGAGGGCAGGGACTTTGTTTCCCCCTTTATGCTCAGTATCTGGAATTGTACCTGGCAATAGTAGGTACTCAGAAAATATTTCCTCAGTGAATAAATCTGTTCAGTGCCATGAGTTAAAAAATAAAAAGTCTTTATCTAGGGGGGGTTTAACTTCAGTAGGAGGTTGAAAGCAAAAAACAGTATGTGTTTAGTTTTCCTTTTTTATTTCCCCTACATTAGACCTTTTTTTTTTCTTTCTTTCTTTTTTTTTGAGTCTCACTTTGTCACCCAATAATCTCAAACTCTTGGGCTCAAGCAATCCTCTTGCCTCTGCCTCCCGAGTAGCTGGGACTACAGGTGCCTGCTACAATGCTTGGCTGTTTTTTTAGAGATGAAGTCTCTTCTCTTTCTCAGGCTGGTCTTGAACTTGTGAGCTCAAGCAGTCTCCCCACCTCAGCCTCCCATAGTGCTAGGATTACAGGTGTGAACTACCACGCCCAGCCACATTTTGATCTTTTGATCATGGAAGCTGGGCTTTTTCATACTGTAAACTCTGGAACGGAGAAACAGGGTAGCTACGCTTCTAGTGTCGAACAGGATAGAAGTAGAGAATATTTTTTTTCTATAATTGTAGAATACCAAAAACAACCTCATACTTAAAAGGATGGAGAAACAAAAGGGATCCCAGGAGCCCAGGTTCCTGAGAAGTGACTGGCCTACAGATGCTTTCTTTTGTAGGTTTTGGTGCCTGGGACCATATCTGCAACATGAGATACAGAGCCTTTCGGCGAATGCAGGTGCTTCTTTATCGTTTTCGTTTTTGTCGAGATGTCTTGGTCTGTCTTGTGTTAAGATATTGGTGTCCACATTCTCCAGGTTTTCTATGAATGTGAGAGGAATTAGATGAAGTTCACATTCAATCCAGGGAAGTTGGGGAAGCATTCCTGGGAGAATTTTCTGCTTACATTATATATAATATCTCCTGCCATAGAGGCTGACAGATTGTGATTTTCTGCTTGTGTCACTTAGGAAAGCAGTACTCAGTTTCTGATTGGATTAATGCTTCCTTTTCTTTGGTTTTAATGCAAACTTTCCTTTTGTATTTCTAGGTGTGGGATGCCTGCTCAGAGGCCTTGATAATGTTTGATAAGGATAATTTCGATGACATGGGCTACATAGTAGAGAACGATGTCATTATGCATGCTCTCACTAAGCAGCTGGAGGCCGTGTCTGGTGAGACATCCATCTTCCATCTTCCATTCACTCTCTGGAGAGTGATCTGCCTCAGCACTTACTGGAAAAAAGGACACCTTTTACAGATACTGAATGCCCACCATAAAGAAATCCTCTGGTGCCTGTGGCTCAAGGAGTAGGGCGCCGGTCCCATATGCTGGAGGTGGTGGGTTCAAACCCAGCCCCGGCCAAAAAAAAAAAAAAGAAAAGAAATCCTCTGGTTATTTCAGGGTTATTTCTTTTTTAACAGCTTTACTCAGATACAATGTAAGTACCATAAAATTCCTCCATTTTAAGTGTATAATTCAGTGACTTTTATTGTACTTACAGGGTTGTATAACCTTTACAATATCATTCTTTTTTTTTTTTCTTTTTGAGACAGAGTCTCAATTTGTTTTCCTCATAGCAACGTCAAACTCTTGGGCTCAAGTGATTCTCTCCACCTCCTGAGTAGCTGGACTACAAGCACCCGCCACAACACCCAGCTGTTTTTAGAGACAGGGTCTCTCTCCGATCTGAATCCATGAGCTCAGGCAGTCCACCTGCCTTGGCCTCCCAGAGTGCTAGGATTACAGGCATGAGCCACTGAGCCCAGCCTAAAATATTATTTTAAAACATTTTGGTCACCTCAAAAGGAAACCCATTTATAGTCATTCTCTATTCTCATACCCAGCTCCTGGCAAGTACTAATCTGCTTTATGTCTTCCTAGATTTGTCTATTATGGATAATTCATGTAAATGGAATCATATTATACATATTCATTCTTTTTTGTTTTTATTTTTTAATGAAATCATAGCTGTGTACATTAATGCAATCATGGGGTACAATGTGCTGGTTTTATATACAATTTGAAATATTTTCATCAAACTGATTAGCATAGCCTTCACGGCATTTTCTTCATTATTGTGTTAAGACATTTATATTCTACATTTAGTAAATTTCACATGAACCCTTGTAAGATGCACCGTAGGTGTGGTCCCACCAATTACCCTCCCTTCATCCATCTTCCCCCCTCCCCTCCCCTATACATATTCATTCTTGTGCGACTTCACTGAGTGTATTTTTAAGATTCATACATGTCGTAGCATGTATCATTACTTTTTTCCTTTTTATTAAATAGTGTTCCATTGTGTAGATATACTATATTTTGTATATTTAGCTATTAGTTGCTGGACATTGGGTTGTTTCCACTTTTTGGCGACTGTGAATAATGCTAAATAATCGTATGTAAGTTTTTGTATGGACATTATGTTTTTCTTTTTTTTAAGAGACAAGAGTGTCACTTTGTTACCCTCGGTAGAGTGCCCTGGTGTCACAGCTCACAGCAACCTCCAGCTCTTGGGCTACTCTCAGCCTCCCAAGTAGCTGGGACTACAGGTGCCCGCCACAAAAAGCCTGGCTATTTTTTGTTGCAGTTTGGCCGGGACCGGGTTTGAACCTACCACCCTCAGTATATGGGGCCGGCGCCCTACTCACTGAGCCACAGCCGCTGCCCCCTGGACATATGTTTTCATTTCTCCTAGCTAGATACTTAGAAATGGAATTGGTGGGCCATATAATAATTCTATGTTTTTCAGAGAGCTGCCAAACTTTTTTTTTTTTTTTTGAGACAGAGTCTCATTAAGTTGCCCTTGGTAGAGTACCATAGCATCACAGTTCACGGCAACCTCAAACTTGGGCTTAAGCGATTCTGTTGCCTCAGCCTCCCACGTAGCTGGGACTACAGGCGCCCGCCACAATGCCTAGCTATTTTTTTTTGTTGTAGTTGTCATTGTTATTATTATTTTTTTTAGAGACAGAGTCTACTTTGTCATCCTCGGTAGAGTGCTATGGCATCACACTCACAGCACCCTCCAGCTCTTGGGCTTAGGCAATTCTCTTGCCTCAGCCTCCCAAGTAACTGGGAGTACAGGTGCCCGCCACAATACCTGGCTATTTTTTATTGCAGTTTGGCCAAGGCCGGGTTTGAACTCACCACCCTCAGTATATGGGGCTGGCATGCTACTCAGTGAGCTATAGGTGCTGACCTGTCATTGTTGTTTTAGCAGGCCTGGGCTGGGTTTGAACCTACCAGCCTCTGCGTATGTGGCTGTTGATACAACCACTGTGCTACAAGCGCTGAGTCTGCCAAACTGTTTTCTATAAAGGCTGTATACCATTTCATTTTTTCATTTCTCCACATCTTTACCAACATTTATTTTCCCTTTTTTATATTTGAGAACAGGAAGAACAGGGTCTTGCTCTGTCCCCGAGGCTGGGGTGCAATGGTAGGATCTTAGCTCACTACAACCTTGAACCACTAGACTTAAGTGATCCCTCTGCCTCAAATTCCTGAGTAGCTGGGATGACAGATACTTGCTCCCATGTCTGGTTAATTTTTCTTATCTTTTGTAGAGATGGGACTTTCATCTAGGCTGGTTCTAAACTCCAGGCCTCAAGTGATCCTCTCACTTCAACTTCCCGAAGCGTTGGGATTTCAGGCATGAACCACTACACCCAGCCCTTATTTTCTTTTTGTAAAAATATTATAGCCATCCTGGTGGCGCCTGTTGCTTAGTAGGTAGGGAGCTGGCCCCATGTACTGAGGGTGGCAGGTTTGAACATGGCTCCAGCCAGACTGCAACAAAAAATAGCCAGTTGTTGTGGTGGGCGCCTATACTCCCAGCTACTCAGGAGGCTGAGGCAAGAGAATCGCCCAAGCCAAGGAGTTGAAGGTTGCTGCCACGGCACTCTACCAAGGGCTACAAAGTGAAACTCTGTCTCAAAAAAAAATTATAGCCATCCTAGTGAGTGTGGAGTGTTATAATACTTTTTTTTTCTTTGAGACACAGCCTCAAGCTGTTGCCCTGAGTAGAGTGCTCTGGTGTCACAGCTCACAGCAACCTCCAACAACTGGGCTTAAGCTATTCTCTCGCCTCAGCCTCCCAAGTAGCTGGGACTATAGGTGCCTGCCACAACGCCTGGCTATTTTTTGGTTGTAGTTGTCATCGTTTGGCAGGCCTGGGTGACAGGTGCCGCCTGGATGGAGGCCCGGATTTGAACCTGCCACCTCTGGTGTATGTGGCTGGCACCTTAGCTGCTTGAGCTAAAGGTGCCATGCCTCATAATACTTTCGATTGCATTTCCCTAATTACTAATTGCACTGAGAATCTTATTCGTGTCCTTATTGGCCATTGTGTATCTTCTTTGGTGAAATGTCTGTTCAACATCTTTTGTCCTTTTTTTTTTAATTTGACACAGAGTCTCATTATGTTGCCCTTGGTAGAGTGCCGTGGTGCCAGAGCTCACAGCAAACCTCAAACTCTTGGGCTTAAGCGATTATCTTGCCTCAGCCTCCCAAGTAGCTGGGACTATAGGCACTGCCACAACGCTTGGCTATTTTTTTTTTTTTTTTTTTTTTGTAGAGGCAGAGTCTCACTTGATCACTCTCGGTAGAGTACCGTGGCATCACACTGCTCACAGCAACCTCCAACTCCTAGGCTTAGGCGATTCTCTTGCCTCAGCCTCTGGAATAGCTGGGACTACAGGTGCCTGCCACAACACCTGGCTATTTTTTTGTTGCAGTTCGGCAAGGGCTGGGTTTGAACCCACCACCCTTGGCATATGGGGCCAGTGCCCTACCCACTGAGCCACAGGCACCGCACCTGGCTATTTTTTTGTTGTAGTTGTCATTGTTGTTTGGCAGGCCTGGGCTGGGTTCGAACCCATCACCTCCAGTGTATGTGGCTGGTACCCTAGCTGCTGAGCTACAGGTGCTGAGCTTTTTTTTTGTTTTTGAGACAGAGTCTCACTATGTTGATGTCGGTAGAGTGCCATGGTGTCACAGCTCACAGCAACCACCAACTCTTGGGCTTAAGCCATTCTCCTGCCTTAGCTTCCCAAGTAGCTGGGACTACAGGGGCCTGCCACAAACGCCCTGCTATTTGTTTACTGGCAGTTGTCACTGTTGCCCAGCTATTTGTTTGTTGGCAGTTGTCATTGTTGTTTAGCTGGCCCAGGCTGGGTTTGAACTTGCCGGCTTCAGTGCATGTGGCCGGTGCTGTAACCACTGTGCTACAAGCACTGAGCTATCCTTTTTTTTTTGGAGACAGAGTCTCACTTTGTCACCTTTGGTGGAGTATTCTGGTGTCATAGCTCACAGCAACCTCAGACTCTTGGGCTAAAGTGATCCTCTTGCCCTCAGCCTCCCAGGTAGTCCAGGTAGCTGGGACTACAGGTGCCCACTACAACTAAATTTTTTTTTAGAGATGGGATCTCACTCTTGCTCCGGCTGGTCTGAAACTCCGGAGCTCAGGTGATCCATCCACTTTGGCTTCTCAAAGTACTAGCATTATAGGTGTGAGCCACTGCGCCTGGCCTCTTTTGTTCATTTTTAAATTGGATTGTCTTTTTATTTTTGAGTTATAGGCGTTCTCTATTTAATTTTGGCTATAAATTTATCGGATGTAGGTAGCACCTGTAGCTCAGTGAGTAGGGCGCTGGTCAGATACACCAAGACTGGCGGTTCAAACCCGGCCTGGGCCAACTAAAACAATAATGAACACTACAACAAAAGTAATAGCCGGGTGTAGCAGTCCGTATAGCCTATGGCTAGGAGGAGAGAGTTATAAGAAATATTTATATAGCTTAGTAATGGAACACCTTGGTGGAAAGGGCATGGAGAGGAATTTAGCTCTCCTAACAAGCATGAGAGCTCGCGAGATGAGAGCAGTGGTGAATCGGCAGTCTTTACACCTGTGGTGTTGAAAGGCACAAGATCAGCCTTATATTAGGCTGAGGAGAAGGCAGTCAGGAGCATGTGCATTCTATCACGGACTCGCTTCCTCTGGCTCTGTCTCCTCTCCTGCCTGCAGAACGCCAGCATGGCGTCTCTGCTGAAGATTACCAAGCTCTGCTAAAGACTATCTTTCTAAGAAGACTGCTTTATTCTCTTAATTTAAGACACTCTGTCTCTCTGTAACCCTCTAACCCTAACCCTAACCCTAAGTAGATAGTCCTCAGGCACCTAACAGACCTGAGCAAGGTAACTTAGCGGTCCGCATCTGGAACCTAGTTAAGCCAGGCCCGAAACCTGGCCAGTCCTGGGCCCTGACAAGTGGTGTCAGGAATGAGATGTGACAGTCAGGCATTGTATTGGGCACCTGTAGTCCCAGCTGCTCAGGAGGCTAAGGCAATAAAATAGCTTAAGCCCAAGAGTTTGAGGTTGCTGTGAGCTGCTCACAGTACTCAACCGCTTGAGACAACAGCTTGAGACAATATCTGAAAAAAAAAAATCAAATGTATGATCCACAGATATCTCAGGGTCCTAGAGAGAGAAAAACTGCAAATAACTTAATGCGTTTTTTGGGGGTTTTTTTGTACAGACAGAGTCTCACTGTACTGCCCTCGCGTAGAGTGCCATGACGTCACATGGCTCACAGCAACCTCTAACTCTTAACTCTTGGGCTTACGCGATTCTCCTGCCTCAGCCTCCCAAGCAGCTGGGACTACAGGCGCCTGCCACAACGCCCGGCTGTTTTTTTGTTGCAGTTTGGCGGGGGCTGGGTCCGAACCCGCCACCCTCCACATATGGGGCCGGCGCCCTATTCACTGAGCCACAGGCACCACCTTTGTTTTTGTTTTTGTTTTTGTTTGAGACAGAGTCTTGTGTTGCCCTCAGTAAAGTGCTATGGCATCACAGCTCACAGCAACCTCAAAACTCTTGGGCTTAAACGATTCTCTTTGCCTCAGCCTCCCAAGTATTTGGGACTATAGGTGCCTGCCACAATGCCCGGCTATTTTTGGTTGCAGTTGTCATTGCTGTTTTAGCAGGCCTGAGCCAGGCTTGAACCTGCCAGCTTCATTGTGATGGGCACCCTACTCAGTGAGCTATGGGCGCCGAGCCTAATGCTTTTTTTTTTTTGCAGTTTTGGCCGGGCCGGGTTTGAACCCGCCACCCTTGGTATATGGGGCTGGCGCCCTACTCACTGAGCCACAGGCGCCGCCCACTTTTATATATATATATATATACACACACATATATATGTATATACACACACACTAGTGAATTGAAGCAGGAATGGAGAAGGAACAAAGGAATCAGTAACTTGTTATGATCAATTACTTTTAAACATCACTGCACTCAGACCAAGTTAAGGGCTTTTTATGAGAGATAGTAGTTCATCCATGTAATGAACTACCATACAGCTTTTAAAGATAATCTAGTTCTGGCTGGGCAAAGTGGCTCTTACTTGCAATCCTAGCACTTTGGGAAGCCAAGGTGGCTTGAGGCCAGGAGTTCAAGACCAGCCTGAGCAACAGTCAGACCCTGTCTGTAAAAAAAAAATAGAAAAATTATGCCAGGCAAGGTGGCTCACATCTGTAATCCTAGCACTCTGAGCGGCCAAGGCTGGCGGATTGTTTGATATCAGGAGTTAAAGACCAGCCTAAGTAAGAACAAGACCATCTCTCTGTTAAAAACAGAAAAACTGAGGCAGAAGGATCTACTGAGCCCGAGGTTGAGGTTGCTGTGAGCTATGATGATGCCATGGCACTCTACCTTACCACAGTAAGACTCTGTGTCCAAAAAAAAAAAAAGGAAAAATTAGCCAGCACAGTGACATGCATCTGTAGTCCCAGGTAGTTAGGAAGCTGAAGCAGGAGGATCATTTAAGCCTAGGAATTTGAGGTTGCAGTGAGCTATAATGATAACACCTGTACTTTTGTCCAGGTGACACAGCAAGAACCTGTCTCAAAAAAAGCAAAAAAAATGGAAATTAGGCTCAGCGCATGTAGCTCAGCAGCTAGGGCGCCAGCCACATACACCGGAGCTGGCAGGTCGGAACCCAGCCCGGGCCTGCCAAACAACAATGACAATTACAAAAAAAAGTAGCTGGGCGTTGTGGTGGTGCCTGTAGTCCCAGCTACTTGGGAGGCTGACGCAAGAGAATCACTTAAGCCCAAGAGTTGGAGGTTGCTGTGAGCTGTGATGCCACAGCACTCTACCAAGGGCGACATGGTGAGACTCTGTCTCAAAAAAAAAGAAAAGAAAATTAAGGTGGTACCTGTGGCTCAGTGAGTAGGGCGCTGGCCTCATATACCAATGGTGGTGGGTTCGAACCCGGCCCCGGCCAAACTGCAACAAAAAATAGCTGGGTGTTGTGGCGGGCACTTGTGGTGGGCACTCGTAGTCCCAGCTGCTCGGGAGGCTGAGGCAAGAGAATTGCCTAAGCCCAAGAGCTGGAGGTTGCTGTGAGCTGTGATACCATGGCACTCTACTGAGGGTGACAAAGTGAGACTCTCTAAAAAAAAAGAAAATTAGCATAACATATAGGTGAAAAACAAGTTATTTCAGATGATCCCACTTGTGAGAGTGTGTGCACATAGGTGCATAGGAAATCGTCTAGCAAGCTATGCACAAAAGCTCTGTCTCTGAGTGGCATGATTAAAGGTGATATTTTTTTCCCTTTAACTTTTCTTTGTCCAGATTTTACAATGAGCTTATTATTTAAACTGCTCTATTGAGGAATGACTGACATACAATAAGGCATAGATATTTAATGTCTACAACTTGATGTTTTTATGACTAGAAAATAAGATGATTTCTAGTGGAAAGAAAAATCTTTTTTTTTTTTTGAGACAGTCTCACTCTGTCACCCTGGGTAGAGTGCTATGGCATCATAGCTCATGGCAACCTTAAACTCATGGGCTCAACTGATCCTCTTGCCTTAGCCTTCCCAGCTACTTGGGTGCCCACCATAATCCTGGCTAGTTTTTCTGGTTTTTTTGTTTGTTTGTTTGTTTTTTTAATAGAGATAGGGTCTTGCTCATGCTCAGGCTGGTCTCAGAACTCCTAGCTCAAGCAATCCACCTGCCTTGCCCTCTTAAGAGTGCTAATCACAGGTGTGAGCCATCACAGCTGGCTGGGAAAGAAAAATCTTGTGCAATGTAGAATTTATTTTAGCCTGTGATGTTCCTACCCTCTCTGCTCCGAAAGCACACATGTAGAGTGAAAATGGAGAAGCTTATGTTCCCATAAGGATGGGGAGAAGAGTGCCTCTGGCTGAAAATACACTGAGAGGTTTCCTACCTTTTTGTTGTTGTTCACATTGAGTGATCCCTGTGGCTTCTGCATTTATCAGCTTTTAGAAAATAGCCGTTACATGCTTTTTATATTTTTTTCTTGTTTGCCAGTAATGATAAGGTAGTGCTAGCCTAAGACCTTGCTTTAGGTTTAATTATGGCTTTTCCACAGCTGTGTGGCCTGCCTAATTTTATTTTTTTCTCTTGACCTCCCAGATCGAGTGACAGTTCTCTACAGGAGCAAAGCTGTTGGCTACACCTGGCCTTGTCCATTTCCTGTGACAGACTCCAGCCCTTGGGTTCATATTACCCTAGGTGATGGCAGCACACTCCAGACCAAATTGTTGGTAGTTGAAGATTCTTATTTGCCAGGGGTCTTGATTATCTATGTCTTATCCTAAATTCCAGGGTCTTTAATTTTTGATCTAAGCTATAGTTTAATTGTAGGCAAATTATAAAGACAAGTACCCATTTAAGCCAACTCAAGACAGTCTTGTAAATCCTGTATAGGAAGCAATTTAATGGGTCATCTTTGGTCATGAAATAAAAGATACCTAGACCTCACAGGGACAGAAACCAGAATGTCAGGAATTGAGGCATTCTTTCTCCCTCAGGGATCTGTGGTCATCCATCTCCTTGCATCTCATTTTTTCTCCCTCTCTTTCTTTCTTTGCTCACCAGCTTCCCCTTTTATACAGCAGCCACTTCTAACCTTATGTAAGGACTGTTGAGCTCCAGTGCCTGCCCGATAACTTTCCTTATTCTCTATTTCAAATATTGAGAGTCTCTGGTGGAGTTTAACCTATGTCAGGCACTTTTTGGGTCAGATGTCCAGTTTTGGGTCTATTGGTTGAGACTGAGGCGATATATTGTAGGGTACTCCTATAGGGGCTGTGAGAGAGGCAGGTCTGATAAAAAGTTTCCTATTAGAGGTGGGCTTATCAATATTTAGGACAGAAAATTTTGGTGGGGGGTACAGAGAAAAACTTCTGAAGCCGTCTTGATTTATGAAGAGGTTGTAAGACTTAGTAGGCTCTTGCTTCCATGCAGATTGGTGCAGATGGTCACAACTCAGGAGTACGGCAGGCTGCTGGGATCCAGAATGTTAGTTGGAACTATGACCAGTCAGCTGTTGTGGCTACTCTGCATTTATCAGAGGTAAGGTCCTGAGCTGTCATCTGGTGATTCTACCCAGAAGTACTTTGTACTTCTCATGAAAACTTATCTATTTCAGGCCACAGAAAACAATGTAGCTTGGCAGAGATTTCTTCCCTCTGGGCCTATTGCTTTGCTCCCGGTAAGATGTCCTTCTGGCTAGTCTGCTTAGGTGCACTCAGCCATCCTCTTTTAGGACTTCACTTTCTCAGCCTTTTTCTGGTTTTAAGAGAATTGTCCAGGCTACTTTGTTTCTTCTTCATGTCTTCCTTTTTATGCTTGAGAACTCCCAAATACCAAAGAGTCTTAGCCCTTGGTATCAATGTTCTTTTGACACAGCTCTCAGATACCTTGAGTTCCTTGGTTTGGTCCACATTCCATGAACATGCAGCAGAGCTGGTTAGCATGGATGAGGAAAAATTTGTAGATGCCATTAACTCTGCCTTTGTGAGTATTAAGTATCCAGCTGATGATGTGTTGCAGGGGTGAATATAGAAATGTGTTTTTTTCTTTTAATTATTTTTTATTTATTTATTTTTCTTTTTTTGAGACAGAGTCTCAAGCTGTTGTCCTGGGTAGAGTGCCATAGCATCATAGCTCACAGCAACCTCTAACTCAGGCTCAAGTGATCCTCTTGCCTCAGTTTTCTATTTTTAGTAGAGATAGGGGTCTTGCTTTTGCTCAGGCTGGTCTCAAACTCGTAAGCTCGCGCTATCCACCCTCCTCAGCCTCCCAGAGTGCTAGGATTACTAGCGTGAGCCACCTCGTCTGGCAGAAAGGTGGTTTTGAATAAGGAAAAAGGACAAACCAGTCACCTGCACCTTTGTAGCTATAATGCTTGATCTGGATTATGTGGGGGAGAGCATCTAGGGAAATGGAAAACAATAGAAATAATGACATGTATGTGCTATTGAGGGTCATGGGCTACCATTAATGCCGACTGAGACAGCTGCCTGGGTGGTGGTTAGCATTGGCCTTTTTTGAAACTTTAATTATTTCAATAATTTGGAATAGCTTTAATAGGTCCCAACTACTTTGAAACTTGTTTCATTGGAAGTGTTCCAAGGAGGGACAGAGCACATTTCAGCACACAGCTTAAGAGTAAGCTTTATAGGCAGACATGGGTTCAGTACTGGTTTTACATGTTAATTTCTGGGAAAATGGAAATAGTACTACTAACTTCTCAGGAATGAATAAATACTAAAAATCAGGCTGAGTGTAGTGGCTCATGCCTGTAATCCTAGCACTCTGGGAGGCCAGTGCAGGTGGATTACCTAACCATAGGAGTTCTAGACCAGCCTGAGGAAGAGTGAGACCCTGTCTCCACTAAAAATAGAAAAACTAGCTGGGGATTATGGTGGGCACCCAAGTAGCAAGGGGAGGCTGAGGCAAGAGGATCGTTTGAGCCTAAGCGTTTGAGGTTGCTGTGAGCTATGACGCCATGGCACTGTACCACGATGACAGAGTGAGACTGTGTCTCATATTACCTAGTATATTGTAGGTGCTCAACAAATGATAATAAGTATTCAGGAGGAGATCATATGGACAGTCTTTTGGAGCCTAATGCCACATTTATTTAAATTTACTAAATTCATTAATAGTAATAATTGCTCACATTTGTTGTATACTTACTCTGGGCCAGATACAAGTTAGAGTTTTACATGTATTTATTGATTTAATTCAGTAAACCTTTGCAGTAGGTACTATTATTATCCTCATTGTAAGACAGAAATAGAATTGGGAGGATGTTCTGAGCACTAGAGGAGAGTCCTAGAGGCAAGAGGATATTGTATGATGAGCTGTGTTATGGCTGGCACGTGGTTACTGAGCACTGGTGCTAATGAAAACTGAAGCTTGGAGGTAGGGAGGGGCCTGCTTCTGAGTAGTCTGGCTTGATCCTAAAACCTGTGGGGAGGATGGGAAGATGACTTTTGCATTTGTTTGAGGGGCTTGTTACTTGTAATCTTAATCAGTTTAGGCAAATTAGGTAGCATTACCTTTAGCTTTAGTTATAAAAAGGGTTTCCTTGTTGAATGTTTAATTCCCTGCTAGTCAGTGATCAAATTTCACCTTGTCTTGTGGCTGATGCTGCTCAGTGGAGTGATGCGAATCACACGGACTTCATCGACTCAGCTGGCACTGTGATGCACTATGCTATTGCCCTTCTGAAGCCCACTAAAGTCTCAGCTCGCCAGCTACCTCCAAGCGTAGCCAGGGTGGATGCCAAAAGCCGAGTACTATTTCCTCTTGGCTTGGGACATGCTGCTGAGTACGTCCGGCCTCGAGTGGCACTCATTGGGTAAGATGATAGCAGAGCAGGGCTGTTCCCTTCTCACTGTGCTGCCAGAAGCCACACCTGAACTCTGCTTTATTCTTAGGGATGCAGCCCACAGAGTCCATCCACTCGCAGGACAAGGTGTCAACATGGGCTTTGGGGATATTTCCAGCTTGGTCCATCACCTTAGTACTGCAGCCTTCAATGGGAGAGACTTAGGTAAGGATTCAGGTACCTTAGAGATGTATCCAGCAATCATATAGTTGGGGAAAATCAGAGCTCCACAACAGTCCATAGTAGCAAGATGAGATAGACATAAAATGTATCTCATTTATTAGGAGAGGAAAACATACTTTATTTTTGGATTAGGAACTTAACCTTTCCTCTGTTCTCCAGGCTCCATGAGCCACCTTACAGGGTATGAAACAGACAGACAGCGTCACAATACTGCTCTTCTGGCTGCTACAGACCTACTGAAAAGGCTATACTCTACCAGTGCTACTCCAGTTGTGCTGCTAAGGACGTGGGGCTTGCAGGCCACAAATGCACTATCTCCACTGAAAGTAAGTGGTCACTCATGCCTCTCCAAGATTCTTGTTCATGGAGAAGTTACTTTGTAAAACATCTTTTAATTTCTGTGAATTCATTTTCTTGGCCATAAAATTATCATCTGTTTGCTTTTCCAGTGATCATGAGCTTTTGTACTTGCTAGGTTTGTTGATGTTAAGGTCCATATTTAAGCAGTAACCTTATGTATATGAGGGGGCTTTAAAATGGTGAATAGAGACTTGTAAAGATAAAGATGTTTAAACTCCTTTAGCTGGGCCACATGTGGTGCCTCATGCCTATAAGTCTAGCACTCTGGGAGGGCAAGGTGGATGGATTGCTTCAGCTCAGGAGTTAGAGACCAGCCTAAGCAAGAGCAAGACCCTGCCTCTACTAAAAATAGAAAAACTAGCCAGGGATCATGGCAGGCACCTGTAGTCCCAGCTACACAGGAGGCTGAGGGAGGAGGATCACACCAGCCTCCGAGTGTAAGGTTGCTCTGAGCTAGGCTGCCACAGCACTCTACCCAGGGTGAAAGAGTGAGATTCTGTCTCAAAAAACAACAACAAAAAACCCAAACCAAATCAACTCTTTTTGCTGCTTACCTGAGAAACTTCCATTTAAAGATACTTTTTCTTATTTTTAGCTGAAATAAAATAGGGACTCTTGGGAGGGAACTAGATGGGACTTTGGCTAAGTTTTTACTTTTATCACTTTGGATATTTTATTTTCTTCACCTGTACTCATACCCTGCAGTGTTAAACGTGTCACTCACCTTGTTTTATTTTTCTCCAGGAACAGATTATGGCCTTTGCAAGCAAATAAGTACTCCTCTTGTAGAGATTATGTTGATGAAAAAAAGGACATCCTGCCCAAGACTGTGTCACACAGTTTTCAGATTTAATTTAATACGTTCATTTTGCATTATAATTCTCATCTCTTTTCCTTTGCTAATGGCCCATGGAGCCCAAATAATGAGCAGTCATTTGCTGTGAAGAGGATGTATTAGTCAAACCAAGGGAAGAAAAGAACAGTTTGGTTGAAAAGAACATTTTATTATTAAAACAAAAATCATTGAGGTGCTGTCTCATTCATTTTCACTTGGTTAACAATTCTTTCATAGTGAAGATTTGTACAGTTGGGTTCCCCCTGCCCCACACACACTGGTCATAAATTTATATAATTGTTTTTTGATGGCAGAATTAGAAATACTCAATTGATGCATTTTTGGTAGAATTGCTGTTTTTAAATTAACATCAGAATGCAAATGAAATATGAATTGCTTTAACCTT
Source organism: Nycticebus coucang (assembly GCF_027406575.1). Lineage (NCBI taxonomy): Eukaryota > Metazoa > Chordata > Mammalia > Primates > Lorisidae > Nycticebus > Nycticebus coucang. The sequence continues at coordinate 111,451,662 of NC_069788.1, read as the reverse complement.
TATTATAGATGCATTGGACTTTCTGAAAAGAAAACCAGATTTTATTAATGCTAGTTATTACTTCACAGCACCAGATTTTAACTTTATTTATGATTCCTCTCTGGGACACCACTGTTTAATAAAATAATAAATAATTTCATTGCACAGATTTGAAGACCTCAGGAACCAGGTCAAAAGAGAAACCGATTAGCAGCAGAAATTTATGTGTAGCGCAGACCTTTAGTGGTGTTTTCATAGTACCAGAGATACCTCTTGAAGAAATGTTTCAGGTCTGTTAAATCTGCTCACTGTAAAGAACATCTTGCCCAAAAGTCTGATTTGAAGATGAAATGAGAAGAAACAGTCTGTTTTTGAACTAAGTAAGCAATTCTTGGGAATAATTTTTAAAGGCATGAGAAATCCATTACCATAGGGGAGCTTTTCAGGCAAATGTAGAAAATGTATTAAGATACTAGAGTAAAAAAAATATCAATGTTACAACCTTCCTGGAATCTCAGGAAAAATGTGCCCCAAATAAAAGATGCTATGAAAAGCTCTGTATGACTACTAGCAGAGACTGTAGAGACAAGATCATTTTTCATAAAAAAAGAGAAAAGTGGCCTAGGTGTGGAGAACACAGATTCTCCAAAAGTATGCAAACAGTTTTAGGCAAGATGAAGAATTTTAAGGCAAACCTTGCAAGGACCTCCATGACCCACAGAGGATGTTTTTCATATGACAGTGATAACAAACAACATCTACCACATGCCAGGCCATGTCCTAGTATTTTAAATACATTAACACATTTACAGAGCAGAAACTAACCAGCAGTATTAGAATCTATAGGATCCCTTAATGAGAGGCCCAAAGAGTACAATGGCAGCAAAATGGACATTGTACACAAATTGCCTTTTTTTTTAAGAAATAAAAGTTTTCATTCTAAATTGCTCTTAAAATGGGCAAATTGGTTCATTCTCCAGATGTTCTAATCAAGATTAATAAAATATATTTAGATAAATTTCTGGAGTTAGAATACCTCTGTTCATGAGTTCAGAAGGTATTTGGGATGACCAAAGAAGCCTACTGAACAATGTTTGCTCCTCTACAAAATGGACCCTGTTTATAAGAAGTCTCAGATACAGTCTGTAGTGGTAAAGGCCAGGGAATCTTATGTCTCTGAACCTGTCAAACAGGGGGAGTCTTTAGTGAACGCACCTTACCTCCTGGGGTAACAACTTGGTTTCTACTGGAAGAAATAGTCTCCCTAATATCTGGGACGTTTAATGTACTATGACTGGTCTAGCCCCCTACTTTTTTGATGAAGACGGTGAGGGGTCTATAAATCTGTCACATATTAAAGAGACCATAAAGAACTTAAAAGGGTCTTTCCTAAAAATATTGAAAGGCTTTGGAAGGAGCATTAGAGCAAAACTAAAAACACTGAGAAGGTAGGTAGATTTTATTTTAGCTCAATATATGGAGGGATTTTTTTAACACAAGAGTCCCACATGGAATGGGCTATCTGAACATGCCTAAAGAAGCTGAAAGGTGAGGGAAATAGTGTACTGGGTAGATTAAATTGTATTTTGTGCTATTTTTAACTAAAACTTCTATTTCATTATAGATTAACATTTATTGAAGGCAATAGGTATTAAGCTGAGCTTAGTAAGAGTGTGAAAAGTCTGAAAAACAAAATTTGGGAATAAGAATATAGAAATTTGCTTAGTTTCTTGCACAGCACAGTTAAATATTTATGGACACAATGGAAGTTCTCTAGGAACTGGTGTGAGAGTCAGGCATATTTAACCTTCTTTGTGAGAGAGAGGAATGAAAGAGAGTCTACTCTTTGAGGAGATATAAACACTCCTAGAAGGAAGCTGGAAATAAATAAGCCAGACCACAGGAAGATCTTCCAAGTCTAAGAAGAGTAAAGTAGGTGGATAAGAAACAGATGACTGCCATGTGGAGAAGTATAAGATCATGGCTTTTGGGGAAAACATTCACAAAATTAAGAGCTTTGAGCCTTCAGACTTCAGAACTTAAAAGTCATTAAATATGGTTCTCTTTGGAGATGCTGGTCCACTGTACTGATGTGCATCAAAAGAGCGAACAAAATCAAACGTGGGGTATTGGGAAGGGAATTGGACACCCTGGCACTGGATAAATAACTCAGAGGATATTAACTAAGCTGCTCACTGGCTAGGACAGAAGGTATTACTATAAATGGGGAACATAAAAGGGAAATCTGAAAGAGGGTATGCCCAAATTTTATAAATTCTAGAATAGCACAGATAAGCTCTCACCACAGACTAAAATCTAGTGTATAATTGTGTTTCTTAGAAATACAAAAAAATGAGTTTAGGACCACAGAAAATACTATGAACACATTCGCCTAGGAGTGTACTGGCACTGAATATACACATAAGGTAGGACATGCTCATTAATCCCAGAGTTGACTTTAAAAACTTGATTAAATCAAGAAGGTGGGCTGCATGAGGCAGCTACACCCTCTAGATGGCGGCCTATCTTAAGGCTGCACAGTTAGGAGTTACTCTCCCTTCTCTTACCATTTAGCATGGCTCTCTGTTGGGTGATTGGAGCTAGCATAGAAGAGGATCAAATTCTGATATGGTACCTTTTTGTAAAAATTATACATGGAAAGTAAAACCATTTTTTTTTTCTCTTTGGGAGAGGTGGGTGCAAATAAAGGTAGGTAGGGCAGAGCAGTGTATAGGGAGGAAAACAAGATAGTATAGATAGGTCATGGGATTGTAATAAATCAGCTTAATTTAGCATGTAAGAAGAAAAGTAAAATGTTTAAAGGAATGAGGCACTCAAAAGGTTGTATGAGGTTCCCAAGGACCTGTCCCTGGGCTGTCCAAAGTTGGAATTCCAAAACTATTTATACTTTTTGGCTCACAGGCTCTCTGTGACACACAAAGAACCCCAAAGATTTAGACACTGATGTGGGCTGTACACGTTGAGTGATCAGGTAGCAGTTTACATTAGATGTATAAAATTAAACTCAAATTTCTAGGCTCAAGGGTAAGACCCATCTATAAAAGCCCCCTTTCTCCTGATAAAGCCAGCTGCTGGGCTTCAGTCTAAGTTGTCCCCAGACTTGCTCAGAAAATAGTTAAGTCCTTTCTCCTCCTTCCTTTAAGAAGGTTGTTGGTGAATACAGGCCTCAGAGGAAGTGTGCGTCCTCAGTGGGAGATGCCCAGAGACTGCAACAGGTGAAAGGTGGCCCCCAAGGCCCAGCCTGTTTCTATGTTGTTCACTTTCTTTGTGAGCTGTTGAGGAGAGAACAAGTCTTTACATTTTCATCTAATTTTCAACTCCAACAAGCATAGCACTTAGGCACACCATGTTGGCAAGGAGCATCCACATGGGCACACCAGGGCAAAAACTGGGAGTAGCTAGTCTTAGAAGGCTTCCCACTACCCTCTAATAATTTCCCTGCAGCCATGTAATGGCCTACTGCCCTACACCTACCATTCTGACTCCTGGGCGCTTCTGACCCAGGAACTGGCCTAACAGGCCTTCGAGAGATTCTCTAGACATACAGGATTCGGAACTCTTTCCCTAATCCTGAAACTAAACAGCATACCCTGCTTTATGTTCTAAATCACCAATGCATGATAAGACAGCTTACAATGTCCTGGTAATAGATGTGGTATTACCACATCTAAACTGCATGATTAGGCCTTGGGAATAGATTTAGAGGTGAGAAAGAACAAATCAAGCTTTTCAATTCATACTGTGTAAGCAACTGCCTCTTCTTAAGCACAAATAATAACCAACCAGGGCATTTAAGATATTCTGGGCCAGGTTGTACCTCAACCAGCTCCGTGACCTTGGGCAAAACTTTACATCCAATTTCCTTAACTATATGACAAAAAGGATTAGTGTTTATCAAATTATTTTCTTCAGAATCCTACAGTTTTTTTTTAAATGCTTCAAAGGAATAAAGGAGGCCAAATGGTGGAGGTATTCCAGGCTCCCAACCTCTGCCTCCACCAGAATAGTTCCACCTGACATTCTGCATAAGATTTTGTTGAATAAAAATGCCACCAACACCAAAAAGAAAAATTTTGCAAGCCAGTGAATTGTTTTGTGTTGAGCTGATGAAATTGAGTCTAATCACTGTGCCCCCAAATGGGAAAGAAATGGCATTTAAATCATTATCTTAAGAAAGAAAAATTATTATTTTTTAGAGATGGAGTCTCACTTTGTTGCCCTTAGTACAGTGCCGTGGCGTCACAGTTCACAGCAACCTCCACCTCTTGAACTCAGGCAATTCACATCACACCTGCCAGAATGCCCGGCTATTTTTTTGTAGCAGGTTGGCTGGGGCTGTATATGGGGCTGGCGCCCTACTCACTGAGCCATAGGTGCTGCACTATAGTCTACTTACTTACCCCAAAGTTCACAAAGTTGCTTTGTGACATAGCTTTATTTTTGTCACATCTCTCCTAATAGACTGTATGCTATTTGAAGGCAAAGATGACATCTTAATCATCTTTGTAACTATAATATAGAATTACTCAATTACAGTATAGAAGATGAGAAAATAAATGAGGTGGATGAAACTCTTAAGATGTGTTTTCAAATAGATAAATAACTTACTATAAATAAAGTAGAGCCTGCATATGAGGGAGAGAGACAGAAGGATAAAGAGGGACCTAAGATTCACACAAAATATATATGACACACCACACATGCATGAGGCATTTAATATTCACGAGGTCTTAAATAAGCCACTCACTGGTGACCTCTTCTAGTCCCTCATGTCCTTTGCCAAATAAAACCAACCTAATGGGCTAATGGGTGAGCTAATATACTGGCCAGGTGTACCTGCCCCTGGTCCTCTCCAAATTGGGCAAGTTTGTGTGATGTCCCAAACACCTCTGCCTTTGTGCTCCCTTGACCAAATATAAGCTCTAGTATTTGTAACTACCCCATCAATGGCAGAATATATGAACTCATGCAGGTGTAACCCACAATTGAGGAAGTGTGGCATTTCCAACCTGCTTCACCTCTCTCATCTCTTTTCCCTTGCTTCTTGCCCTGAGTTTCTGTTAATCCAGAAAATACAATGAATCTTTCTGAGCACCAGTTGCATCCTGTGTAAAAGGGAAATAATACTATCTATATTGAAAAATTCTAAGGATAAAATGAGTGAGATATGAGGGCTAAATAAATAGATTTCCTAAACCATGTGACTTAGGCAAGTTAAATTGGGCCGCAAGATTTCTGTTGTGTGACCTCTGGGGTAGCTTGCCTGGTAATATACTTAGAGGCTACCATTGCATCAATGTAATTTCCCATATTCATGGTACCTAACACAGTGCCTTCTCCATAGCCTAGTTAAAAATACCTAATTCTACCTGTATCTAATCTGATTACTAAACAATTTTTAACTCCCTCTTCCCAACCCCCACAAAAGATTGCTATGGAAATCTGTTTTCCCATCTCTTACCTGTAAGATGGTGCTGTCTGCAAATCCAAAGCCATCTTTTAACAGGGCTGTGATGTAGGCTAGATCCATGCACAGAAAAGGGCTGCCGGAGGTGAAGTTTCCCAAGTTATCACACACTGAAAGTGAGAGTGAGTGAACAGTGGAGTTCAAATTTGCACTTAACTGAGAAGTGGAGGATTGTTTCTAAATATAGATAGAGGCAGAATAAGCAAAGCAGAAGTCTTCATTTGGTTAATGCCTGGGCCTCCTAGAGAATAGAATAGACTGTGCAACTGATTGGCTCTGAAAGACTGTAGTTTCTTAAGAGCTTACAAATTTCTGGTGTGGTTATCTACTCAAATTTACATGGGCCCTTGTTTGTTTGCTAAGTTTCTATTACTTATTATGGGGGCTTAGTTCTAAGTCTTTTATCTATTATTACTGCCGAGGCCCAGAAGACAGGGAATACCATTCAGGTCTATATTGGATAAGATCATTGGTATTTAATTTCATTTGTTTATTTATTTATTTTTGAGACAGAGTCTCACTATGTTGCCCTGGGTAGAGTGCTGTGACATCACAGCTCACAGTAACCTCCGACTCTTGGGCTTAAGTGATTCTCTTGCCTCAGCCGTCCAAGTAGCTGGGACTATTGGGACCTGCCACAGTGCCCGGCTATTTTTCTTGTTACAGTTGTCATTGTTTAGCGCCCAGACAAGGCTCATACCTGCCAGCCTCGGTGCATGCGGCTGGCTCCGTAACCAGTATGCTATAGGCGCTGAGCCAAGATCATTTGTATTTTAGATTGACTCTTTCATGGAAGCCTCCAGGGCTATTTCCCAGATATTCTGATGTTTAATGTTTTATTAACACTGATGGGAGTATTTCAATTTTTAAAAAATTAAGGAAAGAAGAAATGTAGAAAGAAGGTTTATACCATTTCCCCAAAGCCTCTTTTATTCCCATATTCTTGCCCAGAATTTTATGCCACCTAATGCTTTAAAAAAAAAATTTTTTTTTGAGATAGGGTCTTACTCTGCCACCCAGACTAGAGTGCCATGGGATCAGCCTCGCTCACAGCAATTTCAAACTCTTAGATTCAAGTGATCCTTTTGCTTCAGCCAGGCAGAGATAGGGTCTCATTTTGTTGGCTAGGCTAGAGGGCAGTGGCTCTTCACAGGTGAAATCATGGTACACTGCAGCCTAAACTCCTAAGCAATCCTCCTGCTTCAGCCTCTTACCTCAGCCTTCTGGGTAGCTGGGACCACAGGCATGCACCAGTGCGCTGGGCTATCACCTGATGCTTTTAACTCACGGCAAAGACTGGAAGATCCAGAATGGAAACCAGCCTTCTGGGTTGGGTGCAATGGCTCATGCCTGTAATCCTAGCACTCTGGGAGGCAGAGGCAGGAGAGTTGCTTGAGCTCAGGAATTCAAGACCACCCTGAGCACAAGCAAGACCCTGTCTCTACCAAAAATAGAATTAACAGGGTGTTGTGGCAGGTGCCTATAGTCCCAGCTACTTGGGAAGCTGAGGCAGAAGGATCACTTGAATCCAAGAGTTTGAGGCTGCTGTGAGCTAGGCTGATCCCATGGCACTCTAACCTGGGTGGCAGAGTGAGACCCTATCTCAAAAAAAAAAAAAAAAAAAAAAATAGGAGGGTGGCGCCTGTGGCTCAAAGGAATAGGGCGCTAGCTCCATATGCCGGAGGTGGCGGGTTCAAACCCAGCCCCGGCCAAAACTGCAAAAAAAAAAAAAAAAAAAAAAAAAACATAGGAAACCAGCTTTCTGAGCTGACTGAGGTGCTTTAGGTCACTAGAGTTGATAAGCACAGCCTCACAGGCTTGCCTTCAAAGGTTTCCCCCACCACTTACCTTCCCTGGCTTTTCTTTCAAAATCTTCAACTTTTAAAACACCCCCCTTTTCATAATCTGAAATGAAACAGAATGGTAGATGTTATCAAAAAGCCTTCAATGAAACATAAAGAAGTTCATTCTAGTGATGTTTATCATAATAAAAAACTGGAAATCTTAGAGAAACATTAGAGAACAGGAGAAACAAATATGACATCTCCATACAATATAATCTATGCAGCCTATTTTATTTATTTCAATATATTTCATGTTATGCATATTTAGCTACAGTTAAAAAAAAAGACACATTACGGCGGCGCCTGTGGCTCAGTGAGTAGGGCGCCGGCCCCATATGCCGAGGGTGGCGGGTTCAAACCCAGCCCCGGCCAAACTGCAACAAAAAAATAGCCGGGTGTTGTGGCGGGCACCTGTAGTCCCAGCTGCTCGAGAGGCTGAGGCAAGAGAATCGCTTAAGCCCAGGAGCTGGAGGTTGCTGTGAGCTGTGTGATGCCACGGCACTCTACCAAGGGCCACAAAGTGAGACTCTGTCTCTACAAAAAAAAAAAAAAAAAAAAGGCACATTAAAAAACATAATCAGTAGCTGGTCATGGTGGCTCACACCCATAATCACTCTGGGAGGCTGAGGCAGGTGGATTGCTTGAGCTCATGAGTTCAAGAACAGCCTGAGCACAAGCAAGACTCTGTCTCTACTAAAAATAGAAAAACTGAGGCAAGAGGATCACTTGAGCCCAAATTAGAGGTTGCTATGAGCTATGACACCACAGCACTCTACTCAGGGTGACAGCTTGAGACTGTCTCAACCCCCTCCCCCCACACACAAAGAAACACATCAGTAAATAAGAAATTAATTCATACTTCTCAAGCCAAGAGATAGATCATGTACTTACATTCCATAGTAAAACAAAAGCATTACTTTGTGTTAGGAAAAGAAGTTATCAAAAAGAGGCAGGAAAAGTCTTTTTGGGGCGATAGATACATTTATTATCTTTTTTTTTTGTTTGTTTGTTTGTTTTTGTTTTTTTGGCCAGGGCTAGGTTTGAACCCGCCACCTCCAGCATATGGGAACAGCGCCCTACTCCTTGAGCCACAGGCACCACCCGATACATTTATTATCTTAAATATGAGAGATATATGTATACATGACAAAACTTAGCAAACTGTATACTTTAAACATGTACATGTTCTATATGCCAATTATGCCTCAATAAAGATATTTTTTAAAAAGACATCTTGTATAGTTCTTGAGATCATCTACCTCAGACATCTTGTATAGTTCTTGAGATCATCTACCTCCAAAAGATTCTACGTCATATTCACCCTTCTGTTTGAGTAACTTGTGCCACTCAACAACCAGCACTGAAAAAGAGTTGGGTGATAATCTCAACCAGCACTGAAAAAGAGTTGGGTGATCATCTCAACAAAGCGTTTCAAGTGCTTCTTCTGAGGTGGGCCACAGTCCTGCTCACTTTCCTGTATGGACTAACACTGGGGGAGAACTCACCAATCATGTCTGTGTCAGCAGCTCTATCATAATAGTAAGAGAAAGCATAGAAGGAACTTCTTTGGATCTCCTCTGGCTGGTGAAGTTTTCCTTGTACCACCCTTAGGACTTCGGCGTAGCAGGGCTCAAAGCCCATCTCCCCTGCCAGGGCAAAGGTGCACAGGGGTAAGGTAAGGACAGTGACAGGAGAGGAGGCCACTCTCTGAGGCAAGCTGCTGGAAACAAGGAGGGAACAGCAGGAGGCTAAAGAAAACCAGGAGAAGGCTGAGGCTGAAGACAAAGGGCTTTAACGCAAAGATAAGCAAACTTCCACAGCCTCATTGCTCTGTTTCTCCATGGCAGCTTCCCTCCATAAGCTGTGTTCGCCACAGCCAACCTGATACTGCTGCCTCGCTTTATGTTTCATGGTATTTATAAGCAAGTAGCTAGAGAGTTCACCTGCTTCCTTCACTAGGCAATCAAATTTTTTCCTTGATATTAAGGTCTATGCCTTTTATAATACCTAAAATAAACCATTCTTCTTGTCATCTCAACTTTAAGTGTTATGATAATAAAATAGCTAAACATTAACTGAACAGGTTTTCACCCTACTGCATTAAGGTCCAGGTTGAGAACACTAGATAGAGTCTCACTCTGTTGCTCTGGGTAGAGTGCCATGGCATCATCATAGCTCATAGCAGTCTCAAAACTCTTGGACTTGAGCAATCCTTTTGCCTCAGCCTTCCGAGTAGGTGGAACTATAGGCACCTGCCACAACACCCAGCTAATTTTTCTACTTTTAGTAGAGATAGGGTCTCATTCTTGATCAGGCTGGTCTTGAACTCCTGAGCTCAAGCAATCAGCCTGCCTGATTGCAGGCAGGCAAGCTGAACCTGCCTCAGCCTCCCAGAATGCTAGGATTATAGATGTGAGCCACTGTGCCTGGCCAGAACACATTTCTTTTTCACTTGTGGCTACACACAGACTCAATCATTACCACCACAGCCTATAATTCCCAGCTCAAGTGATCCTCCCACCTCTGCTTCCTGAGTAGCTGGGACTGTAAGCATGCACCAGCTCAGCTTAGAATAGGTTTCTAATGGATCCATGACACTTGGCCGGGGAAAGAGAAAATGATGCAGAATGGCAGTTGCCCTGTTTGCCTTCAATTCCCATTAATCTTTAGAAGCATACCAAGATTCTTTGGAACAAGTCTACACAGTTTGATAAGCTTCTGGAGAGCTCTAGAGAAAGTTTCCAGTGGGACTTTTCCAGAATTTCTACTGTACAAGTAATTTTAACTAGTGAAAAAACATCACTTGCCTTCTTGGTTTCCACCATACTGGTATTTCACACCTCCAAAGATCCACTCTGCTTCCAACCACCTTGGTAGACAGGCACTTCGGAAAGTGTGTCCATCAATCCCTGAAACAAACCAGGGAACAAAGTTAAGAGGCAAGTATGTGAGCAAGAAGGGGGAGTGCAAATTAGAAGCCACTAAGGCTAAAAGGAATCACCAAGGGTGCTGAGCCTTACAAGCTTACGAAATTAGTTCCATGACTATATCCTGTGATAAGAATTCTTAACTCAGGCAAGATAGACTTTGTGGGGTTAGTGAATTCTCCCAAAACTAGAAGCAAATGTTCATGCACATGTGCATTTTTTTGTGATGTGGCTTTCATCACATCTCAAGAAAATTTAAAACCCACAATAATACAACAAGTTCTCTCCTTTCTAAATGCAGGAAAAAAGACCTTCCTCAGGCGATGCCTGTGGCTCAAGTGGGTAGGGCGCCAGCCCCATATACTGAGGGTGGTGGGTTCGAACCCGGCCCTGGGCCAAACTGCAACAAAAAAATAGCCAGGCGTTCTGGCGGGCGCCTATAGTCCCAGGTACTCAGGAGGCTGAGGCAAGAGAATTGCCTAAGCCTAGGAGTTGGAGGTTGCTGTGAGCTGTGACGCCATAGCCCTTATACAGAGGGCAATAAAATGAGACTCTGTCTTTAAAAAAAAAAAAAACTTCCTCATTGGTTGCTGAGAGGCTTAAATACACTTAAAGATGTTTATGAATTCTGAAATACAATACAGTCATCATCCCCATACAAGTTCTGAGCCAAGCATTGTACAAAGTACAAATTAAAAATCTCATTTAATGTGAGGAAAGGGGCACATAAAGGTTAACTAACTTGTTCCAAATCATGACACTGGGACTGAAACCAGTTCTGCCTGATACTAACTGTAAGAGATGAATGAAGCTGCTTATTCTACTCTGCAAGTAGATGGACACAGCTTCCTGCACCTCCCATACAACACTATGGGCTTGAGCAAAACTCCTGCCAGATGCTCTTTGAGCCCTGAATTTCTGCAGATGCTTCAGTCTCCTGGCCACAAGCTGTTCCCCCTATATAGGTAGACAATAAAATGGCTAGTAATACATACCAAAACTTCTGAACTTATAAAATAAAAAATAATTTGCTATTATTAGGTCCAATACATAATATATGCTTCCCAATTCTACCTAAGCCTTTCCCCCATAGAATCGCTGCCAAAGAAAGGAAGAGGAAAGCTGAGTATTTGTGTTACTCTCATGATCCCCCACGCAGCAGATACCCAGACAAACCTGGTGTTTCCAGGGCTCCCAGAGTTGCTAGTCTTGCAGCTTTCAATCCAAATCCCAAGTAACTGTAAAATATAAGATTGACCAATTTCATGCTGGTTGTGAAGTTCTCTACTTTAAAGCTATCTTTTCAAAACTAACATGGTTTCTGTTTCTCTCTGGAGAGATGAAAACCTTGCTTCGTCTCTGTAACCTATTCAACTCATGTGGTCAACAAGAAGTAATTTCTGCATAGTTTGGATCAAGACTACACAGTAAGAATTCCCCATAACTTTGATTCAAAAGCCAGAGACAGTGACAGTTCCAAGGGTCGCACACTAGAAAGCATCCCCAGAAAAGTCTCATTAGTTTAGTTCCTAGCCACAAATAGGATCACATTCCATGCTGGATGTTGAACATCCGAAGACCAGGAGTTGATATGGAGCTTTGGCTGAGCCTTCTCCAAGTGTATTCACCCTAGAGAAAACTTTTGACTCTTAAGTTACCTACTTTTGAGTCCAAGCAGGAAGAAACCTCTTAGGTCCCTAAGGCTTTGGTAAGTGGCTTGGGTTTATTGGTAAAAACTTTGTAAGGCTGATCGGGTGTAGTAACAAATTTGAGAATGCTCTGAAAAGTTGAGAGAACCATACAAAGTGAAATATTATTCTTCCCTGCCCCCCTTCTCACCTATGTGTATAGAGCTTGTAAGTGCTGTTAAACATCTCAAAGGAAGTGAGGTAGCCCCTAGGGGTTTGTTCCAGGGTTTTCTGCAAATCAGAAAAAGCAAAAGAATATTCAGGATCTACCATAATTTGAAGACGGTATCACCACTATCCCTGTCCTTCCCCCAAAAAAATCAGAGATGGAGACAGACTATACTGCTAATCTCATGGGCTTGAAAAATCATAGGAACTCTGGACAGTGAGAGGGAAGTAAGTGGAAGTCCACCCACTCACTGACTCTATTCACCCTGTCTGTGATGAAGCTGCTGTCTGAAAATGGGGCACCACTTCCTTAGCACCATGCCTGCCAAGTACACTGCTAACCAGACCTTCATGTAAATGACTCACCTCAAACTGGGGCAGGAACGTGATTTGAGTGGAGGCCCCCCCCAGGTCCAGGGTCCCCACGGTCTCCTGGCTGTGGCCATGCAGCTGACCTGTTAATGAGAGTCAGCTCTAAATATCCTCCACATGCTGGGCAGCCTAACACTCGTCTGTCTGCAATGCCTCTCTTGCCCTTTTCATTCACTGAAGGTGTTCCAAAAATACTCCACTGCTCCCCAGACCTGAGGCTGCAGATGAGTATAAACTTAGAAGGACTCTTGCTGCAGCTGAGGCCTTGAAGGCAGGCTACAAACATCAACTTCCTGTCTTTACTTCCTTTTTTTGTTTTTTTTTTTTTCCAGAAAGAAAAAAGAGAGAGAGAGAAAGATTGTATTCTTCTGATCATGCATGTGAAAGCTAGTTAAGGTAAAACTTACCTGTCAGAAAATTCACAGTAACCCAAGCTAATATGCCTAAAAAAGAAAGACAGGATTACATCTCAGAGCTTTTTTCCTCTTTCCTGGCCCTATGTATGTTTTTCTTATTTCATTCCAGAGCACACGTTTCTCTCCTCCATGCCCTTCAATTTCCTGCTCTCCCATTCTCCCAGCTTATTGGTTTCTCCTTACTTAGTTCCTTCCTTTCTCTTCAGCACCCAATCCCTGCTCCCAGTTCTATTAGTTAAAACTTTCACTGACCCTGCTCTTCTCCCCCAGGAATATATAACAACACCTCTCCCACCTTCATAGGATCCATCCATGATGCTAACACTGTCCTTTGGCACCAGGAAAGGTGACTTCCTGAAGATTTCCTTTACCTAGACAGAAAGGGAAAAATGTGGGTTCCCTAAGGCAGTAAAATACACTTCTACATCTTGACTGTGTCCTATAAGGCTTATAAAACTACTCTGTTGGCAAAATTTTAGCAAAACTCAACTCCTTTGCCCTAAGAAACTAGAAAAGAAACTAGTTAAGCTATTAACAGTTTCCTGCAAAAACACAAATACAAGGATTCCTTGAACTTTAAAGTAAAGCTCAATCAAACCATCTAAATTTATAGGTGACTTGGACCTAAGAAAGGTCATGTAGCGGACCCTGTGAGCTCAAGCCAGGATCCTGTCATTTTCTTTTTTCTTTTTTTTTGTAGAGACAGAGTCTCACTTTATGGCCCTCGGTAGAGTGCCGTGGCCTCACACAGCTCACAGCAACCTCCAACTCCTGGGCTTAAGCGATTCTCTTGCCTCAGCCTCCCGAGTAGCTGCGACTATAGGCGCCCGCCACAACGCCCGGCTATTTTTTGGTTTTGCAGTTTGGCCGGGGCCGGGTTTGAACCCGCCACCCTCGGTATATGGGGCCGGCGCCCTACCGACTGAGCCACAGGCGCCGCCCGATCCTGTCATTTTCTAAAAAACACCTGATTAATTTTAACATACACTGGGCACTGTGAGGATGAAAAGGTGAACCTGTCGACGAAGGAGCTCATGTCCAAGGGCTGAGGTCCTCTACTCCCAGCTCTGCAGGTTCTGTGCATGGCTGGGGCCTCTATTTTAGGGAGACCTCAAATCTAGACTTACAGATTCTATTTTAGCAGATGGGAATGAAGATATCACAAGAACACTTGACTCTATGTAATACAGGCCAATGACATGGGTGCTGCATCTCATTTGTGTATGATTATCACGGGAAGGGAAGAATTCTCCAAAAAGGAGTAAGAAGAATCCCATCCCAGAGAACTCTGGACTCTGTTTCCTCGGGGGAAAGCCAGTTAGGTGATCTATAAACAAGCTTTTAAGTAGAAGATAAATAAGCAAACAGGAATGAGAAAAGAAAGTTTCTGCTTTTATCTTTTCCACTTTTCTGTCCTGCCCCCCAACTTGTTCTCAACACAGCAGCCAGATTGGTGCTTTTAAAATGGATGTCAGATCATGTCTTCCCTTAGCTTCTGGTTGTTTCCTTCTTAGAGAAAAAGCCAAAGGCTTCACACTGGCCTTTGAGATCCTACATGATAAACAATTCCCACTGCACCTTCTGACCTCCTCTCCTTTCTCTTTATTTTTTTAAATTTCAGATTAATATGAGGGTATGAACAATTAGGTTATATGTTTGCATGTGTTAGGTAAGGGCCCTGTTGTAGTTGTGCCCCTCACCCAAGAGGCATGTCATGTTGTGCCCACTAGGTCAGAGTACACCAATCCTACTTTCCCCTTAACATTCACTTCACTCTAGCCATGCTCACTTCTTGGATGCTATTCCTAACACAATAAGCCTCTGGCATTTGCACCTGCTATTTCTTTAGCTTGGAATATTCTTCCCACAGATATCCTGTGTAACTTGCTTCTTCATTCCCCTCAGAGCTCTGATCTTACCAAACAGGTCTTCCTTGACTGCCCTGTTTAAAATAGCCTCCCCCCACACCACCACTAGGAGTCCCTACCTGCCTTACTCTGCTTTCTTTTTCTCCCTAGCACCTACAGCACATAACGTACTCTATACTGGCTTGTTTAGTTGTTTATTCTGTTTTCCTGACGCTAGAATGTAAGTTTGAGGAGGGCAAAGACCATTTTGCCTTCTTGTTCCCTGCTGAATGTGTTCCCAGAAACTTCACCAGTCTAAAGTAAGCATTTATTTGTTGAATAAATGAATGAATGAATGAGGAAAAGAGGTATTCAGGTTCTCACACAGACATAATAGACTGGTTGTCTTTGGGCAAGGGACTTATGCCTTCTTTCCTGATAGTTAAAGGAAAATGGATTTAGAAGATTGAATTACCACACCTGTAATACAGAATCCTTTCTTGCTGTGATACATTTTGTTATATGGGATTCTGCCTATAAATATTCTTCTTGATATGAAATTTAAATCCTATTAATTTACATGTTTACTACATAATAAATGAGTGATACATACAAAATAATGAATTTTACAAAACTTTCTAAACTTAAATTTTTGATCTGATTAAGAAGAAAGCGGGTGGCACCTGTGGCTCAGTGAGTAGGGCGCCGGTCCCATATGCCGGAGGTGGCGGGTTCAAACCCAGCCCCGGCCAAAAAAAAAAAAAAAAAAAAGAAGAAAGCTGAGGCTCGGCACCCGTGGCGCCAGCCACATACACCTGAGCTTATGGGTTCGAATCAAGCCTGGGCCCGCCAGACAACAATGACAGCTGCAACCAAAAAATAGCAGGATGTTGTGGCGGGCACCTGTAGTCCCAGCTGCTTGGGAGGCTGAGGCAGGAGAATTGCTTCAGCCCAGGAGTTTGAGGTTGCTGTGAGCTGTGATGCCACAGCACTCTACCCAGGTCAACAGCTTGAAGCTCTGTCTCAAAAAGATAAAAAAAATAAAAAGAAGAAAGTTAAAATAGATGATTTTTTTTTCTTTTTGTAAAGACAGAGTCTCACTTTATTGCCCTTGCTAGTGCCGTGGTGTCACACAGCTCACAGCAACCTCCAACTCCTGGGCTGAAGTGATTCTCTTGCCTCAGCCCCCAAGCAGCTGGGACTACAGGCGCCCGCCACAACGCCTGGCTATTTTTTTGTTGCAGTTTGACCGAGGCCGGGTTTGAACCCGCCACCCTTGGTATATGGGGCCGGCGCCCTACTCTCTGAGCCACAGGCGTCACCCAAAACAGATGATTTTTAAACATTTTTCAAACTTTAAAATTCTAAGATTCTTCTCAAAAACTTGCATTGAGAGAAAAAAACAGATATACAAAAAAGAGAATATAAACTGTATGTTCCATTTAAATGGAATCTAAGATAGAGGGAAGGGGGAAAGGGAGGCGAGGGAGGGGGAAGGTAGGCAGAGGGAGGGTGATTGGTGGGTTAAACCTGCGGTGCCTCTTACAAGGGTATATGTGAAACTTAGTAAATGTAGAATGTAAATGTCTTAACACAATAACTAAGAAAATGCCAGGAAGGCTATGTTAACCAGTGTGATGAAAATGTGTCAAACGGTCTATAAAACCAGTGTATAGTGCCCCATGATCGCATTAATGTACACAGCTATGATTTAATAATAAAAAAATAAAATAAATTAAATAAATAAATAAATGGAATCTAAGGAAGAAGACTTACAAAGCAGCTTAGTGGTTGCCTGGTTTCAGGGGTGGAGAAATTGACTTTGGGGTCATGAGAAACATGTTTGTCAAAACTCATTTAACTGTACACTTAAAATGGATCCTTTTTTTTTTTTTTTTTTGTAGAGACAGAGTTTCACTTTATGGCCCTCGGTAGAGTGCCATGGCATCATACAGCTCACAGCAACCTCCAACTCCTGGGCCCAAGCGATTCTCCTGCCTCAGCCTCCCGAGTAGCTGGGACTACAGGCGCCTGCCACAATGCCCAGCTATTTTTTGGTTGCAGTTCAGCCGGAGCTGGGTTTGAACCCGCCACCTTCGGTATATGGGACCAGCGCCTTACCGATTGAGCCACAGGTGCCGCCCTAAAATGGATACATTTTATTGTATGTAAGTGTAACTTAATAAAGGTGATTAAAAACAACTTGATTCTGCTTTGAAAAGTTAGAAAAATTCAGCTTGGCGGGCGGCGCCTGTGGCTCAGTGAGTAGGGCGCCGGCCCCATATACCGAGGGTGGCGGGTTCAAACCCGTCCCCGGCCAAACTGCAACAACAACAACAACAAAAAAATAGCCGGGCCCTGTGGCGGGCGCCTGTAGTCCCAGCTGCTCGGGAGGCTGAGGCAGGAGAATCGCGTGAGCCCAAGAGTTAGAGGTTGCTGTGAGCCGTGTGACGCCATGGCACTCTACCCGAGGGCAGTACAGTGAGACTCTGTCTCTACCAAAAAAAAAAGAAAAAGAAAAATTCAGCTTGTAGCTCAGTGGTTAGTGCTCCGGACCCACGCACCAGGGTGGCAGGTTCGAACCTGGCCCAGACCTACTAAAAAATAATAATAATAAAATAAAAAGTTAGAAAAGTTAGAAAACTACATGGACATGAAATACTTTAAACATCTGAGGAAAAGCTCTGAAAATTTGAGAGTGATGGGCACCTGTAGCTCCGTGGGTAGGGCGCTGGCCACATACACCAAGGCTGGCAGCCCAGGCTTGCTAAAACAACAAGGACAACTGCAACAAAAAAATAGCTGGGTATTGTGGTGGGTGCCTATAGTTCCAGCTGCTTGGGAGGCTGAGGGAAAAGAAGCTGGCTTGGTGCCTGTAGCGCAGTGGTTACAGCGCCAGCTCCATACACCAAAGGCACCAGGTTTGAACCCAGCCTGGGCCAGCTAAATAACTGCAACAACAACAAAAAAATAGCCAGGCATAGTGGTGGGCGCCTGTAGTCCCAGCTACTTGGGAGGCTGAGACAAGAGAACCACTTAAGCCCAAGAGTTGGAGGTTGCTGTGAGCTGTGATGGCATAGCACTCTACTGAGGGCGACATGGTGAGACTCTGTCTCAAAAAAAAAAAAATCACTTAAGCCCAAGAGTTTGAGGTTATTGTGAGCTGTGATGCCATGGCATTCTACTCAGGGCGATAGCTTGAGACTCTGTCTTAAAACAAACAAACAACAACAACAACAAAAACCAGAAGATCTCTTGAACCCAGGAATTAGAGGTTGTTGTGAGCTAAGACACCATGGCATTCTATCGAGGGTGACAAAGTGAGACTGTCTCAAAATTTGAGAATGACTATTAAAAATGTAAATGGCTATAACAAGAGCCCAGAGTCAACACAGTGCTTTAGTGATAGTGGAATACTAAAGGTAGCAGTCATACTCCAAAAGGTTAAAAACTCATAAAGAAGATATTCATATAGGGAAAAAGATGAAATTACCCAAGATGCAGATTTCAAAAATTACCTCAAAGAGCAGAGCCTGGGCTTTCTGTTCTGGCAGTAAGCGCAGTCCTGCTGTTGCCTTCAGGACCACTGGGGTCCTTTTCCAGTGACTTCGGGGGATTGAGTCTTTGGCCACCTCTAAGAGTCCTTGAACAGTCTCAGCACCCTTCAAAAGAGATGGTCTATTCATGCAGTGAACAGCCTGTTTAGTGGCACCAGTCTATTCCCTCAGTATGCTTTGGGGGAGCATCAAGAGTAAGTGGCAGAAAGCTCCACACACTCTCTGTGCTGTAGAAGCAGAAAGCTAGAGAAGCAGGCCACACTGAAGAAGAGAATCCATTTCATTTTGATAGTTATAATAAAAATCATTCTTTTCTTTCCTTTTTTCCCCCTAAAAATCATTCTTTTCTAGAGGTCATTTAAGTTTACAGTTATTTTATATCTCATATAAATTAGCTTTAGGCCACAGTTGGGTATAGCGAAGTACAGACAGAAGACCTGCTTGCTAGCCCCGAAGCTTAATACAGTAATAGGGGCTATTACTTTCCTCATGTGTGAGATGAAAGATAAGCCTTATAACACCATTAAATTATTGTGCACATGAGGCAGAGTTGTGGGACTGCCACACAATGCTAGCTGTAGCTATCTTCATCTTATACTTTTTTTCTTCCCAGAGACAGGGTCTTGCTCTGTCCCCCAAGCTAGACTGCAGTAGCCTGATCATTGCTCATTGCAAACTCAAACTCCCGGGCTCAAGCAACTCTCCTGCCTCAGCCTCCTGGGTAGATGGAACTATATCTGGCACCACCAAACTTGGTTAATTTTTTTCTATTTTTTGTAGAGACAGAGTCTCATTCTTGCTCAGGCTTGACATTAGACTCTCTTTTATTTTTTTAAATAGAGACAGAGTCTTACTTTATCACCCTCTGTAAAGTGCTGTGACATTACACAGCTCACAGCAACCTCCAACTCCTGTGCTTAGGCAATTCTCTTGCCTCAGCCTCCCAAGTAGCTGGGACCATAGGTGACTGCCACAATGCCTGGCTATTTTTTTGTTGTTATAATTTGGTAGGGGTCAGGTTTGAACCCGCCACCCTCGGTACATGGGGCCAGCACCCCACAGAGCCAAAGATGCCGCCCTTGATGTTAGACTTTTTTTTTTTTAAAATGTGCTATTCTTTTTTTTTATTTTTTTTTTTGTAGAGACAGAGTCTCACTTTACTGCCCTCGGTAGAGTGCCGTGGCATCACATGGCTCACAGCAACCTCCAGCTCTTGGGCTTATGTGATTCTCTTGCCTCAGCCTCCCGAGTAGCTGGGACTATAGGTGCCCGCCACAACGCCTGGCTATTTTTTTTTTTTTTTGTGGCAGTTTGGCTGGGGCTGTGTTTGAACCCACCACCCTCAGCATATGGGGCCGGCGCCCTACTCACTGAGCCACAGGTGCCGCCCTGATGATTAGACTCTTAACGATCTCCCTAAGGACAGAACAAGTTGGGCTCATTTTGCATTTCAGCACCTAGATGTGTGCCACACACCAGATGTGTCACATGAAACCGTTATATGAAATCTACTGTTTCCCTGAGCGAACATTTATTCTGACAATGCACTGCCCCATAATCATTATTATCAGCAACTACAACACAATCATCTTTTCTAAATGTCAAATCACTGTCTGTTAATGTAGTTGCTTTCAATAGCTACTAATTTTCTAGCACGTTTGCCATTTATGTGCTACTGAACTGAGATATATGTTCTCAAACTTAAACCATTTTTTCTTTTTTTGAGACAGAGCCTCAAGCTGTTGCCCTGGATAGAGTGCTGTGGCATTGCAGCTCACAGCAACCTCCAATTCCTGGCCTCAAGCAATTCTCCTGCCTCAGCCTCCCAAGTAGCTGGGACTACAGGCACCCGCCACAACGACCGGCTATTTTTTTTTTTTTTTTGGTTGTCATTGTTGTTTGGCAGGCCCGGACTGGATTCGAACCCGCCAGCTCAGGTGTATATGGCTGGCGCCTTAGCTACTTGACCTATAGGAGCCGAGCCAACTTAAACCATTTTTTTTTTTTTTTTTTTGTAGAGACAGAGTCTCACTTTATGGCCCTTGGTAGAGTGCCGTGGCCTCACCCAGCACCCAGCAACCTCCAACTTCTGGGCTTAAGCGATTCTCTTGCCTCAGCCTCCCAAGTAGCTGGGACTACAGGCGCCCGCCACAACGCCTGGCTATTTTTTTTTTTGATTGCAGTTTGGCCGGGGCTGGGTTTGAACCCGCCACCCTCGGTATATGGGGCCAGCACCCTACCGACTGAGCCACAGGCGCCGCCCAACTTAAACCATTTTTAATATCAGGTTTTCCTTTGGGTAATGATCATTCTAGTGACACTAAATAATAAATACCTTTATATCTGCTCCCAAAGTTTGACATTCTACTTTATTCTATTTCATTTCAATGTAGCCTCAAACACACTGGAGGATATAAGATGTTGTGGGTACTCAAATGTGAAATACAGTCACTACAAACTTTTCATTCATCCCCTACTACCAAAGAGTTTTGTCGTCATGGGCTATTGCCTAATTTCTTGAGTAGAGCCATACTGCTATCCTGCATCAAGGCACTCTAAAATTCCCTGGTCTCCATCCTCTCAACTGCCATGTTCATACATTATAGCCTATAAAACTTCATGACTATTTCCTCCATTTACACAAACCCATGCAGTTGATCACTTCAACTCAAAACCTCAAACAGTAAATATACAGGGAACTATCTCCTAAAGGCTACTGTCATCCCTGTGTGGCCACAATCTATTTTCTAGCCTCCTTCCACCCAGCCCTCGTGAGTCGGAGTATACAACTACTATTATCCCTGAGGCTAGCAGAGAGAAAACTGACCTCACACATGAACTCAATCTCATTAGTGAATAGTATGATATATTTAACAACAGAGGCCCTATCAAATTATCGAAGTACTGAGAATCTAAACACCAAAGCATAAGAAACTCACCTGCTGACTCAGTGCCTGTAGCTCAGCAGGTAGGGCACGGGCCACACACACCAAGGCTAGTGGGTTTGAACCCAGCCTGGGTCTGCCAAAACAATTACAACTACAACAAAAAAATAGCCAGGCGTTGTGGCGGGCGCCTGTAGTCCCAGCTACTTGGGATGCTGAGGCAAGAGAATCATTTAAGCCCAAGAGTTTGAGGTTGCTGTGAGCTGTGATACCACAGCATTCTACTGAGGGTGACAAAGTGAGACTCTGTCTCAAAAAAAAAAAAAAAAGAAAAGAAAGAAAAAGAAAAGATAAGAAACTCACCTGCTTAGGTTGATCTACAAACGCAGAAAGTCCTGGCTTCACAGAATCAAAAATTTCCCCTTCTAGAATTGGAAGCTCTCCTAGTTTGTCCATGGAACAAAACAGAGAAGACAGCAAGCTGATTACCAAAAATTCGGCTGCTTCAGACACTGGCTCTGTAAACATTCCCATTACTTACTAGATTTACATGCTCTCCCCCCAAGCTATTCCCAAAATCCAACTTGTGCGGAATACCTAGCAGGAATACTGGAAAGGGGAAATAGAAAAAACCCTGAGGGTCCCACTGCCATTTCTCCGGTGGAAATCTAGCACCTACTTCTTTCCCCAGGCTCTCTAGGCAACCTGAGGAAAGAACACTGGCAACTCAAAAACAATCTTCAGAATCCCCTCAGCCCCTGTCCAAGGATGTCAGTGAAACTCGCATTTGATTCTTCTCCCAAGACCATCCCCAGTATTCTGGAGCCCTGGAGTATTAACCACTTTTAGAGAAGAAGAAGAACAAATTACAGCCATTCTTGGACATATGGGATTCAGAATACATGTAGCCCAAATATCTCATAATTTCAAAATGAATTAAACCACATGTTCAGTTATAGTCCAAAGTGTTCTCCGAAGGACATTCATTATCTCTCAGACTCTGTAATTTACGTCACGAACTCCCAGCACATTTGCTTCTGGCAGGAGATACTAAAGTGTGGATTTTCAGACTCTGGTAAGGGTCCCATTTGCATTTACCTGGTGTTTTCTGCACAAAGGTGTAAACATGAATTCGAGTTCCAGTGCTCCCTGCGTCAAACATAATTCCATATAAGATGCTGGCACTGACATTGACGGGGCACATGGAAGACAGGAAGACACCCTCAAACCAAGTCTGTTGGTCCCTGTGGAAGACAGTGCTACAAACACAGGACACCAACAGCATGAAAAAGACTGCACCCTGGAAAGTGGCCATTCTTTTCTCAAGGTGTGGTTGGGTCTAGGGTTTTGTTGAAGCAGCAATCTTGTTCACACACCTGCAGTGGCTTACAGGATAAAAACATACAAGATTAGACCAACTGGTTTTTTTTTGGCTATACCTTTAAAAGAATAAACATGCCGTGTGTAGGATAATATTTAGAAATACATCCTACATCAAGCACACAAAGTGAACTCAGTGTGAGTTTAAAATGGCTTGCTATTCTTCCAGAGGATTAAGGGATCTGGACTCCCCCCGCTCCCCTCCCCGGGACACACGCAGAGTTAGCTTGCCTGGAGTTAAAATTCCACAAGCCAATTCTCTGCCCCGTGAAGCCTGAGGCCAAAGGGCATGCCGCCCTTCCTCAGAGATACGGGCCAGAGGGTTGACGTATGTTAAAAGCATATTGTCAGAGACCTATAGGTGCTCTGCCCTGACTTCATACTGAGTAAACTGAGTGAACGCTTGAAGGTACTCTTCTATTAACTCTGTTCCCCTGTGACTGCTTTCTTCTTTGTGATCTTTATTTAGATACCTGCCCCAGAGATTAGTCAGTGTCTAGAAGAGGATGTTTACTGCAGAAGTAATTGTGTTGATGTGGTAACAGGATATTTCTTTCTTTTTTTTTTTTTATTGTTGGGGATTCATTGAGGGTACAATAAGCCAAGTTACACTGATTGCAATTGTTAGGTAAAGTCCCTCTTGCAATCATGTCTTGCCCCATAAAGTGTGACACACACCAAGGCCCCACCCCCCTCCTTCCGAACAGGATATTTCTTTACAAGTTAATTTCAGATAGGTAAAATGAGGTAATGGTGAAAGTAACCGATGATAGATTGTGTACGTGACTAGAAGTGTATAAAATCAAATCACTGAATAAAGAACTTCACTATACGCCATCCCATACTTTGTAGTCTGTTTCTTGTTTACACTTAATAATTGTAGGAGTGAGTTTATACCCACAGCAAAGCTGCTGTTCTTTCGTGTCTCCCGTCACGCAACACTGTGCCCAAGGGGTTCCTTTTTTTATTTCTAATAGCAAGTACAATGAGCTAACCTAGGATAATGTGGGCTCTTAGCATCTTTTCTGAAGGGTATCTGGTTCCATAAGGAAACATGAGATTTAAAATACATTTTCTGGTTGGGTGCAGTGTTTCATGCCTATAAATTCCAGCACTCTGGAAAGCTGAAGCAAGAGGAGTGGCTGAGGCCAGGAGTTCAAGAACAGCCTGGGCAACAGAGCAAGACTTTGTCTCTACAAAAAAAAATAATAATAATAAAAGTAAGAAAAATTAGAGGTGGCGCCTGTGGCTCAGTGAGTAGGGCGCTAGCCCCAGCCAAACTGCAACAAAAAAATAGCTGGGCATTCTGGTGGGTGCCTGTAGTCCCAGCTACTCAGGAGGCTGAGGCAAGAGAATCGCCTAAGCCAAGGAGTTGGAGGTTGCTATGAGCTGTGACGCCACGGCACTCTACTGAGGGTGATAAAGTGAGATTGTCTCTTAAAAAAAAAAAAAAAAGAAAAAGAACAATTAGGTGGGGTACGGTAGCTTATACCTGTATTCCTGGCCCTCTGGGAGCCTGAGGTGGGGTGGATTACCTGAGTTCAAGACCAACCTGAAAAACAGCAAGACCTGTCTCTACTAAAAGTAGAAAAACTAGTGAAAGAACCAGACCAGCGCCATCTTAAGGAGTTAAGTTTCACCCCCAGGCACAACACTAGTTGGAAAAAACAAAGAAGAAAAACAAACAAAAAAATGGGCACCTGTAGCTCAGGGGTTAGGGCACCAGCCACATGTATTGGGGCTTGCTAAACAAACAAACAAAAAAAATAGCCAGGTATTGTGGTGGGCCACGGTACTCTACAGAGGGCAGAGTAAGACAAAGTGAGAACGACAAAGTGAGACTCTGTTTCAAAAACAAAAACAAAAACAAAATAGCGACAAAGTGAGACTCTGTTTCAAAAACAAAAACAAAATAGCCGGGGTTGTGGCGGCGCCTGTAGTCACAGCTGCTCGGGGGGCTGAGGCAAGAGAATCGCCTAAGCCCAAGGATTTGGAGGTTGCTGTGAGCTGTGTGACGCCACAGCACTCTACCGAGGGCGATAAGGTGAGACTCTGTCTCTACAAAACAAATAAACAAAACAAAAACAAAAACAAACAAGAAAAACCTACCTGGGTGTTGTGGCAGGTGCCAATAATCCCAACTACTTAGGAGGATGAGGCAAGAGGATCACATGAGCCAAAGAGTTTGAGGTTACCATGAGCTATGATGCCACAGCACTCTACCCTGGGTGACAGTGAGATTTTGTCTCAAAAAAGAAAAATTAGCTGACCATGGTGGTATACACCTATAGTTCCAGCTACTTGGGAGGCGAACCAGGAGGATCATTTGAACCTAGAAGTTCAAGGCAGCAGCGGGCTGTGATCATGCCACTGTACTCCAGCCTGGGCAACAGAGCAAGACCTTGTCTCTATAAAAAAATATATATATATATTTTTTCCCTCGTGTTTTGCTATTTTATTTTTTAGTTATTTTATTTTATTATTATTTTTTGACATATTGTCTCATTCTATGCCCTGGCTGGAAGGCCATGGTGTCATAGCTCATAGTAACCTCAAACTCTTGAGCTCAAGTGATTGATCACCATGCCTCAGCCTCCCACGAAGCTAGGACTACATGCGCCTGCCACAATGCCTGGCTAGTTTTTCTATTTTTAGTAGAGAGAGGGTCTCACTCTTTTGCTTAGGCTGGTCTTAAACCCCTGAGCTCAGGCAATCCACCTATCTTGGCCTCACAGAGTATTAGGATTATAGGCGTGAGCCACTACACCTGGCCTGATTTTTTATTGATACATAAAAGTTGTAGATATTTATAGAGTATATGTGATATTTTCATAAATGTAATCAATGTGTAATTATCAAATTAGGTTATTTCAGATATCTACCACCTCAAACATCACTTCTCTGTGTGGGGAACATTTATATCTTTTTCTTTTCTTGTATATTTGGAAATATACAATAAATTGTTAATTTACTCATTGTTCTTTCTAAGGAATAAGTACACTAGAACTTATTCCTTCTAACTGTGTATTACAAGGAATTATATTTGTACCCATTAACCAATCTCTCTTCATCTCCATCCCTCACCCTTCCTGGCATCTATTCCCATGAAATCAACCTTTTTAGCTCCCATATATGAATGAGAACATGTGGTATTTATGTCCTTCTGTGCCTGGCTAATTTCATTT
The DNA here is from genome assembly GCF_027406575.1 of Nycticebus coucang. Taxonomy (NCBI): domain Eukaryota; kingdom Metazoa; phylum Chordata; class Mammalia; order Primates; family Lorisidae; genus Nycticebus; species Nycticebus coucang. Next base: position 111,425,926 of record NC_069788.1, on the reverse strand, counting down.
AACATAATGACCCATGCTTTGGTTTTATTTATTTATTTATTTATTTTTTTTTGTAGAGACAGAGTCTCACTGTACTGCCCTCGGGTAGAGTGCCGTGGCATCACACGGCTCACAGCAACCTCTAACTCTTGGGCTTACGCGATTCTCTTGCCTCAGCCTCCTGAGCAGCTGGGACTACAGGCGCCCGCCACAACGACTGGCTATTTTTCTGTTGCAGTTTGGCCGGGGCTGGGTCCGAACCTGCCACCCTCGGCATATGGGACCGGCGCCCTACTCACTGAGCCACAGGCGCCGCCCCATGCTTTGGTTTTAAATGGAAGGTGATTCTTACATACTCTCTGCTCCAGCTTCTACTGTTGAGTTTAATTTTTTTCTTTCCATTTTGATGATTTTGCCTTGAGATCATTAAACTAGCACCCCTCCCTCCCTTCCTTCTTAGTGATTATAAGATAAGAAACTTCAACTTCTAAATAAAAAAAAGTTATAAAGAAGTTATAAAGTCCCTATCACTGGGTTGTTCACAGACCAAAAATTAGGTCACTGGACTGTCCCTGGTGAGCAACGGTATTGCCAGTGGCTTGCACGTATAACCACATTTTAAGGAAATAAATCAACTTAATTTAAAAAGATTACATAGACCATTATTGTTTTAAACAAACAGCTTTCAAAAATTGTAGGCCATGTTATCAATAAGAACTTAGGGCAGATGAGCAAATTAAGACAGAGAGGTCTATGACTTGCTGAAAATCATGAAGTTGGTGATGAAATCCACGTCAGAAATCACTCTTGGCCAGGCATAGTGGCTCATGTCTGTAATCCTAGTACTTTGATCTCAAACTCATAACCTCAAGCATTCCTCCTCCCACAGTGCGAGGATTACAGGTTTTGAGGCACCACACCTGGCCAAGCCTAGTACTTTAGGAAGCTGAGGTGGGAGGACTGCTTGAGACCATGAATTTAAAACCAGTCTGGGTGACATAGCAAGACCCTGTCTCTAAAAGAAAATTAAAAAATAAAATAAATCAGCCAGGTGTGGTGCAGGCCTATAGTCCCAGCTACTAGGAAGCTGAGGTAGAAGGATGGCTTAAGCACAGCAGTGAGCCACGAATGACACCACTGCACTCTAGTTTGGGCAACAGAGAACCTGTATCAGAAAAAAGAAAATAGTAATACTTGTTTTTTAGAAAAGCAGTATTTTATAAGGATAAGTATATTTCATAAGTTCAATTTTTTTGGTTTTTTTTTTTTTGGAGACAGAGCCTCAAGCTGTCGCCCTGGGTAGAGTGCCACCACATCACAGCTCACAGCAACCTCCAACTCCTGGGCTCAAGCGATTATCCTGCCTCAGCCTCCCAAGTAGCTGGGACTATAGGCGCCCACCACAACGCCTGGCTATTTTTTGGTTGTAGTTGTCATTGTTGTTTGGCAGGCCCGGGCTGGATTCGAACCTGCCAGCTCTGGTGTATGTGGCTGGTGCCTTAGCTGCTTGAGCCACAGGCGCTGAGCCAAGTTAAAATTTTTTTTTTTTTTTTGGCCGGGGCTGGGCTTGAACCCGCCACCTCCGGCATATGGGACCGGCGCCCTACCCGTTGAGCCACAGGCGCCAACCCAAGTTAAAATTTTTTATATGTAGTCACTTAAACATCAGACAATGGAAAGAGTATAAAGGTGTTGTAAAGAAGGCAAAAATTTGAAGTCAGGAGTTGTTCATGTAGATGCAGTCTCACAGGAGCCAACATGGAGACTTTACATCTTTTGTATTTACCTGTATGCATTTGGAGAACATCCTCCTAAGTATAAAAAGTCATTTTTTTTTTTTGTCTGATATTTGCTCTTTATTCTAGGTATTTTCCACTCCAGTGAGGCAGACAAAACAGAAAATTAAGAACGTTTATTAAAGACATTTCTAGCCCAGAGCACTCTTTTTTTTTTTTTTTTTTAAGAGACAGAGTCTCACTTTATTGCCCTTGGTAGAGTGCCGTGGTGTTACAGCTCACAACAACCTGCAACTCCACGGTTTAGGTGATTCTCTTGCCTCAGCCTCCCAAGTAACTGGGACTACAGGCGCCTGCCAGAACGTCCGGCTATTTTTTTGTTGCAGTTTGCCCAAGGCCAGGTTCAAACCTGCCACCCTCGGTATATGGGGCCCGCGCCATACCTAAAAAATCACTCTTGCCAACTTTTCTCCTGAATCCAAAATGCCTCCCTAAGCAAGTTACTGCTCATATTTCTTTTCTTTTCTTTCTTTCTTTTTTTTTTTTTGCAATTTTTGGCGGGGGCTAGGTTTGAACCCACCACCTCCGGCATATGAGGCCGGTGCTCTACTCCTTTGAGCCACAGGCGCTGTCTCAACTGTTCATGTTTCTTAACATGTTCTTAGCAAAGAAAAAAACTCAGTGTGCGCAGCATTATTTTTGTTTTTATATTATGGTAGATTGGATACGAATGCCACTGAAAACCTAAACATGGAACAAACTGGAGAGAGCACAATGTCTGAGAGCACAATGTCTCAGATCCTGGGTTTCAGTTCCAGAATTTGTATTGCAGTATGATGTTGGGCAAGTCATTTAGCCTGAGACTCCATTTCCTCATCTACAAAATGGGAATAACTACACCTGCCCAACCCACCTCCCATAGTTATTAGGAAAATCAAATAATACATTACATACATACAAGTTTTTGTTTTTTTTTAAGTCATTGTCTCACTTTGTTGCCCAGGCCAGAGTGCCATGGCATCAGCCTAGCTCACAGCAACCTCAAACTCCCAGGTTCAAGTGATCCTCCTGCCTCAGCCTCTCAAGTATCTGGGACTACAGGTGCCCACCACAATGCCCAGATAATTTTTTTCTATTTTTAGTAGAAATGAGATTTTACCCTTGCTCAGGTTGGTCTCAAACTCCTAAGCTCGAGTAATCCTCCTGTCTTGGCCTCCCAGAGTGCAAGGATTACAGGCCTGAGCCACATGCCCAGCCAAAAGTTTTTTTGTGTGTCTATATTATGATGCCTTGTTCAAATATTATGTAACATCTTTGTGTTTTTCCAGAACTAAAGTTTTGCAAAGTAGAAAGTGATTTCCTTATTATTACTAGGGAATAATTTTTAAAATGCATGGAGCTTTTTAAAAAATTTTTGCATTGGGCGGCACCTGTGGCTCAGTCGGTAAGGCGCTGGCCCCATATACCGAGGGTGGCGGGTTCAAACCCGGCCCCAGCTGAACTGCAACCAAAAAATAGCCGGCCGTTGTGGCGGGCGCCTGTAGTCCCAGCTACTCGGGAGGCTGAGGCAAGAGAATCGCTTAAGCCCAGGAGTTGGAGGTTGCTGTGAGCTGTATGATGCCATGGCACTCTACCAAGGGCCATAAAGTGAAACTGTCTCTACAAAAAAAAAAAAAAAAAAAAATTTTTTTTGCATTAGGTGGCGCCTGTGGCTTAGTGAGTAGGGCACCAGCCCCATATACCGAGGGTGGCGGGTTTGAACCCGGCCCCAGCCAAATTGAAACAAAAAATAGCTGGGCGGGCTCCGTGCCTGTGGGTAAAGCACCAGCCACATACACCAGAGCTGGCGGGTTCAAATCCAGCCTGGGCCTGCCAAACAACAATGACAATTAAAAAAAAAAAAAAATAGCAGGGCATTGTGGTGGGCGCCTGTAGTCCCAGCTACTCAGGAGGCTAAGGCAAAAGAATCGCCTAAGCCCAAGAGCTGGAGGTTGCTATGAGCTGTGATGTCACAGTACTCTACTGAGGGCAAGAAAGTAAAACTCTGTAAAAAAAAAAAATTTTTTTTGCATTATTTGACAACAAAGCCATTATAGTGAGTTTGAATTTTCTTTTTTTTTTTTTTTTTGTAGAGACAGAGTCTCACTGTACCACCCTCGGGTAGAGTGCCGTGGCATCACACGGCTCACAGCAACCTCTTAACCCTTGGGCTTACGCGATTCTCTTGCCTCAGCCTCCGGAGCAGCTGGGACTACAGGCGCCCGCCACAACGCCCGGCTAGTTTTTGGTTGCAGTTTGGCCGGGGCTGGGTTTGAACCCGCCACCCTCGGCATATGGGGCTGGCGCCCTACTCACTGAGCCACAGGCGCTGCCCGAGTTTGAATTTTCTTGATGCCTGTGATAAAAAACACTTAGTAGTGTTTAATGGAATAATGGAATCCCTTCTACATGGCTTTTTGACACTCTTTTCCTAGAGGAACACTAAATGACAAGCAAACAAACAAAAAAAAATTAAGTGTTTTTTGTTTTGGTGATTTGTACCTAGCCTGCTATAAAGCTCAGACTATGTCTTGTGGTCTCATCTGCAAGAAGAACTAGACCATGGCATCACAGCTCACAGCAACCTCAAACTCTTGGGCTCAAGCAATCCTCTTGCCTCAGCCTCCTAAATAGCTGGGACTATAGGCACCAGCCACAACGTCTGGCTATTTTTAGAGATGAGGTCTTGCTCTGGCTCAGGCTGGTCTCCAATGTTTGAGCCTAGGCAATCCACTCACCTCAGCTTCCCAGAGTGTCGGGATTACAGGTGTGAGCCACTGAGTCCAGCCTGTTAAGGCTTCCTTAGTTGCCCCACATATACTTTGCTCAAAACAGTTTTGGGTTTTCTGATCCAGCTTTCATCTCCAGATCTCTGTGCAAGTCACAGTTATGGGCTAAGCAACAAGGTCTGATTCCAAAATTCCCATTTCCCAGGCTCTTCATCTGGAATACTTCACATATTTGGAGTATAGATTAAAGATTTTCAGTCACCTTAAATTTGTTCAGTATGTAGGGCATTATTCAAAATGCCTCCCTCCCTGCAGGTGACATATTACATAAAATAAACCAAATTAAAGTTAATTGCACTTGGAACTTACAAATATTTAAAATAACAAGAGTTTGTCTGAAGTACCATAAGAATGGAATTATAATCACCCATTTGAACGTTATTCAAGGCTGAGCTTCTATCTTGCAGTTAAAAATAAGAGCTACTGGCTAGGAGAGGAACAAACAAAATTGCTCCCAAACAAACAAACTTCATCTCAGGAAATCAACAACTGAAACAGGGCAGCTGCCTGGCCAGATTCATACTCACATCTTAAGTCACTCCCTTTGGCTGAGTCTTCTCTTACAGCAAACAGGCTGGTCCCCACAGATCAATCTAAGCAACTGAAGACAGAAACAACTGTTCAGATTCTCTGAGTGTTGATGGGTCCTTGTTTTGTCCAACTCTTAGTCCTTCTTTTCCCTCAGGCAATGAATTAAAGGAGCTCTAGGCACCAGGTTTCCTTCATCTCTGTGACTGCAGGGGTCACTAATATTTTGTTCATTATTGTGGTTTCTGAAAAACCTCTCCAATTTCTATTTCCATTAAAAAAAAATTTGTTTTTCTTCCAAAAGAGATTTCAAGGGAAAAAAAATGCATCCTAGGTATCTGTTTTCATGGAGTAAAAACTGCAGAGTCATACCAGGTGTTCCGTGAAAAACACACAGATTTTAGAGAAAGCAAAGTGTGAACATGTAAAATGCCCCTTTGCTCTCAGTAACTGCCTTCTAACACTGCTTCCAACCTCACTTTTAAGATCATTATTTTTTTTATCTAGTGTTAGAAAGGATTACAACTTAAGAGTTTATAGAAAAGCGTCCTATTGGGCGGCGCCTGTGGCTCAGTGAGCAGGGTGCTGGCCCCATATGCCGAGGGTGGCAGGTTCAAACCCAGCCCCGGCCAAACTGCAACCAAAAAATAGCCGGGCGTTGTGGCGGGCGCCTGTAGTCCCAGCTGCTTGGGAGGCTGAGGCAAGAGAATTGCTGAAGCCCAAGAGTTGGAGGTTGCTGTGAGCCGTGTGATGCCACGGCACTCTACCCAGGGCCATAAAGTGAGACTCCGTCTCTACAAAAAAAAAAAAGAAAGAAAAGCGTCCAATTTTATATGACCCCAGTCTGCACTGCTTGTTTATTCCCTTTGTTAAAATCTACTCAAATGTTACCTTCTCAGTGAAACTTTCCTTGTCCACCCATATTAAAATTACAACCCAGCTAGCCATATGTTCATTTTTCTACCTTCCTTCCTCATTTTTCTCCATAGATCTTTCTACCTTCTGATACACCATATTGCTTACTACTTTTATTTATTCTCATATTCCTCGATTCTTCCCACTCCACCCCCATGCCATGTGAATTACATGTACATGCAGGCAGTAATTTTTTCCTTTTTTTAAACAGAGTGTCACTCTGTCATCCTGGATAGAGTACTATGGCATCATCTTAGCTCACAGCAACCTCAAACTCTTGGGCTCAAGTGATCTTCTTGCCTTAGCCTCCCAAGTAGCTGGGACTACAGACACCAGCTACAACACCTGGCTAATTCTTTTATTTTTAGTAGAGATGGGGTCTCACTCTTGCTCAGGCTGGTCTTGAACTCTTGAGCTCAAGGAATCCACCTACCTCGGCATCCCAGAGTGCTAGGTTTACAGATGTGAGCCATTATGCTCAGCCTATGCAGGAATTTTGATCTGTTTTATTTTTGATATGTTCCTGGTGCTGAAATAGTGCTAGCACATAACAGATATTGAATAAATACTCTAAAAGAATAAACAGTGATCCAATTACTCGAACACTAGATCTTACCCATTTAACAAGAATAGTTGATGTCTCAGGCCGGGCATGGTGGCTCATACCTGTATTCCCAGCACTCTAGGAGGCCAAGGTGGGTGGATTGCCTGAGCTCAGGAGGTTGAGACCAGTCTGAGCAAGAGTGAGACCCAGTCTCTAAAAATAGTCCAGTGTTGTGAAGAGGATTGCTTCAGCCCAAGCATTTAAGCTTGCTGTGAGCTATAATGCCAAGGCACTCTACTCAGGGTGACAAAGTGAGACTCTATCTCAAAAAGAAAAAAAAAAATTAAAGAGCTGATTTCTTTTCAAAACAAGATTAACTACCCATTGAAAAAAATCACAATTCTTTTTTTTTTTTTTCAATTGTTTGCTGGGGTGGGGTTCAAACCCACCACTTCCAGTATATGGGGCTGGTGCCCTACTCCTTGAGCCACAGGCGCCACCTCTAAAAATCATAATTCTAAGCTTTAAGGAAGGACTATTTCTCCAAACTTGTCAATTACATAAAGGTGACATTTGCCCAAATGTGCCATTTTATATGCTACTCAAAATAATGCAAATAGTCGATTTTACTTTTTATAGACTGTGGAGTATACATCAGTGTATTTAAATCCCCCCGCCCCTTTTTTTTAGAGAATTTGTCACCCTTGGTAGAGTGCTGTGGCGTCACAGCTCACAGCAACTTCCAACTCCTGGGCTTAGGCGATTCTCTTGCCTCAGCCTCCCGAGTAGCTGGGATTAAATCCACCCTTTTCAAGATTGGCTTTCTCAATAACTATTGCTGACTATCTCTTATTCACTCCAACAAAGCCCCCTCTTTAATTCTTTTCTTTGAGACTTTTATGACACCCACTGTTTGTTAACATGCCCGTCTCCTCCTAAGGTCTTTTCTGTGTCTCTTTATACCTGAAGCAAACACTAATCCTCCCACTTAGCCTTTCCAGAGCATCATATTCTACCTTCCCTTCTTCCCTGTCACACAGAGCCTGAAAGACCCCAATTCCAGAGGACCCGAGCCTTGTCTGGGTGCTCACCTGCTTGTGTCTGCCTAATCCTGCTGAATCTCTGCTTTCACTGTGTGAAAGAGGTATGTTTTGCTCTTTGATCCTATTTCAACTCTTCTGAACCAACTAGCTTCATGAGCCACAGTCACCTTTGTGCCAGTTTGCAATTAACTGTGGCATTTTGCTAACTCATTCTGTTCTTTATCCTTTGCTCCTCCCTTAGTCATCTTTTCTCTGGGTACATGATTATCTGGTTTATCTACTTTTATTATAGTTAAGTACCACCTAGTAGAATTATTGCTTATAGGACTGAAGTTGCTCAGGAACTGAATTCTGTGTCTTTATATTAGCAAAATAGAAACGTTAATAAGCTTGGTACCCATAGCTCAGTGGTTAGGGCACTGGCCACATGCACCGGGGCTGGTGGGTTTGAACCCAGCCCAGGCCTGCTAAGCAACGACAACTACAACCAAAAAATAGCCAGGCATTGTGGTGGGCACCTGTAGTCCCAACTACTTGGGAGGCTAAGGCAAGAGAATCACTTAAGCCCATGAGTTGGAGGTTGCTATGAGCTGTGACGCCATGGCACCATAGTGAGACTCTGTCTCAAAAAAAAAAGGAAAAAGAAAGAAAATAGCGTTTCTCAATAGTTTCCTTACCTGAGTTGGAATTTATAAAGCTGGGCATTGAATTGTACAATTAATAAGCACGTACTGAACATATAATATTTACCAGACACTGTGCTAAGGTTCTAGATATATAAAAGTTTCTAGATATATTCTAGAGAGGAATCAGATATAGTCCTAGCTATGGGGAGATTTCAGCTTACTGGAAAATAAAGACAAGTAAACCAATAGCTACAACATACCATGATAAGTTCTCTGACAGAAATGTGCAGAAAGTGCTACAGCAATGGATACCAGGGACAAGTAACTTGGCTTGGAAGAGGAAGGTGGAGGTGGAAGGCTTCTTAAGGTATAAGAGGTCTAAGGTGCAACCTGACTAAGAGGTAGGGAAAGTGACACAAGCAGAATTCTGAGAACTTCATTTATTAAGAGAATAGTGTGGCTGGAATATAGAGTTGTACCAGAATAAAGAGGGCTGGCGTGAGGAAGGATAGCTCTGTTGGCACTGAATCGGACTGCAAAAGGAGTGGACTCGTTTTCCTCGTGTGGTTCCATGGTGGTGTGTCATTGCTAATTATTACTTTCTATTCCCTCCTTAAGCAAATATCAATATCGACTGACTTGGATAAAATGACATATTATTTCCCAACAGTGGAAAATAATGGAATGGGAGTAGAAAGTCCATCAAAAGTTCTGAAAACAAAATGTAAAAGCTTCTACTGCCAATTATCCGGAAGCTCCACTAGTTTTAACAAAGTTAAAAATTAAACATAAAGCAAGTTTAAAATGTTAACTAGAATGAAATTTTTAAACTGTAAGCTGAATGAGGAATGGATATAACCAAATCACCCAGTGTATAACTTAGCCAAATTGAACAAAACCAAGGTGAGTCTAATGAGGTAAGTCTGACAGATTTCAGTACAGTGAGCAACATCTTATTTGGGGGTAACTTGAGACTTATAAATCTACACAAAGGGCCAGAGCCCTGGAACACCTTGCTATTTGAAGGGTGCCTAAGGTGAAGGTGCACAGTATTTTTTGCATTCTCAAAACCAAGTACTACATATTAGGCCTGGAACACACTAGTAATTACATCCCAAATGGACTTCATACAACTGGCTAATGGAACATGCAGGCAGAAGCATTGGGCCAGGGAATCTCACCTTCCCAGGGTCTTACTATGACCTAGATATCATACCTCCAACTCCCTGATCCCCTCCAAACCAGCTCAGGGATAGGGGTGTTATTCCATTTAAATCTATTTATTCACATACAAGGTCTGACAATTAAGTTTGTGAACTCATCCTAGAAAGTGGTACATACCTCATTGCTGAATATCACTACAGCCGCATTTGAAGTACTTACTTTGGCCATCTGGTGACCAACTCAGCAATGAGTTACATAGCACTTTTTCTAGGATGAGTTAGTGAACTTAACTGTCAGACCTCGAACAACAGTTCTGATGGCCATTCCAGAAAAAGAGTTCCAAAATTGCTTTGAAGGACTGACAGGTGCATAGCTTCCCAAGGGTAGTACCTCAAAGGTAACTATGCAATGAAGTATACAGCAGTACTTTTTCTAGGGTGAACTCAAGAATTTAATTGTCTGACCTCATATTAATTCATTCATTTGGCCATTCCAGAAATTATCAGTTTTCTACTGCTACTTACAAGTATAGCATGCAAAGATGAATCATTTTTGTTTTTTTTTTTTTTTTAAATCAGAGAGTGTAAGTCAACAATCTAGTGACTCATCTTTTTTTTTTTTTTTTTTGTGGTTTTTGGCCTGGGCTGGGTTTGAACCCGCCACCTCCGGCATATGGGATCGGCGCCCTACTCCTTGAGCCACAGGCGCCACCCAAAGATGAATCACTTTTGAAACATTAAAAAACTAGGCTGGACAAGGTGGCTAACATCTGTAATTTTAGCACTCTGGGAGGCAAAGGCAGGTGGATTGTTTGAGCTTAGGAGTTCAAGACCAGTTGGAGCAAGAGTGAGACCCCATCTCTACTAAAAATAGAAAAATCAGCCAGACGCTGTGGTGGGCACCTGTACTCCCAGCTACTTAGGAGTCTGAGGCAACAGGATCACTTGAGCCCAAGAGTTTGAGGTTGCTATGAGATATGATGTCACCATGGCACACTACAGAGAGTGACAGAGTGAGACTGTTTAAAAAATAAAAAAATCTAGGCTCGGCACCCATAGCTCAGTAGTTAGGGCACCAGCCACATACACTGAGGAAGGCGGGTTCGAACCTAGTTCAGGCCTGCTAAACAATGACAACTGCAACATAAAAACAGCCAAGCGTCATGGCAGGTGCCTGTAGTCCCAGCTCCTTGGGAGGCCGGGGTAAGAGAATTGCTTAATCCCAAGATTTGATGTTGCTATGAGCTGTGACACCACGGCACTCTGAGGGTGGCATAGTGAGACTCTGTCTCAAAAAAAAAAAAAAAGGGCGGCGCCTGTGGCTTAAGGAGTAGGGCGCCGGTCCCACATGCCAGAGGTGGTGGGTTCAAACCCAGCCCCGGCCAAAAAAAAATAATAATAAATTAAAAATCTAATTGGAAATTACTGCCTTAGAGACAGATAGTTCAAATAAAATGTGTACTTGGTTTAGTGGCAAGAGATAGTTAGAATTTATCTCTAAGGATCACACAGACCAACCCTGAAATGTGCGAGGGAACTACACAAAGGCCGGAATATTAGAAGGTGAGGATCATTGGGGCCCATCTTAGAGGTCGGCTACTATAAGCTGTAACCAGTATTTGCATACGATTTTGTGGTCAGTTTTTTTCTGGTATACTGTGTGTATATATTAAGACAGTATACACACTTTTTGATTTAGGAACTACATAACATTCCGTTGATATTAACTTTTTTTTTTTTTTGAGACAGAGTCTCACTTGGTCACCCTTGGTAGAGTGCTGTGACGTCACAGCTCACAGCAATCTCAAACCCTTGGGCTGAAGCGATTCTCTTGCCTCAGCCTCCCAAGTAGCTGGGACTACAGATGCCCGCCACAACGCCTAGCTATTTCTTTTTTTTTATTTTTCAGAGACAGGATCTTGTTCTTGCTCTGTCTCGAACTCATTTAGTTCAGGCAATCCACTGGCCTCAGCCTCGCAAGTGTTGGGATTACAGGCGTGAGCCACTGTACCTAGCCTGATATTAACTCTTAAAAGTTTAAAACAGTATCAACAGCTGGGAGCAGTGGCTTGCACATGAAATTTCAGCATTCTGGGAGGCTGAGATGAGCGGATTGCCTTGCTTGAGCTCAGGAGTTCAAGACCAGCCTGAGCAAGAGCCAGACCCTATCTCTACTAAAAAAAGAAAAATTAGCCGGGCATTGAGGCAGGTACCTATAGTCTCAGTTACTCAGGAAGCTGAGGCTGAGGATCGCTTGAGCCCAATAGTCTGAGGTTACTGTGAACTACGATGATGCCACAGCATTCAAGCCTAGGATGATAAAGTAAGATTCTGTCTTAAAAACAAAACTAAACAAAACAAAACAATATTGACTTTTAATTTCATTGCTATCATTTAATTTTCTTTCTTTCTTTTTTGCAGTTTTTGGCCGGGGCTGGGTTTGAACCTGCCACCTCCGGCATATGGGACTGGCACCCTACTCCTTTGAGCCACAGGCACCGCCCCTCATTTAATTAACTGTAATTTTGCTAATGTTATGAATTGTAATGTAAATATCTGATATGCAGGATGTATTTAGGCCACCCCTGTGAAAGGGTCTTTCAACCCTCAAAGGGGTCACGACCCATAGGTTAAGAACTGCTGCTCTATGTTTTTCTTGATTACTGTTTAATTTCAGTTAGGTATTTTTTTTTTTTTTTTTTTGCCCAGGCCAGGTTTGAACCCGCCACTTCTGGTATATGGGGCAGGCGCCCTACTCCTTTGAGCCACAGGCGCCGCCCAGCACCTTTTTTTTTTTTTTTTTTGAGACAGAGTCTCACTATGTCACCCTCAGTAGAGTGTTGTGGTGATGGTATATTTTAAAATTATTATTATTATTATTTTAAAATATCATACCCCACCCACCTACAGCTTTTCATTTTCTGTTATAGTGCTAATATTTTACTTAAGGAAAAGAATTAAAGTCAGAAAAACTACAACTTATACAATGTCCTGCCTGTTTATAAGGGTGAAAATAAATATAAATACCTCAAATAAAAGTCAGGCACATTTAGGAAGGAGCAGAAAGGAAATACATGAGTCATTATATTCTATTTGCTTTGAAGATAGACATCAGTACATAATTGAATAATAAACCTAACTGAGGCATGGCGCCCATCAGACAGTGGTAACGGCCTCAGCCACATACCCCATGGCTGGAGGCTTCAAACCCCGCCCAAGCCTGCCAAACAACAATGACAACCACAACAAAAAAATAGCCAGGCGTTGTGGAAGGTGCCTGTAACCCCAGCTACTTGGGAGGCTGAGGCAAGAGAATCACTTAATCCCAAGAGTTGGAGGCTGCTATGAGCTATGACACTACGGCACTCTACTGAGGTTGACATAGTGAGACTGTCTCAAAAAAAAAAAAAAAAAAAAAAGTACCTAACTGAAATTAAACAGTAATCAAGAAAAACATAGAGTAGCAGTTCTCAACCTGTGGGTCGTGACCCCTTTAGGGGTCAAGAAACCCTTTCACAGGGGTCGCCTAAATACATCCTGCATATCAGATATTTACATTACAATTCATAACATTAGCAAAATTACAGTTATGAAGTAGCAATGAAAATAATTTTATGGTTGGGGGTCACCACAACATGAGGAACTGTATTAAAGGGTCGCGGCATTAGGAAGGTTGAGAACCACTGACAAAGAGTGAAAATATTTATATTAACAGAATAGAAACTTCCTTTATGATACATATAGAATATATTTCTAATATAATGGTGACATTAATAATAGGTACTAGTGGGGCGTGGTGGTAAATGCCTGTAGTTTCATCTACTCAAGAGGCTGAAGCAGGAGGATCATATGAGCCCAGGAGTTAGAGGTTCCTGTGAGCTATGATCATGCCACTGCATTCCAACCTGGGTGACAGAGTGAGATCCTGTCTCTAAAAAACAACAAAATTAGGTACTAAAGAGGTATCTGGCAGGAAAGGCAAAGACTGACAATTGGCACAGATTTGAAAACCATAGAAAAATTCTATAATACGTATCTTTCAAGCAAAAATTTGGGCAGCACTTGTGGCTCAAGGAGTAGGGCGCAGGCCCCATATACCAGAGGTGGTGAGTTCAAACCCAGCCCCCACCAAACTGCAACAAAAAAATATAGTCGGGTGTTGTGGTGAGCACCTGTAGTCCCAGCTACTTGGGAGGCTGAGGCAAGAGAGAATCGCTTAAGCTCAAGAGCTGGAGGTTGACTCTACCGAGAGCAACAAAGTGAGACTCTGTCTCTAAAAAAAATAAAAGATGGTGCCTGTGGCTCAGTGGGTAGGGCGCTGGCCCCATATACCGAGGGTGGTGGGTTCAAACCCATCCTCCGCCAAACTGCAACAAAAAAATAGCCAGGCGTTGTGGCAGGCACCTGTAGTCCCAGCTACTTGGGAGGCTGAGGCAAAAGAATAGCCTAAGCCCAGGAGTTGGAGGTTGCTGTGAGCTGTATGACACCATGGCACTCTACTAAGGGTGACAAATGAGACAGTGTCTTTACAAAAAAAAAAAAAAAAAAAAGACCTCTGAGCACAGAACCTACTAGAGGAGAATTTTCCCATAAAACTTGGTGAGGAGGGAAGGATCTGTCCTACGGGCTCAGCCCAAATCTGACCATGTTGTCCAGAGTAAATTCACAGATCAGAAGGCTATTTGAATGCTATATCCTTTTTTTTTTTCTTTTTCTTTTTGAGATGAGGTGTTGTTATGCCCAGCCTGGTCTCAAACTCCTAAGCTCAGGCAATCTTCCAGCCTCAGCCTCTCAAGTAGCTAGGCACTTGCCTCCGTACCCAGTCAGATATATCCTTTAAGGTCCCTCCACTCTCAAGATCAAATACTCTAATTCTCAATAAAGGAATTAGAATTAATGCACTGGTAGTTACCAATAAAATAAAACAAAATTCCTTTCTATGAACATTTTGGTGCTTCATGTATTTTTTCCATTTTAATCAAAACATCATTAGACAAGTGCTAAAAAGGACTATTCTATAAAATGATCCCATTTAAGTGTTGTACTGAAATAAGTCAGGTAGTACATGACCTGACCTCATTCTTCATTGTTTCAGGTTTGACTTAGCTACAATAATCATGGCATGGGGGAAGTTGTTGCTATTGCTACAACTTTTTTTCTTTTTTGAGACAGAGTCTCACTTGGTAGGGTCAATGTTCCCCTTGGTAGAGTGCCATGGCGTCACACAGCAACCTCAAACTCTTGGGCTTAAGCAATGAATTCTCTTGCCTCAGCATCCCAAGTAGCTGGGACTACAGGCGCCCACCACAATGCCTGGCTATTTTTTACTGCAATTGTCGTTGTTTACCTGACCCAGGCCGGGTTTGAACCCACCATCCTTGCTGTATGTGCCTGGCGCCATAACCATTGTGCTACAGGCGCCAATGCTATAACTTCTTAGTTCACAAATCACAGCCTCTTTTCTTATCTGTTCACTAAGAATCAAAGTCCTTTCCTTTTTTTTTGTGTGTGTGTGTGAGACAGAGTCTCACTTTGTTGCCCTCAGTAGAGTGCTGAGGCGTTGTAGCTCACAGCAACCTCAAACTCAGGGTCAAGTGATCCTCTTGTCTCACCCTTCTGAGTAGCTGAGACTACAGACACCCACCACAATGCCTGGCTATTTTTAGAGATGGGGTCTGGCTCTTGCTAAGGCTGGTCTCCAACTCCTGAGCTCAAGTGATCTGCCGGCCTTGGCCTCCCAGAGTGCTAGGATTACAGATATGAGCCACTGCAGCTGAAATACTATATCAATGCCTCATGTGTTAAGCAAGGAACAGGGACTTCACATAATTACATTTTCTCAGTTATGTTTTTCCCCCCAAATATATTTTTAAGATACTTTCCCTCTAAACACCATAACATTTTTAACACTGGTGAAATTGTTTCTAAAGTGAATTACATAATTTTCCACAGGAAAGACTACCTTTTATTTATGGTTTAGGGTCATAATTATAACAAAGTTATGTTTTCCTGTGAACTTGGGATGCATCTAGGTGCTACAGATCTATAGGACTATTTGCCCTTGTACCACCAAATTGTCCCAGATGATTATGCTTTTTGAGATAATTTTCCTTGACATCGTGTTATCTATTTTTACCAATCAGTGCTGTCATGAAACCAACTTCTTAAGCTGGGCGAGGTGGCTCACACCTGTAATTCTAGCACTGTGGGAGGCCGAGGCAGGTGGACTGCCTGAGCTTGGGAGTTTGAGACCAGCCTAAGCCCCAGTGAGATCCCGTCTCTAAAAATAGCGAGGTGTTGCAGTGGCCGCCTATAGTCCCAGCTACTCAGGAGGTTAAGGCAAGAGAATCACTGGAGCCCAAGAGTTTGAGGTTATTGTGAGCTATAATGCCATGGCATTCTACTGAGGGTGACAAAGTGAGACTGTCTCAAGAAGAAAAAAAAAAAAAGGCTCAGCACCCATAGCACCCATAACCTGTGGTTATGGTGCCACTCATATACACCAAGGGTGACAGGTTCCCTGGCCCTAAGCCAGCTCAACAACTACAACAACAAAAATAACTGGGTGTTATGGTGGGCACCTATAGTCCCAGCTACTTGGGAGGCCAAGGCAAAAGAATCGCTTAAGCCTAAGAGCTTGAGGTTGCTGTGAGCTGTGATGCTACAGCACTCTACGAGGGCAATATATTGAGACTGTCTCAAAAACAAAAAATTAAAAAGAAAAAAGAAACCAGGCAACACTTGTGCCTCAATGAGTAGGGCACTGGCCCCATATACTGAGGGTGATGGGTTCGAACCCAACCCCAGCCAAACTGCAACAAAAAATAGCTGGGTGTTGTGGCAGGCGCCTGTGGTCCCAGCTACTTGGGAGGCTGAGGCAAGAGAATTCCCTAAGCCCAAGAGCTGGAGGCTGCTGTGAGCTGTGGCACCACAGCACTCTACCAAGGGCGATAAAGTGAGCCTGTCTCAAAATAAATAAATAAATAAATAAACGAACTTCTTTAATAAACCACTATCATAGGCGGCATCTGTGGCTCAGTGAGTAGGGCGCTGGCCCCATATATATCGAGGGTGGAGGGTTCAAACCGTAACAAACTGCAACAAAAAAACAGCCGGGCGTTGAGGCTGAGGCAAGAGAATAGTCTAAGCCCAAGAGCTAGAGGTTGCTGTGAACTGTGACGCCACAGCTCTCTACCAAGGGTGACAAAGTGAGACTCTATCTCTAAAAAAATAAAATAAAAATAAAATAAACCACTATCACCCAATTTTAAAAAAAGGGCCAGGAGCAGTAACACACACCTGTAATCCCAGCACTCTGGGAGGCTAAGGAGGGTGGCTTGCCTGACCTCACAGGTTCGAGACTGAGCCAGAGCAAGACTTCATCTCTTAGGGCGGCACCTGTGGCTCAGTGAGTAGGGCACCGGCCCCATATACCGAGGGCTGTGGGTTCAAACCCAGCCCCGGCCAAACTGTAACCAAAAAATAGTCAGGCGTTGTGGCGGGCGCCTATAGTCCCAGCTGCTTGGGAGGCTGAGGCAGGAGAATCATGTAAGCCCAGGAGTTGGAGGTTGCTGTGAGCTGTGTGAGGCCACAGCACTCTACCGAGGGCAGTAAAGTGAGACTCTGTCTCTACAAAAAAAAAAAAAAAAAAAAAAAGACTTCATCTCTTAAAAAAAAAATAGCCAGGCATTGTGGTGGGTGCCTGCAGTCCCAGCTACCCTGGAGGCTGAGGCAAGAAAATCACTTGAGCCAAAGAGTTAAGAGATTGCTGCAATATATAAAGCCAGGGAACTCTACCAAGGATAGCAAAGTGAAACTTTCTCTCAAAAAAAAAAGTTGTTTTTTTTTTTTTTTCCAGAGATTTACTCCATTGTCCAGGCTGAAGTACAGGGGCATGTTCATAGTTAACAATAGCCTCTAACTCTGAAGTAACTCCTTATCCTCAGCCTTTAAGTAGCTGGGCCTGCAGGCACAAGCCACAACACCCAGTTAGTTTTTCTAATTTCTTTGTACAGCTAACGTCTTGCTATGTCGCCCAGACTGGTTTCAAATTCCTGGTCTCAAGTCATCCTCCTGCTTTGACCTCCCAAAATGTTGGAATTACAAGGATGAAGGACCATAGCCAGCCTCCTAATTTTCTTTTTAAATTTATCGTGGGATGTGAATCAGGGAACCATAATTATTAGAATTTTATGTCAGCATAAGCCAGTGAGGGCCGCTTCAACAGAAAAAGGATCCTGGACTTTGTGACAACACTTTCCTGTGGCTTATAGGACATTTTCCACTTACTGTGACCTCTCAGGTAGGAACAAGAAAGTAAAATTGGCAGAATTCTGAACTATTAAAAAGTGAGATATGGGGCGGCGCCTGTGGCTCAAGGAGTAGGGTGCAGGTCCCATATGCTGGAGGTAGTGGGTTCAAACCTAGCCCCAGCCAAAAACCAAAAAAAAAAAAAAAAAATGAGATATGGCTCAGCACCTGTAGCACAGTGGTTACAGCACCAACCACATGCACTGAGGCTGGCAGGTTTGAATCTGGCCTGGGTCAGCTAAAGCAACATTGACAACTGCAAAAAAAAATAGCCAGGCATTGTGGCTGATGCCTGTAGTCCCAGCTGCTGGGAGGCTGAGGCAAGAGTATTGCTTAAGTCTAAGAGTTGGAGGTTGCTGTGAGTTGTGATGTCACAGCACACTACTGAGGGCGACATAGTAAGACTCTGTCTCAAACAGAAAAAAAACTGGAATATTACTTCATATTGATTACTTACCAATTTGTCCTTGTGAGTTTTGTTTCCTCAATTACTGTGCCAATTTTTCAACCTGTAGAAGATAGACATGGGTGGTCATAAGAGCAAAAGTTCTCTTTTTTTCTGCTATCAGTATGACTATTTTTTTTGATTCAGTCATCTCCTTCTATTTATATATTTCTGTTTCTAAGTTGTTCAGGCTTTGGAAACCAGATCACTAAGCTCATCTCCTAACTTGTACTCTAATGCTCTTGGACTCTTTCATACTTTCTTCTCATTTAAACTATGACCTATAACTTCAGCTCCTCTTACCACTCAGCCAGCTCATTTATAAAGTCAGAAACTTGCCTTAGTAGAATTTGGAAAAAGAAAACAAAATAAAAATAAAGGGGCGGCGCCTGTGGCTCCATGGGGAGGGCGCCGGCCCCCTATACCGAGGGTGGCAGGTTCAAACCCAGCCCTGGCGAAACTGCAACAAAAAAATAGCCAGGCGCAAAAAAAAAAAAAAAAGAAAGAATAGCAACAGTTGAGTCACCCTTCCTCTAAAGGCTAGGGTATATAGGTGTGTAAATATCTGTGTGTAAATGTGGGCAGGGCAGTGACGAAGGGGCTAATTCATAAGTGCATAAAACCTAGATTATGCATTTTGTGAGGTCTTTTTTGGCTGTTAACATACCAGCTATTTGTTCCACAGTATGATTAATGAGTGGCCACTAACTAGTACATGTAGAAATATGTGGTTGAGGGCGGCGCCTGTGGCTCAGTTGGTAAGGCGCCGGCCCCATATACCGAGGGTGGCGGGTTCAGACCCAGCCCCGGCCAAACTGCAACCGAAAAATAGCCGGGCGTTGTGGCGGGCGCCTGTAGTCCCAGCTACTTGGGAGGCTGAGGCAAGAGAATCGCTTAAGCCCAGGAGTTGGAGGTTGCTGTGAGCTGTGTGAGGCCACGGCACTCTACCGAGGGCCATAAAGTGAGACACTGTTTCTACAAAAAAAAAAAAAAAAAAAGAAATATGTGGTTGAAAGGGACCAACCCAATCCCAGTCCTAGGGCATACCCGCAAGAATTGAAAACAGAGACTCACACAGATAGTTGTATGCCAATGTTCATTGCAGCACTATTCACAATAGCTGGAGATGGAAATAACTCAAGTATACATCAACAGCTGCATGGATTAAACAAAAAGTATATCCACACCACAGAATATTTAGACATAAAAAGGGATGAAATTGTAATACATGCTGCAATATGAATAGACTAACCTCGACAACACTATGCTAAGTGAAAGCTAAACCCTAAAAGGGAACATGTTGTAATTCCATTTTTATGAAATATGTGGACTAGGTGAGATCACAAAGACCAAAGAAGACTGGATGCTACCAGGGGCCAAGGGGGAGGGAGAATGGATAGTTACTGCTTAACAGGTGCAAAGTTTCTGTTTTGTTTTGTTTTGAGACAGAGTCTCACTTTGTCACCCTTAGTAGAGTGCCCATGGTGTCACAGCTCACAGCAATCTGAAACTCTTGGGCTCAAGTGATTGTCTTGCTTTAGCCTCCTGAGTAGCTGGGAGAATAGGCGCCCACCACAATACCTGGCTATGTTTTATGTTGTTTGTATTTTTAAGAGATGAGGTCTCACTCTGGCTCAGGCTGGTCTCGAACTGGTGAGCTCAGGCAAACCACCAGTCCCCTCCTCCCAGAATGCTAGGATTATAGGCATGAGCCACCAGCCCTGCCCTAAGTTTCTGTTTTGGGTGATGAAAATGTTTTGTAAATAGCAGTAGAGTTTATAAACATTGTGAATATAACTAAGGCTAATGAGCTGTATATTTGAAAATGTTTAAGATGGTAATTTTTATGTTTTATATATTTTACCACAGCAAAAAAAAAAATTCCCTAAAAATAAAGGAGAAGGGGACCAAGCCCTTCAAACATAAGATCTGGGGTTTTTTGTTTGTTTGTTTTTTGAGACAGAGTCTTACTTTGTCACCCTGGGTAGAGCAGTAGTACTGTGGCATCACAGCTCACAGCAACTTCAAACTATTGAGTAGGTAGGACTACAGTTGCCTACCACAATGCCCAGGTAGTTTTTCTATTTTTAGTAGTATTTCTATTTCGACTTTTGCTCAGGCTGGTCTTGAACTCTTTTTTTTTTTTGTAGAGACAGGGTCTCACTGTACCGCCCTCGGGTAGAGTGCCGTGGCGTCACACGGCTCACAGCAACCCCTAACTCTTGGGCTTACGCCACCCTGGGCATATGGGGCCGGCGCCCTACTCACTGAGCCACAGGCGCGGCCCGGTCTTGAACTCTTAAGCTCAGACTATCCATCCACCCACCTTTGGCTAGTTACTAGGATTACAGGTATGAGACTCTGCACCCTGCCAATCTTTAATTGGAAGTTTCTCAGGTAAGAAGCTAACCAAGCTTACAAGGTTTTTTTGTTTTGTTTTGTTTTGTTTTTGTATTTTTATTTGGGGCAGAGTCTAACTCCGGCACTCTGAGTGCTGTGGCAGCATAGCTCACAGCAGCCTCACACTCTCAGGCTGGAGTGATCTTCCTGCCTCCCAAGTAGCTGAGACTACAGGCTTCTGCCACAATGCCTGGCTAGTTTTTTTATTTTGGTAGAAATGGGGTCTTACTCTTGCTCAGGCTAGTTTCGGACTCCTGAGCTCAAGCAATCCACCAGCCTCAGCCTCCCTAAGTGCTAGGATTACAGGCATAAATCTGGCTAAACATAAGATTTTAAGAGGAAAAACTTTGGCCATTATTTCAAATAAGCAATAGTTAATGACAGTGATTTTTTTTTTTGTTTGTTTGTTTGTTTTTTGAGACAGAGCCTCAAGCTGTCACCCTGAGTAGAGTGCCATAGGCATCACAGCTCACAGCAACCTCCAACTCCGGGGCTCAAGCGATTCTCTTGCCTCTGCCTCCCAAGTAGCTGGGACCACAGGTGCCCGCCACAACGCCCGGCTATTTTTTTTTTTTTTGGTTGCAGCTGTCATTGTTTGGCGGGCCTGGGCTGGATTTGAACCCGCCAGCTCAGGTGTATGTGGCAGGCGCCTTTGCCACTTGAGCTACAGGCGCCAAGCCATGACAGTGTTTTAAAACCGTTTTTATCTCATGGGACACTTAAATTATGTTGATCAAAAAAGAGTAAAAGAAAGAATATACTTACTGTGCTTTAGACTTCTTTTCAAAATAATTTAAGGATTAAATTAAAAAAACTTCGAGGCACACCTAAGATCCTCACAGCACATGGTCTGAAAATCACTTAGTTATGACAATAGTTTATAGTTAAGTTACTTTATGAGCATACTGCTAATTTGTATTTAAATTCTGAAGGGTGATACTGATACGCAAAAAATGTCTTTATGTATTTGAGAGGTTTTTTTTTTTTTGAGACAGAGTTTCACTTTGTCACCCTTGATAGTGTCCCATGGTGTCATAACTCATAGCAACTTCCAACTCTTGGGCTCAAGTGACTGTCTTGCCTCAGCCTTCTGAGAAGTTGTGACTACAGGTGCCCACCACAATGTCTGGCTATTTTTAGAGATGGGGTCTTGCTCTTGCTCTCTAACCTGTGAGCTTAGGGCAATCCAAGTGAGCCACCTCGCCTGGCCCTATTTGAGAGTTTATATACATAGTATTTTCTATTTCCTCAAAACAAAGAGTTAAACTTAATCTATGCAACATAAATCTGGATTATATAGTCAAGACAGTATTTGAATTATAGGTTTGATTCATACAACCAATGTTATAAATTCTAACCATCAGGACTCTACAGCAAACATTTCCTTTTTTTTTTTTCTTGAGTCAGAGTCTCAAACTGTCACCCTGGGTAGAGTGCTGTGTCATCATAGCTTACAGCAACCTCCAACTCAGGCTCAAGTGATCCTCTTCCCTCAGTTTTTCTATTTTCAGTAGAGGCAGGGGTCTTGCTTTTGCTCAGGCTGGTCCTGAACTTGTAAGCTCAAGCAATTCACTTGCCTCAGCCTCCCAGAGTGCTAGGATTACAAGCGTGAGCCACTGGGCCCGGCCTACCGCAAACATTTTCGAGAAATTAAACACTTTCCTAGTTGTTCTCTGGTAATCCTAGGATAGACTGAGTGCTATCTACCCCAAGCATGCCATCTTGACATTTCTATTGTTTTGTCTTTAGAAACATTTAAATCATATGTATGCCAATACACTAAACTCAAGAGACATGGCATCTCTAGGGCCGTGCACGGTGGCTCATGCCTGTAATCCTAACACTCTGCGAGGCCAAAGCCAGTGCTCAGACCTGAGCTCAGGAGTTAGAGACCAGCCTGAGCAACAGCGAGACCTGAGTGACCAGTCTCTAAAAATAGCTGGGTGTTGTGGCAGACACCTATGGTCCCAGCTACTTGGGAAGCTGAAGCAAGAGGACTGCTTAAGCCCAAGAGTTTAAGGTTGCTATAAGATATGACGCCATGGCATTCTACCCAGGGAGACAAGAGTGATACTGTCTCAAAAAAATCAAACAAACAAAAAAAACCCTAGTACCCCTAATCCTCCTCCTTCCTTTGCCCCTACACACATAATACACAAGAAGAGTAAAATGGATTCTACTCCTAATCTCCTATTTCTTTAGTAGCCCCACAAATTTCCTAATACACAACTCAAAATCTTTATCTTTGAATTCTCTTTTCTCATGCCTTCTATATTCCAATCTGTTGTCAGTAACTGATGGAGCAGGCCAGTGCTTGCCTGAAGTCCCAGTTATTTTGGAGATTGAGGCAGGAGTACCTCCTGAGCCCCGGAGTTTGAGGCCAGCCTGGGCAATATAGCAGTATCCTACAACAACAACAATAAAAGGCTAGTCACGGTGACTCATGCCTGTAATCTTAGCACTCTGTCTTAAAACAACAACATTATTTTCTCACAAAATGGTAAGCCACATCATTGCAGGGACTCATTCATCTTTTTTTTTTTGTTGTTGTTGTTGTTTAGCAGGCCCGGTTGAGGTTTGAACCCACCACTCCTGGTGCACTGGGTTGGCACTCTAACCACCAACCTATGAGCACCCAGCCTCATTCATCTTTGAACACTAATTACTGAACACAGTACAATCTGTCATATAACATACGTCTAATTAAACAATGTTTGCTGAATGAATTAATGAATATATAAATTTTATCACTCTCCTTCTCAAAACTTTTATTAAGAGAAGTTACAAACTCAAATACCTTTCGGGGCTAGGCAGGAAATATAAATGAATAAGGTATCTGTAAACAGGAAGTGGTTGGGACTGTGGCAAACTGTGGCAAAATGTCCCATCTAAAGAGGCAGCTTCTTGCTGCTCCCACCAATGGCTGCCATAATGGAATGTAGGCCCCAGATTGCCAGGTCTTCTGATTTTTCAAGATAAGCTGAAAGCATAGATTTCTTTGTAATTGTGTTATTTGTTAAAGGGTGATAATAAGTTCCACTTAAGGTAGCCGGGCGTTGTGGCGGGTGCCTGTGGTCCCAGCTGCTTGGGAGGCTGAGACAAGAGAATCGCGTAAGCCCAAGAGTTAGAGGTTGCTGTGAGCTGTGTGACGCCACGGCACTCTACCCGAGGGCAGTACAGTGAGACTCTGTCTCTACAAAAAATAAAAAATAAAAAAAATAAGTTCCACTTAAGGATTGGTGCCTGTAGCTCAACCGGCTAAGGTATCAGCCATATACACCAGAACTGGCAGGTTTGAGTCCAGTCCAGGTCTGCCAAACAACAATGACAACTACAACCAAAAAATAGCTAGGCATTATGGTGGGCGCCTGAAGTCCCAGCTACTTGGGAGACTGAGGCAAGAGAATCGCTTAAGCCCAGGAGTTGGAGGTTGCTGTGAGCTGTGATGCCATAGCACTCTCCCGGGGTGACAGCTTGAGGCTCTGTCTCAAAAAAAAAAAAAAAAGTTCCACTTAAAACCACCAAAAGCATCAGGCAGGTCAAACAAAACACATCTATGGGCCAAGTCCATCCTTTAAGTCACAAGTTGGTGACTTAAAGTTGGAGTCTGCAGGATAAAAGACAAAATTCCTTGCCTGACATTCTAAGTCCTTTGCTATGAGTTCTTAGCAAAGAACTATGTTTCCAGACCCTTTTTTGCCTAACACTTCCATACAGTAACCCTCTGCTCCGTCTAGTGCAGTGCTTTTCATGGGACACTTGAACCTATAGGTAAACTTCCACAGCACACTTAAATTATGTTGATCCGGCTCGGCGCCTGTGGCTCCAGAGGCTAAGGCGTCAGCCACATACACCTGAGCTGGCAGGTTCCAGCCCAGGCCCGCCAAACAACAATGACGGCTGCAACCAAAACATAGTTGGGTGTTGGGGCAGGCGCCTGTGGTCCCAGCTACTTGGGAGGCGGAGGCAGGAGAATCGCTTGAGCCCAGGAGCTATGATGCCACAGCACTCTATCCAGGGTGACAGCTTGAGGCTCTGTCTCAAAAAAAAAATTATGTTGATCAAAAACAGTAATATACTTACTCTGCTTTGAACTTCTTTTGAAAATAATTTAATTAGGTTCGGTGCTCATAGCTTAGTGGTTAGGGTGCCAGCCACATACACTAGGGCTGGGGGGGTTTGAACCTGGCCCAGGCCAGCTAAAAACGACGACAACTACAACAAAAAAATAGATGGGCGTTGTGGCGGGTGCCTGTAGTCCCAGTTACCTGGGAGGCTGAGGCAAGAGAATCTCTTAAGCCCAAGAGTTTGAGGTTGCTATGAACTGTGATGCCACGGCACTCTACCAAGGGCAACAGCTTGAGACTATGTCTCAAAAAAAAAATAAAGGAAAAGAAAATAATTTAATGAATGATATTTAAAAATTTTCATGGCACATTCAGGATTCTATCATGCATACTGATTAAAACTCACTGGTCTAGTGCTTATCAGTTAAAGCATAGATTGCTGGGCCTCACTGCCAGCAATTCTAAAGCAGTAAGTCTAGAGGTTGGGGCCTGTAAAATTGCATTTCTAATAAATAAGTTACCATTGATGCCGATGCCACTGGTCTGCAGACCACACTTCTAAGAGCCATTGCTCTAGGGTGGCGCTTATGGCTCAGGGAGTAGGGCACCAGTCCCCTATACTGATGGTGGCAGGTTCGAACCCAGCCCTGACCAAAAAAAACTACAAAAAATAAAAAAAAAAAAAAAAAAAGAGCCATTGCTGTAGTTAAACTGCTGTTTTCTTTTGCTGGATTTTTTTTATTTTTAGATTACAGGTCTCGGTGCTCTATAAATCAGGTTGGACTAGTGATGTGATCATAGCTCTCTGTAACATCAATGAGCCCAGTCTGGGCGGCGCCTGTGGCTCAGTCGGTAAGGCACCGGCCCCATATACCGAGGGTGGCGGGTTCAAACCCGCCCCGGCTGAACTGCAACCAA
This sequence comes from Nycticebus coucang, assembly GCF_027406575.1. Classification (NCBI taxonomy): domain Eukaryota; kingdom Metazoa; phylum Chordata; class Mammalia; order Primates; family Lorisidae; genus Nycticebus; species Nycticebus coucang. The sequence goes on along the minus strand of NC_069788.1, from coordinate 111,400,424 downwards.
AAAATAGCCAGGCGTTGTGGCGGGCGCCTGTAGTCCCAGCTACTCGGGAGGCTGAGGCAAGAGAATCACTTAAGCCCAGGAGTTGGAGGTTGCTGTGAGCTGTGTGATGCCACGGCACTCTACCGAGGGCCATAAAGTGAGACTCTGTCTCTACAAAAAAAAAAAAAAAAAAGGCGGCGCCTGTGGCTCAGTGAGTAGGGCGCCGGCCCCATATGCAGAGGGTGGTGGGTTCAAACCCAGCCGCGGCCAAACTGCAACAAAAAATAGCCGGGCGTTATGGCGGGCGCCTGTAGTCCCAGCTGCTTGGGAGGCTGAGGCAAGAGAATCGCGTAAGCCCAAGAGTTAGAAGTTGCTGTGAGCCGTGTGACGCCACGGCACTCTACCCGAGGGCGGTACAGTGAGACTCTGTCTCAACAACAACAACAAAAAAATGAGCCCAATCTAATTAAACTATTTCTTTTTTTGTAGAGACAGAGTCTCACTTTATGGCCCTCGGTAGAGTGCCGTGGCCTCACACAGCTCACAGCAACCTCCAACTCCTGGGCTTAAGCGATTCTCTTGCCTCAGCCTCCCAAGTAGCTGGGACTACAGGCGCCCGCCACAACGCCCTGCTATTCTTTGGTTGCAGTTTGGCCGGGGCCGGGTTTGAACCCGTCACCCTCGGTATATGGGGCCGGAGCCCTACCAACTGAGCCACAGGTGCCGCCCTAAACTATTTCTTATCTCAAGCACACTCTGAATTTCATTCACAGTGTTCTACCTTCCCTCTCCATTCAGTCCACCTTTTTTTTTTTTTTAGAGACAGAGTCTTACTTTGTCATCCTCGATAGAGTGCTGTGGCATCATAACTCACAGCAACCTCAAACTCTTGGGCTCAAGTGATTCTCTTGCCTCAGCTTCCCGAGTACCTGGGACTACAGGCGTTTACCACAATGCCCAGCTATTTTTAGAGCCAGGGTCTCACTCTAGGTTAGGCTGGTCTGAAACTCATGAGTTCAAGCAATCCGCCCACCTCGGCTTCCCAGAGTGCTAGAAATTATAGGCATGAGCCACCAGGCCTAGCCTACTGAATGTTTCTTAAATGAATGAACATCTGACAGATCTATGAAATGGAGTACAGAAAAGCGGGCCTGAAATTTGGGTATGTAATTTTTGCTAGAGAACTGATTTTTAATCTTGGGCTAATGGCTTTGTCAAGATGCCTGCCTAATAAAAACAATACACCAAAACAATGAACTATTCTATATTATTTTGCAAATAAAGTGCCAATGTTAACTACTGTAGAATAGTATATTATTAATAACTTGTATAAAACAGTAAATGTTAAAACTGATCTAAAATTGGTAAATTAGATTTAGATTACCTGGAGCAGTGGCTAACACCTGTAATCCTAGCACTATGGGAGGCCGAGTGGGTGGATTACCTGATCTTACAGGTTTGAGACCAGCCTGAGGCAGAGTGAGACCCCATCTCTAAAAACAGGTAGGCATTGAGGCGGGTGCCTGTAGTCCCAGCTATTTAGGAGGCTGAGGCAAGAGAATCACTTGGGTCCAAGAGTTTGAGGTTGCTGTGAGCTACCACGTCACAGCACTCAACCCCAGGGTGACTTAGTAACATTCTGTCTCCAAAAATAACAAAACAAAATAAGTAAAATAAATTAAAATAGGTAAGATTAAATTTTTGACCTTCAGGATTTTTTATAATGACCCTGCATGAAGAAGCACAGTCCACTGCACCCTTGTAAGTGAATCAGTCTTGTTTGTGCTCCTTGAAGTTACAAGATCCTGAGAAGGGACATTTCCAGTACTTGGGCTAGGTATGAATTTTGGGGGATATTCTCCTCCAGCTCACATAAGCAGGGGAAAAAATGCAGGCAGTCACGCCTTAAAGGAAAGAATATCCTGGAGGGCTCTCCCCAAGTCGTAGCTGGAAACAGAGCATCTGCCTCGGGCAATGGACCGTTGCACTTAATCCCCTACCTCTATTTACACAAAAACTTTCAGTTACTAATATAGGGAAGAGGCATACAGAACAGACAACCCAGTCCTTTGTGGTTCATCTCCACTGTTGTTTATCTCCAAACAAGATATTCTTGGTTTAGAAAGGGGTGCACGTACTTTGCTGGATTAACTCTGATAAGGCATCTTTACCTTTTGTCTTCCTTGTTCTTGGATTATTTCTATCTGATGATTTTGGGTATATAAGAAAAGTGAATAAGAACAGCCATTTGCTGCTGCGCCTGAGCAAGCACCAGCCATCCCTTAATAAATCATTCATTTCATCTGCAGTGTCTGCCTCCATGACTCTGATTAGGCCAGTGGATAGCAACACCTGCATGGATGTGAACTAGTCTTCTTTTTTTTTTTTTTTTTTCGGTTTTATATACCATTTGAAATATTTTCATCAAACTGGTTAACATAGCTTTTACTGCATTTTCTTATTGTGTTAAGACATTTATATAAATTATATTTATATATTACTACACTTAGTAAATTTAATAGGGGGCAGCGCCTGTGGCTCAGCCAGTAAGGCGCCGGCCCCATATACCGAGGGTGGCGGGTTCAAACCCAGCCCCGGCCAAACTGCAACCAAACAATAGCCGGGCATTGTGGCGGGCGCCTGTAGTCCCAGCTACTCGGGAGGCTGAGGCAAGAGAATCGCTTAAGCCCAGGAGTTGGAGGTTGCTGTGAGCTGTGTGAGGCCACGGCACTCTACCGAGGGCCATAAAGTGAGACTCTGTCTCTACAAAAAAAAAAAAAAAGTAAATTTAATATGTACCCTTGTAAAATGCACCATAGGTGTGGTCCCATCAATTACTCTTCCTCCACCCATCCTCCTTTCTCCCCTCCCCTCCCTCTCCTCTTCTTCTTGAGCTATATAGTTGGGTTATAGCTTTCATATGAAAGCTATAAATTGGTTTCATAGTAGGGTTGAGTACATTGGATACTTTTTCTTCCATTCTTGAGATACTTTGCTAAAAATGAATATCACAATAAAATATCTATTAAATAGAATTCCATACCACAGCACATGCAATTAAAAAGTAGGATGAAAGTAACTCTCACAATATTCAGAAACACTGATCAGTCCCTTCAGATAGTTTGGAAAATAAATATGTTTATTCAGGATTCTAACGGCTGTGGAAAAACTAAATCTAAAGTTGTTCACCTGTCTGTTCCACTTACAGAGTAGAATTTGTTATCACTTGATTTCAAGGATGATTTATACGGAGAAACTGGTTCTTCAAGGTAAATCAGAATAAAGCCACAGATAACTTTACAAAGCAAATTGAGTTTGGAGCTACCAGAAGAAAAAATTAAAAATACTACCTATTTTGATACATAATAGTCCTAAATTCTTTATATGACTTATTGAATGACTTGAAAGAGAAAAATTAGTGTCATTGAGAAAAGACAGAGAATCAAAGCAAGAAAAATAACCCCATCACTCAGAAGCATACAAAGTGCATTTACAACTTGTAAACTTATAGAGATGTGCTCTCCCATGTGGATATTTGCCCTACCTACCAGGGCCATAATGATCTTGTCTGCATGAAGATTCAGCCAAGACACCCCATATTCCTTCGCTGACCGGGAACTAGGAAAACTACGGAGGAAAAGAATTACAAAACCAAGTCAGCAAAATACTAAGTAGTTTACTCCAAGTTTAAAAGCATTCTAAACAATGGAACATTTGGAATTTATTCAGCAAAATAATCCCTGAAATGTCACAGTAAGGTTACCCACCAGCAATTGTGGAAGGGAAAGCTACCATATGAATTGTTTTTTTTTTTTTTTTTTTAGAGACAGAGTTTCACTTTATCACCCTCGGTAGAGTGCTATGGCATCACAGCTCACAGCAACCTCCAACTCCTGGGTTTAGGCGATTCTCTTGCCTCAGCCTCCCAAGTCGCTGGGACTACAGGCGCCTGCCACAACGCCCGGCTATTTTTTTGTTGCAATTTGGCCAGGGCTGGGTTTGAACCCACCACCCTCGGTATATGGGGCCAGCACCCTACTCACTGAGCCACAGGCGCCGCCCTACCATATGAATTGTTAAACAGCAAATTCCTACTCTACTATCTGTACTGACAGATGACTATATAATCATCCAGTTCTAGCTGGGCACAGTGGCTCATGGCTATAATCCTAGCACTCATGGCTATAATACACCCAAGGTGGGTGTATTGCCTGAGCTCACAGGTTCAAGACCAGCAGCAGCCAGAGCGATACCTCATCTCTAAGAATAGCTGGGTGTTGTAGTGGGCACCTGTAGTCCCAGCTACTTGGGAGGCTGAGGCAACAGAATAGCTTAAGCCCAAGAGTTTGAGGGTGCCGTGAGCTGTGACGCCATGGTAATCTACCCAGGGTGATACAGTGAGACTCTATCTCAGAAAAAAAAAAAAAAATCATCAAGTTCTTTTGGTAAAGAACCTAGAGATTCAGAAGAATGTAGATTTGTAGAATCATCTCTACCAAAATATGAAATCTTAGCATTTCTCTTAGCCATATTCCTGTCAACAGGTTTATTTAAAAAAAGTATACTCAGGAGGCTGAGGCAAGAGAATCGCTGAAGCCCTGGAGTTGGAGGTTGCTGTGAGCTGTGTGATGCCACGGCACTCTATGGAGGGCTATAAAGTGAGACTCTGTCTCTACAAAAAAAAAAAAAAGTATAATACAACAAACCATAAAGCACTATAACTAAGATACTATATTAGCATTCTTTTTTTTTTGAGACAGGGTCTCAATATGTTGCCCTCGGTAGAGTGCCATCGCATCACAGCTCACAGGAACCTCCAACTTTTAGGTATAAGCAAGTCTCTTGCCTCAGCCTCCCAAGTAGCTGGGACTACAGGTGCCTGCCACAAAGCAAGGTTATTTTTTTTTTGTTTCAATTGTTTAGCTGGCCTGCACTAGGGTCAGACCCACCTCAGTGTATGTGGCTGACACCATAACCACTGAGCTATGGGCACTGAGCCTATAATCAATTTTTAAAATTAATTCTAGGGTGGCGCCTGTGGCTCAAGGAGTAGGGCGCTGGTCCCATATGCCGGAGGTGGCGGGTTCAAACCCAGCCCGGGCCAAAAAAACCACAAAAAAAAAAAAATTAATTCTAAATGTACAGTCTGTGGCAGAAGATGATACACTCTCTTTTCTGGAAGTTATCAACAGGGTGCATACAAAACTGTAACTTACAGATTCCATATCAAGGTTAACTCCTTCAATGTATGGTGATTCTACCCATGGACCCAAAGGAGTGTGACAGAGGGGAAAATGCACCAGAAATAAAGATAAGCCACAATCATGCTAGCAGACGGTATGCTCAGAAACAGGTTCATTAGTTCTCTCTAATCACAGAATTCAGAAATGCAAACTACTTAAGTGGAGGAAAAAAGGGAGGGAGAGAAATTAGAAGTCAAAAACCTGGGGAAGGGGTGTAACGAATTAGTTCTCCCTAGAGAAATGCAGAAAGATCTACAATGACATTTTAAAGAAATTTTTTTTTTTTTTTTTTTTTTTTTTTTTTGTAGAGACAGAGTCTCACTCTACGGCCCTCGGTAGAGTGCTGTGGCCTCACACAGCTCACAGCAACCTCCAACTCCTGGGCCCAAGAGATTCTCTTGCCTCAGCCTCCCGAGTCATTTTAAAGAAATTTTAAGTTTAATTTGAAATGGAGGATAAGGCAGAAGAGCAGAGCTTCAACCACAAATATCTCATCTGTTGGCTTGGCACTCAGAACACCACATCTTCCTTAACTACTCATTGAATTACTGCCTGATTGACTGCATAACCAGAGCTCCTCCTCTGACAAACAAGAATACTTTTGAGTACACTCCTTTTCAGAGGTGTATTCAGAATTAAAAAAAAAGACAGGAGCTTTCAACTTTATGCAACTTGTTAAAAAAGCGACCGTGCATGTGTGAGATATTATTAACAAAGGGGAATCCGAGGGCTGGTTCTGGGCGGGAAGCGTCGAGGACACAGGACAGAGTGGAGGCGAGGACCCTCTTCCCGACCCCGAAAGCAGCACTTCCCGTCCCACCCAGGTCGCGGGCGCCCGGGCGTCGTCCTTTGGAGGCTGGCAGCCTCGCCCTCAAGCACCGTCCTTCGGAAAGTCCTCAACTGCCTATCAAGAAAAGTTTGGCCTGGACCGTCCGCTGTCTGCCGCATCCCTTTCAGAATCAGCAAGAGTCCGAAGCTATGAAAGGGACAAAGAAAGCAAAGCACCCGGGTAGCGCCAGGAGCGGTGGAGGCGGGGCAGGGGCCAAAGAGTAAGGCAGCGGCGCGGAGAGAAGAGAGGAACGGACCGGCGGGCGAGACTGGAAACGCTGCAAAACGGGCTGGCTGCGGCTCGGGCGGCCGGAGGGGGCGGACCGGCAGGGCATTAAGCCTTCTGAGGTGAAGGCGCCTAGCCGAACGCGGCGCCGCTGCCCCGGGCCGGGCCGTTCTTGCCCCCCCGCCCGCCCCGCCGGGGCCCGGAGTAGGTTCGGGCGCCGCCCCTGCTCGCACACTCACCGCGCGCGCACCGCCCCGGCGCGGCCGCCCGCCGCCCTCGGCGCGACCTCCGCCCCGCCCCCCGCGTCCCGGACCCGCGCGGCGGCGCCGGGGCTACGTCACGGGCGCGTGCGCCGTCCGCGCGCCGGCAACCGCCCGGGAGGGACGTTATCCGCTAGGCGTGCTGGTTTCTTTAAAGACCGGGAGGTCACTGCAGTTGGATGCCCACGACAGCAGGAGCCCTGGAGAAGCCAAGATGCTGTCCAAGGGAAAGGACAAAAGGAAAGGCAAGACCAAAGGCAAAGACCAGAAGTAAGAAGAAGCCGCTCTGGTGCCCCCTCTCCCTGGACCTGCTCTCAGGGGATTTCGAGTCTGGAGACTGGGGCTCTCCCGCCCGTCAGCTCAGATGTCCTGCCTGTGAGAATTAGATCTCCCTTTGTTAATTTTGCTTGTCCCTAGCCTGACATATCTGTACTATGTGATCGAGATGGGTCACACAGTACAGTGAGATGTCTGGGTGATTAAGTGTTCCTTGTACATTTCTGGGGGTCCCTTTCGGTTCAAAGGGGACCAAAGGTTTCAAAACCTAAAGGATTTGACCAGACTGCGTAATTGTTGAGGTTTCTCCAAACTAATTGAGTCCCTGATGTGAGTGATGCTCTAGCATTAACCTCTTGCAGACCTGGAGTTGCTGCTAGATTGCCATTAGACCTGTTAAGTGAGTGACCCCGGTGGTTTCTGGACATATTGGAGTCATATATGGTGTCTAACAATACCGCATATGCGACCACAAGGGATTCCCCCAACTCGTGATGTTTATAGAGTAACTTAGTAGAGTAATTCATTCTAAATACAGAAAGCTTGGGGAACGTGGGAAGTACCAAAGGAGAATACATATCACCTGTAATCCCATCATCCAAAAATAACCACCAGTATCATTTGGGGATATTCTTTTTTTCTGTTATAAAATGATAGCTTGATGTACATACTTAGATGTAGCTCTTTTTCTTTTCTTGTACTAATATGTTTTCTTTTATAATGTCAGTTTTTTTTGACATAATTGCATAGTTAGTGTAACACTTTTTAAAGTGCTATACATTCCTGGAACTCACTAGCATACAAACACACACACACATATATATACACACATTTTTTTTTTTAGTTTTCTATTTTTGGGGCGGGGGAGGACAATCTCAAGCTGTCGCCCTGGGTGGAGTGCTGTGGTGTCACAGCTCACAGCAACATCAAACTCTTGGGCTTAAGCAATTCTCTTGCCTCAGCTTCCCAAGTAGCTGGGACTACAGTTGCCCACCACAACGCCTGGCTATTTTTTTTTTTTTTGGTTGTAGTTGTCATTATTGTTTGGCAGGCCCAGGTTGGATTTGAACCTGCCAGCTCTGATGTATGTGGCTGGCACCCTAGCCACTTGAGCTACAGGTGCCGAGCCTGTTTTCTATTTTTGTTCATGCATCATTAGGATGTATGTGAACACTGAGAACACTCAGGGTAACAGATCTTATTCCTTGGATTTTCTGTGATCCATTGTTTGAGAAACCCAATTTAATTTCTCCAGTCAGTATTAGGCATCCTTTATTAGAGGTGTCTAATTTCTTGCATCAAGTACTCAGCGCCACTTAGACCTTATACCTTCAGGCGCAGTCCATCACTACTGCCTAATTCATGCCAAAAAGGGAGATCAACAGCTGTCGCAGGCTAGGTGGTTGGGTGTGGAGCTGGCCTTAACTTAAAGAGAGCAAAGGTGGAAGTAAAATGAGACTGAGAGGGCTGGAGTGCCTGTAACCTTAGCACTCTGGGAGGCCGAGGCGGGTAGATTGCCTGAGCTCACAGGTTCAAAACCAGCCCAAGCCAAAGCGAGACCCTGTCTCTAAAAATAGCTGGGCATTATGGTAGCACACTCCTGTAGTCCCAGCTACTCCAGAGGTTGTGGCAAGAGGATCACATGAGCCCAAAAGTTTGAGGTTGCTGTGAACTATGATGCCGTGGCACTCTGTTGAGGGGGACAAGGTGAGACTCTCTCAAAAAGAAAAGATAAAGGGGACTGAGAAGCAGTTGTTGAGGAGTCAATATGGAAATTCGGAAGTTGACAGTATAGAAAGGTCAACACATTCCTATGTGTGAGAATATTTAGAATTCAAATATGTGTGAAGTCTTCATGTATGTTATCTATGTATTTATATAGCTTAGTGCCTACCACAAAGAGATTTTGCTCAAGCAATAAATCTTTATTTTGAAAAATCTCCTATCACTTTAATCTTTGAATCCATCCTTAAAAAAAAAAAAGTTGGGGGGGCTGCCTGCGGCTCAGTGGGTAGGGCACTGGACCCATATACCAAGTGTGGTGGGTTTGAACCCAGTCCTCACCAGCTAAAACAGCAGTGACAACTGCAACAAAAAATAGCCGGGCATTGTGGCGGGCGCCTGTAGTCTCAGCTACTCGGGAGGCTGAGGCAAGAGAATCGCTTAAGCCCAAGAGTTTGAGATTACTGTGATCTGTGATGCCATGGCACTCCACCGAAGGTGCCAAAGTGAGACTGTGTCTCAAAGGAAAAAAAAGAATTTCTTGGCCACCCCTGTGTAAATGATTCTGTTTGTTTCTCAGGCTTCCATTGCACTGTGGCACCAGCTGATAAAGTATTTAACATACTTGTCCTCGTGACTATTGATTTTATGTTTTGTCCAAGACCAAAACAAAACCCAAAACCACCCCACACCAAAACTGGAGAGGGGAGTCAGGGGAGGGGGGAGATTACAGGTATACTATGACTGTATGTTGTCATGCAGAGAGGAACAAAGGTAATGAATTTGCCGTAAAGAGAACCACGGCCCAGCACTGAGTGAGTAGGAATAGAAAAGAGAGTTTAAATATGGGAGGATCAAAGAAGTAAATGAAAAGATATAAAAGCTTTATGAAATGTATTTGACTTATCAATGACTTTCCTTTTTGTTTTTCCAGTCCTTTAGAGTTATACTCCAATGTTCCCCTCTTCTAGGAAGGTGTACCTCTTAACTCTTAAACGTGAATGCAAGTAAATATGTATTTCTTATTTATTCATTCATCCAACAATATTTTCTTTTTATCAGGCAGTGCCAACCAAAACAAGTTTAAAAAAAGAAAAATGTAATACTAGTGTAGTAGACTTATATACTATCCCCTTTTCATGCAGAATGGTGATAAAACCAGAGGAATCTGCCGTGGAAAGAGCCAAGGCCAATGCTGCCCTTTGGGAAGCCAGATTGGAAATAACAGAACTGTCTAGGATTGAGTATCGTGATACTTCCCGGAGACTGGCGAAAAGCAATGAGGAATTAAAGAAACAGCAGTATAAAATGGAGAAAGATACAATGTCTGTGTTAAGCTACCTGAAGAAGCAGGATCAGGAGAAAGATAATATGGTAGGTAGGTAGAAAGCCTCCTGAGCCTCACAGACTACCTCTGTGGTTACACTGGCATGGTTATATAGTTTAAGAATTTTAGTTCCGTGTCACACTTTATGGGGGCAAGACATGATTGCAAGAGGGACTTTACCTAACAATTGCAATCAGTGTAACCTGGCTTATTGTACCCTCAATGAATCCCCAACAATAAAAAAAAAAAAAAAGAATTTTAGTTCCTTGAAGTGTCACTGTATAGTTAAGACATTTCAGTTGACTTTAACTTTCCTTGAAGCAAGATGTTATTTTATTTTTATTTTATATTATTTTATTTTTTTTGAGACAGGTCCTTTCTCAGTTACCCAGGCTAGAGTGAAGTAGTATGATCATACAGCTTATTATGGCCCCCAACTCCTGGGCTGAAGTGATCCTTTTGCCTTAGCTCTCAAGTGCTAATCCCACCACTGCTGGCTAATTTTTTTATTTTTATATTTTGTAGAGACAAGACCTCATTATTGTCCAGGCTGGTCTCAAACTCCTAGGCTCAAGCAATCCTCCTGACTCAACCTCCCAAAGTACTAGGATTATGAGGGTGTACCACCAAGCCAGTGCTGGCAGGTTCAAACCCAGTCCAGGGCATGCTAACCAACGACAACTACAACACAAAAATAGCCAGACTATAGGGGTGGGCACCTATGGGCCCAGCTACTTGTGAGGCTGAGGCAAGAGAATCAGTTAAGTCCAAGAGTTTGAGGTTGCTGTGAGCTATGATGCCATGGCACTCTGCCGAGGGTGACAAATAAATAAATGTCTCAAATAAATAGATAGAAACATAAATAAGGAATAACAGATATCTTTTTCTTATAGTAGAATGCCAATTAGTATATTTCCAAGGAGTTGAAGGAGTTAGAAAAAAATGACCATTTGGCATCATGGTAATAACTGAATCAGTCAAGAATCACCAGTGGGGGGCAGCGCCTGTGGCTCAGTGGGTAGGGCGCCGGCCCCATATACCGAGGGTGGCGGGTTCAAGCCCGGCCCCGGCCAAACTGCAACCAAAAAATAGCTGGGCGTTGTGGCGGGCGCCTGTAGTCCCAGCTCCTCGGGAGGCTGAGGCAAGAGAATCGCTTAAGCCCAGGAGTTGGAGGTTGCTGTGAGCTGTGTGATGCCATGGCACTCTACCGAGGGCCATAAAGTGAGACTCTGTCTCTACAAAAAAAAAAGAATCACCAGTGGGGCGGTGCGTGTGGCTCAAAGAATCACCAGTGGGGCGGTGCGTGTGGCTCAAAGGGATAGGGCGCCAGTCCCATATGCTGGAGGTGGTGGGTTCAAACCCAGCTAGACCAAAAACCACAAAAAAAAAAAAAAAAAATTATCACCAGTGGATGCCAAAACTACTAGGTGAAAGGTTAATGAAGATAATTGAATAGTCTCAAAAATAGCTTCCCACAAATTACTTAATAATTACAAAAGAAAAAAATAGTAACATTTGGGTAGAAAAGCATGGCAGACACAATCCTGACCAGTTGATCAACACTCTTCACCTATCACCTCATCATATGATAAACTGAAAAAGATATATAATCACTTAGTATATGCCTGCTAAAAATGCATAACCTTAATCTACTCATAAGGATGCATCAGACAAGCCAAACCCTGGGCAAGATTCTTAAAAAAAATGTCAATTTAAAGACAAAAACTGAGAAACTGTTCAAGATTAAAGGAGACTAAGACACATGACAACTAAATGCAACATGTGATCAATAGTTGTATCCTGGACCAGAAAATAAAAAGTTGCAATAGAGGACATCATTGGAAAAATTGGTGGTAGAATTTAAATATGGAGTATACATTAAATAATAGTATATCAGTGTTAAATTTTCTGATTTGAATAATTGTACTATGTTAGAAAATATATGTCCTTTTTCTTAGGAAATAAATACTGAAGTGTTTAGGGGTAAAGGGATATGATATCTGAAACTTAACTCTTACATGATCCAGGAAGAAATTATATATAAACATGTATATATAAATAAGAGAGAGGGAAAGCAAATGTGGCAAAATTAATGTGTGTGAGTGAGGAATATATGAAAACTCTCTGTACTCGGGCGGTGCCTGTGGCTCAGTGGGCAGGGTGCCAGCCCCATATACCGAGGGTGGCAGGTTCAAACTCAGCTCTGGCCAAACTGCACCAAAAAAGTAGCCGGGCATTGTGGTGGGCGTCTATAGTCCTGGCTACTCGGGAGGCTGAGGCAAGATAATCACTTAAGCCCAAGAGTTGGAGGTTGCTGTGAGCTGTGACACCACAGCTCTCTACTGTGGGTGATAAAGTGAAACTCTGTCTCTACAAAAAAAGAAAGAAAGAAAGGAAAATTCTTCGTTTTTTTTTTTTTTGTGTGTGTGTGTGTGGAGACAGAGTCTCACCTCATGGCCTTCGGTAGAGTGCAGTGGCATCACACAGCTCACAGCAACCTCCAACTCCCAGGCTTAAGCGATTCTCTTGCCTCAGCCTCCCAAGTAGCTGGGACTACAGGTGCCCGCCACAATGCCCAGCTATTTTTTTTGGTTGCAGTTCAGCCGGGGCCGGGTTTGAACCCGCCACCCTCAGTATATGGGGCTGGCGCCCTACCGACTTAGCCACAGGCGCCGCCCCTCTTTGTATTCTTTAAAACTTTTTCTTTAACGGGTGGCACCCACATGCACTGAGGCTGCAGGTTCGAACCCAGCCCTGGCCAGCTAAATAACAATGACAACGCAATCAAAACATAGCCAGGTGTTGTGGCAGGCACCTATAGTCCCAGCTACTCGAGAGGTTGAGGCAAGAGAATCGCTTAAGCCCAAGAGTTTGAGGTTGCTGTGAGCTGTGACGCCATAGCACTCTACTGAGGGTGACATAGTGGGACTCTTGTCTTAAAAGAGAAAGTTACCTAAATCTGAGAAAAGTAAATAAAAACCACAGGGTGGCGCCTGTGGCTCATTGAGTAGGGTGCTGGCCCTATATACCGAGGGTGGTGGGTTTGGCTGCCAAACTGCAAAAAAAAATTGCGGAGCGTTGTGGGGGGCCCCTTTAGTCCCAGCTACTCAGGAGGCTGAGGCAAGAGAATCGCCTAAGCCCAAGAGTTGGAGGTTGCTGTGTGCTGTGATGCAATGGCACTCTACCAAGAGCCATAAAGTGAGACTCTGTCTCTTAAAAAAAAAACACCACACAATGAGATACCTACTATCAAGGAAACAAAACGGGTGCATGCCTATACTCTTAGCACTTTGGGTGGCTGAGGCAGGAGGATCACTTGAGGTCAGGGGTTTAAGACCATCTGAGTAGGCCAGGTGTGGTGGCTCACGCTTGTAATACTAACATTCTGGGAGGCTGAGGTGAGTGGATCACCTGACCTCACAAGTTTGAGACCAGTGTGAGCCAGAATGAGACCTCATCTCTAAAAGTAGCTGGGTATTGTGGCAGGGGCCTATAGTTCAGCTACTCGGGAGGCGGAGGCAAGGGAATCTCTTAAGCCCAAGAGTTTGAGGTTGCTGTGAGCTGTGACTCCATGGCATCTACCAAGAGTGACAAAGTGAGACTCTGTCTCAAAAGCAAAAAAAAAAAAAAAAAAAAAAACAGTCTGAGTGACAGTGAGATTCCACCAAACAAAAGTAGAAAAATTAGCTATGTGGGGCTCGGCGCCTGTGGCTCAAGTGGCTAAGGCGCCAGCCACATGCACCTGAGGTGGAGGGTTTGAATCCAGCCTGGGCCTGCCAAACAACAATGACGGCTGCAACCAAAAAAATAGCCGGATATTGTGGAGGGCACCTATAGTCCTAGCTACTTGGGAGGTGGAGGCAAGAGAATCGCTTGAGCCCAGGAGCTAGAGGTTGCTGTGAGCTGTGATGCCAAGGCACTTTACTCAGGACGACAGCTTGAGGCTCTGTCTCAAAAAAAAAAAATTAGCTATGTGGAGTGGTCGGTGCCTATAGTCCCAGTTACTCAGGAGGCTGTTAGAGGATTGTGATACCACAGGAGTTTGAGTTTACAGTAAGCTGTGGTGATGCCACTATACTCTACCTCAGGCAATAGAGTGAGACCCTGTCTCAAAAAGAAAAAAATAAAAACCACCCTCTCTTGGGCGGCGCCTGTGGCTCAGTTGGTAGGGCGCCGGCCCCATATACCGAGGGTGGCGGGTTCAAACCCGGCCCCGGCCAAACTGCAACCAAAAAAAATAGCCGGGCGTTGTGGCGGGCGCCTGTAGTCCCAGCTGCTCAGGAGGCTGAGGCAAGAGAATCGCGTAAGCCCTGGAGTTGGAGGTTGCTGTGAGCTGTGTGAGGCCACGGCACTCTACCGAGGGCCATAAAGTGAGACTCTGTCTCTACAAAAAAAAAAAAAAAAAAACCACCCTCTCCCCCCAAACCTAGAAAATAAAAGAAAATAATAGGTGTTGGCAATTATGTAGAGAAACTGGAACCCTGGTACGTTGTTGGTGGGAATGTAAAACGTTGCAGCCATTATGGAAAGCGATATGGAAGTTCCTCAAAAAATAAAAAATAGAATTACTAATCTCATTTTGGGTATATCTAAAAGAATTCAAAACAGGATCTTGTAGAGATATTTGCACACCCACATTCCTTATAGCATTATTCACAATAGCCAAGAGGTGGAAGCAACCCAAAATACCTATTGATGGTTGGGTGGATAAAGAAAATATGGTGTATGTATAATGGATATGATGCTTTTTTTTTTGAGAGAAAGTCTTACTCTGACACTCTGGGTAGAGTGCCATGGCATTATCATAGCTCACAGAAACCTCAAACTCTCTGGGCATTGTGATGGGTGCCTGTAGTCCCAGCTACTTGGGAGGTTGAGGCCAAGAGAATCACTTAAGCCCAAGAAAATTGTTTGAGTTGCTGTGAGCTATGATGCCACAGCACTCTACCAAGGGTGACATAGTCAGATTCTGTCTCAAAAGAAAAAAAAGAAACCTCACACTTTTAGGCTCAAGAGATCCTCTTGCCTCAGCCTCCCAAGTAGCTGGAACTATAGGCACCCACGACAATGCCTGCCTAGTTTTTCTATTTTTAGTAGAGATGGGGTCTCTCTCTTGCTCAGGCTGGTCTCCGACTCCTGAGCTCAAGTAATCCACCTGTCTCAGCCTCCCAGAGTGTTAGGATTACAGATGTGAGAGAGTGTTAGGATTACAGGTGGCCCGGGTATCATGCTTAATAAAATAAGCCAGTAGGCTGAGCATGGTGGCTCACGTCTATAATCCTAGCACTCTGGTAGGCTGAGGTGGGTAGGTTGCCTGAGCTCACCAGTTCAAGACCAGCCTGAGCCAGAGGGAGACCCTGTCTCTAAAAATAGCCTGGTGTTGTGACAGCGAGGAGGCTGAGGCAAGAGAATTTCTTGAGTCCAAGAGTTTGAGGTTACTGTGAGCTGTGACGCCAAGGCACTCTACTAAGGGCACCAAGTGAGACTCTGTCTCTAATATAAAATAAAATAAGCCAGTCACAAAAGGATAAATACTACATGATCCACTCATGTATTTGAAATCATATGATATGGAAAGTAGAAGGTGGTTGCCATGGGCTGGGGGAGAGAAATGAGGGAGAATTAGTATTTAATGGGTATAGTTTGAGTTTTAGAAGACGAAAAGTTCTAGAGATCTGTTGCACAATAATACAAATATACATAACACTACTGTGTTACACTTAAAAATGGCTAAGATGGGGGCAGCACCTGTAGCTCAGTGGGTACCATCCCCATATACTGAGGGTGGTGGGTTCAAACCTGGCCCCGGCCAAACTGCAAACAACAACAACAATAAAAATGGCTAAGATGGTAATTTTAATGTTGCATTTTTTACCACAAAAAAATCACCTAAGTAATTCGGATGATAGCCTTAGGTTAAGGATATGGGTATTTCCTATCCCCTCTTCACACCTTGGTTTTAGTATTATGTGAAAACCAGTCACTTAATAGTAAAGGTAGGGGGTAGAGCAATTTCTTCACCTTCCTGATGGTTATATCCATTTTCTACAGATTGACAAATTGAAACAGCAGTTAACTGAAACAAAGGAAAAAGCCCAAGAAGAGAAGGAAAAATTGGTGAGTTATCTCTAATATTTCACTTACTGAGCGATCAGGTTTCTGACGAGCTCAAGTATCTAGGATCCAATGAGACTATGTGAATAAGTTCTCTGAGCAGCTCAGCAGCCTTAAAGCCTACATCCCTGATCACAAAGAAGCTCAAAAATAACATGAAAATATGTTTTTGGTTTTTTTGTGTGTGTGTGAAAAGCAGTCTCACTTTGTCGCCCTCAACAGAGTGTGGTGGCATCACAGCTCACAGCAACCTCAAACTCTTGGGCTCAACTGATTCTCTTGCCTTAGCCTTCCAAGTAGCTGGGACTACAGATGACCACCACAATACCACTATTTTTAGAGGCGGGGTCTTGCTCTGCTCAGGCTGGTCTCTAACCTGTGAGCTTAGGCAATCCACACACCTTGGCTTCCCAGAGTGCTAGGATTACAGGCGTGAGCCACCATACCTGGCTGGTATTATGTCATTTTGTAATACCAATAACACCTGCATGAGACTGCCTATTTCCTCAGCTTCACCAAACTGAGTTTATTATCAATTTGATTTTAACCAATGACGTGAGAAATGATATTTTAGTAGTTTTCAATGTGAGTTTCTCTCTTTATGTGGTAGGTTGAACTGTTTTTCATGTTTGAGGGCCATCTGCATTTCTTTTAATTTAATTTTTTTTTTTTTTGTAGAGACAGAGTCTCACTTTATGGCCCTCGGTAGAGTGCCATGGCCTCACACAGCTCACAGCAACCTCCAACTCCTGGGCTTAAGCGATTCTCTTGCCTCAGCCTCCTGAGTAGCTGGGACTACAGGCGCCCGCCACAACGCCCGGCTATTTTTTGGTTGCAGTTTGGCCGGGGCCGGGTTTGAACCCACCACCCTCGGTATATGGGGCCGGCGCCTTACGGACTGAGCCACAGGTGCCGCCCTAATTTAATTTTTTTTTGAGACAGAGTCTTCACTTTGGTTCCCCTGGTAGACTGCTGTGGTTTCATAGCTCACAGACTCACAGCAACCTCAAACTCCTGGGCTCAAGAGATCCTCTTGCCTTAGTCTTGCCTTAGTCTCCCGAGTAGCTGGAACTACAGGTTCCCAGAACACCCAGCTAGTTTTTTAGAGATGGGGTCTTGCCTTTTGCAGTTTTTTGGCCAGGGCCGGGTTTGAACCCGCCACCTCTGGTATATGGGGCCGGCACCCTACTCCTTTGAGTCACAGGCACGGCCTATTTTCTTAGTTTTTAAATTGGTTTTTTGGGTTTTTTTTTTTTTTTCACCATACACTGGTTTCGTAATACCATTTGACAAACTTTCATCACACTGGTTAACATAGCCTTCTGGCATTTTCTTAGTTATTGTGTTCAGACGTTTATATTCTACATTTAGTAAGTTTCACATGTACCCTTATAAGATGCAGTTTTTAAATTGTTATTGGCCCTTTTCACCTCTTCCTTGTTCCTTTTCTCTCCTTCCTTTACTTCTCTCTCTTCTTCTTTTTCTTCTCTTTTATTCCCTCTTCCCTTTTCTACCTTCCTTTTCCTTTTCTTCCTTCCTTCTCTTGTAATCTTCTTTCTTTCTTCCTTTTTTTTTTTCTTTTTTTTTTGAGACAGCGTCTCACTATGTTGCCCTGGGTAGAGTGCTGTGACATCACAGCTCACAGCAACCTCAAACTCTTGGGCGTAAGCAATTCTCTTGCCTCAGCTTCCCAAGTAGCAGGGACTACAGGTGCCCATCACAACGCCTGGCTATTTTTTTGTTGCAGATGTCATTGTTATTTGGCAGGCCCAGGCAGAGTTCAAACCTGCCAGCCTCCGTGTATGTGGCTGGTGCTGTAACCACTGTGTTATGGGTGCCAAGCCATCATCTTGTTTCTTTGTTACGGATATTTGTCCTCACTTTGTGTCATAGCTATAGCTTACTAATTTTTTTTTTTTTTTGCAGTTTTTGGCCGGAGCTGGGTTTGAACCCACCACCTCCAGCATATGGGGCCGGCACCCTACTCCTTTGAGCCACAGGCACCGCCCTATAGCTTACTAATTTTTTTTTTTTTTTTGTAGAGCTAGAGTCTCACTTTATGGCCCTCGGTAGATGCCATGGCCTCACACAGCTCACAGCAACCTCCAACTCCTGGGCTTAAGCGATTCTCTTGCCTCAGCCTCCCGAGTAGCTGGGACTACAGGCGCCCGCCACAACGCCCGGCTATTTTTTGGTTGCAGTTTGGCCAGGGCCAGGTTTGAACCCGCCACCCTCGGTATGTGGGGCCGGCACCTTACTGACTGAGCCACAGGCGCCACCCTAGCTTACTAATTTTTAACTGAGGTCAAAGATGTTATTTACCCTCCTTACAGACTAAAGATTTCTTTAGTCTTCTCATATCTCTTTTTAATAAATATCCACATTTTCTTCCTTTCTATACAAGATCAGCTTACATAAAAAATTGTCCAGAATTCTTTTCTTTTTTTTTTTTTTTTTTTTTTTGTGGTTTTTGGCCGGGGCTGGGTTTGAACCCGCCACCTCCGGCATATGGGACCAGCGCCCTACTCCTTGAGCCACAGGCGCTGCCCCCAGAATTCTTTTCTTATTTAAGGCAGTTAGTATCTTTTACAGAAATTAAAACTTTATGTAAAAATAAAAAGGGCCATTTCTTCACAGAAAATATATAAATGGCTTACGGCTTTAACTGAAACATGACTCTGTGGGACTTCTATTCTTTTTCCTAACTCATTTACTTCTTTTTTGAATACAGGAAGAAAAGTATACCATGCAAATAAAGGAGCTAGAGGGACAGTTCCATCAAAAAGCCAAAGAAATTGGCATGATTCAGACAGAACTGAAGACAGTGAGACAATTTCAAAAGAGAAAAATCCAAGTGGAGAAAGAATTAGAGGATGTAAGTTTCTTTTCTTTTTTTTGGAAAAAAGGATTAGAATTACCTACTTAGACACTTGCAGAGCCTTATAAACATTTATTCCTGTGAGATAGAAACAAAATCTCTTTGACATTTTCTTTTTATGTTTTTTATTTTATTTTTTTGTTTTGTTTGTTTTTTCCTTCCCTCCCTTCCTCCCTTTGACATTTTAGAGATTATTTGAGTGAAAAAGGGTAAGGCATATCAGGTTAGGACTGAATGCCAAAGATCTTGACTTTAGACTTTTCTTTTTCTAAGCATTGATTTCTTTGTAAATCTCAGCCAGCATACTCTTATACATTTATCAGCAGGTGACCCTTTGGATTAACTTCAGTACATACATAAGAAACAAATTACTAGTTCTTGGAAAATATTGGGGCAAAAGTAATGAAGTCTTAGAGGAAAATATGTTCAAGTTGATGAATATTAGTTTTAGAAAAGTTTAGAAGGCTCATAGAGGTAGGGCTCAGGAGGGTGAGAACACTGAGTACTTTTAGAAAGTTTTTCTCACCTTGCTATGCTTTTTCTCTTACTTTTCTTGGCTCAGAATATAGTTGTAAATGGCACAAGTGAGTGCCATGCATGGGAGCTAAAATCAGCTTGGTGGCTATAGGCAAGTTACTTAATCTTTCCTTTCCTTTTTCTTTTCTTTTTGAAGAAATGGATTGAAAAGGAGTTGAGTGGAGACAAAACTCCCCTTCCTCTCTCCTCTCCCCCCACTCTCACTTAGCACACAGAAACATATTACCTTTCCTGGAGGTGCCCCCTGTCCTCCCTGACGAGGCTCCAGTGCTGCCGCCACCTTCTATAAAAGGAATGGCAAATGGGTGTTTTTTTCAAACGGACCCAGGTTGGCTAACCCAGAGCCTTAAGCTGAGAATTCTGTGAGCCCTGTGCTGTGATCTGTTAATCATGTCTGCCACATGTGCTGGAGACATGGCTTCACAGCACACCAAAGATCCTTATTGGTGAATCATCTTGAACTTCAGTGGTATAATTTTCAAAAGTTACAGACCTAACTCTCCTTCAAATTTAAAAATAACATGTGCTGGAGCCATATTTAACTCATTAACAAGGAAAGTAGGACAGTAGAGATGGTTCCTCACTTAACCTTTCTATACCTTGGTTTTCTTATCTATACAATGGGGATAAGCATATTCCTGTGGTCACAATTACTTGGAAAGCTGAAGTAGGAGGATAGCTTGAGCCCAGGAGTTCAAGTTTGCAGTGAACTATGATAGTGCCACTGCACTCCAGCCTGGGCAACTGAGCAAGATTCTGTCTTTTTTTTTTTTTTTTTTTTTTGCAGTTTTTGGCTGGGGCTGGGTTTGAACCCGCCACCTCTGGCATATGGGGCCAGCGCCCTACTCCTTTGAGCCATAGGTGCTGCCCTATTTTTTTTTTTTTAAGGGGTAATAAGAGTTACTATCTTGGCCAAGTGCAGTGGCTCATGCCTATGATTCTAACACTCTGGGAGGCTGAGCTGGGTGGATCCCTTGAGCTAAGGAGTTTGAGGTAAGCCTGAGCAAAAGTGAGACCCTGTTACTTCTAAAAAAATAAGCCAGGCAGTGTAGTGTATGCCTGAGAGTCCCAGATTTTCAGGAGATGAGGTAGGAGGATCACTTGAGCCCTGGAGTTTGAGCTATAATGTCATGGAGCTCTAGCCTGGAGTGAGACTCCATCTCAAAAAAAGAAAAAAAAATGGGTTACTATCTCTTAGAATTGTAGGATTAAACGAGACAATATATGTAAAGCCCTTAAAATAGTGCATGTCACATGGTTAGGATTATATAAACAGTGACATGTAGCTCTCTATTAAAAAAAAAAAAAAGCCCTTGATTTGTGTATAGCATTTGCTGATTTCCACATTGTACCTACTTTATTATAGCAAGGGATATAGTCATCTGAAGGCTTGATTGCAGCCTTAAGGATCTCCTTCCAAGATGGCATATTCATATTACTGTCAAGCTGGTGCTGGTGATTAGTGGGAGGCTGAAGCTTCTGCCTATACGGGCCCCTCCATAAGCTACTTGAGTGTCCTCATGATTTGAGGATTTCACCCAAGAGAAATCCAGATAGAAGCTATCTTTTTCATGACATAGCCTTGGAAGTCATCTAGCATTATTTCTGCCATATTCTTTTAGATAGAAGTGAATCCTTAAGTTTGGCCCACATACCAGATGTGGGGAATTCTATTTTATAATTTGAAGGGAGGAGTATCAAACAAATTATGGACTGACAAGCACCATACATACAGTCACAGCCTGAAGTATACACAGCTACAGGAATGATTTCGAGCTATCAGAGTTCTGATAATGTTCTGATCACCTCCCTCAAGAATCATCTTTAGTTATTTCTCCACTGTACACAGATTATTGTCCAGATACCTTAGTTTAAAAGCCAATACTCTTTACCTACTTAGGAACATTATTATCTCCTTATACTATACCAGCTACTCACCTCATAATCCCTTCAGTCTACCCAAACTGGGTATTTACTCATCCTTGAAGACTTGCCTGTCTTTCTCATGTTGTTCACAATGTATCTTTTATCTGGAATATATTTCTGATAGAGCTCTACCATTTAAAATATTACATGTCCTTCAAAGGCTCAGCTCAAATGCATATTCTCCATGAGACCTTCTCCCGGGGTCTCTCTTTTTTTTAGTCAGAGTCTCACTATGTCGTCCTTGGTAGAGTGTCGTGGCGTCACAGATCACAGCAACCTCAAACTCTAGGACTTAAGTGATTCTCTTGCCTCAGCCTCCCAAGTAGCTGGGACTATAGGCGCCCACCACAGTGCCCAGCTATTTTTTTTATTGCAGTTGTCATTATTGTTGTTTAGCTGCCCCAGGCTGGGTTTGATCAACTACCAGCCTCAGTGTATGTGGCTGGCTCTGTAACCACTGTGCTACGGGCGCTGAGCCAGTATTTTGTATCTCTTTTATACCACTTAGCCCATTGTGTCAAGATATTTTATTTATTTATTTATTTATTTTTGAGGCAAAGTCTCACTTTGTCTCCAGTAGAGTGCTATGGTATCACGGCTCACAACAACCTCAAACTCTTGGGCTCAAGCAATTCTCTTGCTTTAGCCTCCCAAGTAGCTGGGACCACAGGCACCTGCCACAATGCCTGGCTATATTTTAATTGTTATTTTTAGAGATGGGGGTCTCACTCTAGCTCAGGCTGGTCTCAAACTTGTGAGTTTAGGCAATACACCTGCCTTGGCTTCCCAGAGTGCTAGGATTACAGGTGTGAGCCACTGCAACTGGCTGGTATTTATTGCCTTTTCTCCTCTATTAGATTATATATTCTTTGTGGCATGAACAGTATGGTTTTTTGTATTCACTGAAATACAAGATATAATGCTTAATGAACCTTTGTTAAACAGTGCCTGGGTCTTTTCATGGAAACAAAATTGGAGGAATGTCAGTTCTCTAGAAGGAATATCAAGTTTTGTTCTATATTAAAATGCTTTAGATTTAGATTAATACAATTTTCCAGGAACTCTTAAAAATAGATATCCTATGTGTAGTCAAAATGAATTAAAAACTAATGCATAATCTAGAGGGCCATAACTTTTCTTAAAGAACAATGTTACCACCTAGTGGAGAGATAGATTTCAGAGCTTTCAGAGGGCTATTGGGGAAGACTTAAAATTTGAAGGCTAAAGATACTGGTTTAAGAGAAAAAATAATGTGATTCTGTGAAATCCCAACTGTGGCAGAACTAAGACAGATAGGGGCGGGCATTCATGAATTTAAATTTGGGAGGTATTCATTGGGGAAGAAAATTATGCCATTCATATAGAATTCCCAGTATAATTTTTTTTTTTTTTGCAGTTTTTGGCCAGGGCTGGGTTTGAACCCACCACCTCTGGCATATGGGCAGTGCCCTACTCCTTTGAGCCACAGGCGCTGCCCATTCACAGTATAATTTTAATTTTATACAAATTAAAAAGATACTGCCAGTCAAGGTGGCTCACATCTGTAATCCCAGCACTCTAGGAGGCTAAGGTGGGTGGATCACCTGACCTCATGAATTCGAGACCAGTCTGAGCCAGAGCAAGACCTCATCTCATAAAAAAATAGCTGGGCCAGGCAGGCTATATAGTCCCAGCTACTTGGGAGGTTGAGCCAAGCGAATTGCATGAGCCCAAGAGTTTGAGGTTGCTGTGAGCTGTGATGCCATAGCACTCTTCCGAGGGTGGCAAAGTGAGACTGTGTCTCAAAATAAAAAAAAAAAGATACTTATTGGCTGGATGTGGTGGCTCATGCCTGTAATCCTAGTACTCTGGGAGGCCAAGCCAGGAGGGGACCATTGAGCTTAGGAGTTAGACCAGAAACCAGCCTGAGCAAAAGTTGAGACCCCATCTTTACTAAAATAGAAAAATTAGCGAGGTGTTGTGGTGGGCACTGATAGTACCAGGTACTTGAGAGGCTGAGGCAGGAGGAGGGCTTGAACCCAGGAGTCTGAGGTTGCTGTGAGGTAGGCTGACATCATGGCATTCTAGCCTGGTGAGACTGTCTCAAAAAAATAAATACAAAGACACTAATTACATTTAGAATATCAAAAATATTTAAGGCATACATTTTAAAGAAAAAATGATTCTGTATACCTGATTAGTAGAAGATGGCATATATTGTTAGGTTGCAATTATTATTATTTTATTTATTTATTATTATTATTTTTTTTTTGGCAGTTTTTGCCCGGGGCTGGGTTTAAACACGCCACCCCCAGCATATGGGGCTGGCGCCCTACGCCGTTGAGCCACAGGCGCTGCCCTGCAATTATTATTTTTAATAGTTGAGTTTTTTCTTTTTTTAAGAGAGACAGAGTCTCACTTTGTCGCCCTTGGTAGAGTGCTGTAGCATCACAGCTCACAGCAACCTCCAGCTCTTGGGATTAAGCGATTCTCTTGCCTCAGCCTCCCAAGTAGCTGGGACTACAGGCACCCGCCACAATGCCCGGCTATTAATAGTTGAGTTTTTTAATAGTCCTGAGGAGGACCTTGACTCCACAGAAGCCCTGGCCCGGATCTGGGACACCCCAGAAGATACCGTGCTAGAAGTGCCAGTCAGTGGGCTGGCATTTCATCCGGCCTGTGACCTACTGGCTGTAGGGGACATGGACGGAGATGTGTTCGTCTTTTCCTACTCTTGCCAACAGGGAGAAACCAAGGAGCTGTGATCATCAGGTCACCATCTGAAGTCCTGCCAAGCTGTGGTCTTTTCTGAAGATGGGCAGAAACTTGTTACTATCTTCAAGGACAAAGCCATCCATGTTCTAGATGTGAAGCAGGGCTGATTAGAAAGACCTATTTCCAAGGCTCATGGTGCCCCCATTAACAGTCTGTTGCTGGTGGATGAGAATATTTTGGCCACAGGGGACGATACGGGTTGTATCTGTCTATGGGACCAGTGGAAGGAGGGCCCCTTAATGGATATGCGGCAGCATGAGGAATACATTGCAGACATGGCTTTGGGTCCAGCCAAGAAGCTGCTTTTGACAGCCAGTGGACATGGCTGCCTTGGTGTCTTCAACATCAAGAGACGCTGGTTCGAGCTGCTGTAGAGCCTCAATCTGGGGGTCTGACCTCTGTCACCCTCATGAAATCTGGGAAGAAGGTCACCTGTGGCTCCAGTGAAGGTGCCATCTACCTCTTCAACTGGAATGGCTTTGGGGCCACAAGTGATTGCTTTGCCCTGAGAGCTGAGTCCATTGACTGCATGGTTCCAGTCATTGAGAGTCTACTGTGTATTGGCTCTACTGATGGAATAATCAGGGCAGTGAACAACCTGCCAAACCAAGTGGTGGACAGTGTGGGCCAGCATGCTAGGGAGCCTGTGGAAGAGCTGGCCCTTTCCCACTGTGGCCGCTTCCTGGCCAGTAGTGGCCATGACCAACGCCTCAAGTTTTGGGACTTGACCTAGCTGCGAACTGTGATGGTGAATGACTACTGTCAGCGTAAAAAAAAAAAAAAAGGGAGGGCCGCTGCGGGCCCTGCGTAGCAAGGCTTGGAGCACTGATGACTTCTTTGTAGGACTCAGGGAGGAGGGAGAAGACACTGTGGCTTGGCAGGAAGATGAAGAGGAGAGCGAGGACAGTGACTGAGGGTAGGAACTGAATCTTAGGACAGGTTCTCACTGACTAAGAGTCTTTCTTGCTGGGCTGGTCCCAGAGAAGATTTGAATTTTAATACCCTTTTGCACAGCACAAGATGATGGACTCAGGACACTGATGTTAGGAAAGTACTTTAACTGCTACAGTACCTCACTCTACCAGTGTCAGACAAACCCTATGCTTGGGCAAGACAGCACAGACACAAGTATGTACTAACCAGGGGTTTAATATAAATACAACCAACACAGAAAAACTCAAAACTATACATAAGCGCAAACCAGAGAGCCAGTGGCAGGGACAAAGAACACAAGAATTTCTCACCCTTTGGCTCAGCTAGCCCCCCCACCTGCCCAATTAAAAAGGACAAATTAAGAAAATAAAGATTCATGCTAAAGTGAAAAAAAATAGTTCTAGTCCTTTTTGACAAAGTGGTAATACTAATTTCTGCAAATTTAGCTTAGCTGATAAGACAATAAAATAAAAGGCTTGGCGCCTATAGCTTAGCAGCTAGGGCGCCAGCCACATACGCCAGAGCTGGCGGGTTCGAATCCAGCCCAGGCCCGCCAAACAACAATGACAACTACATTCAAAAACTAACCGGGCGTTGTGGTGGGCGCCTGTAGTCCCAGCTGCTTGGGAGGCTGAGGCAAGAGAATTGCTTAAGCCCAGGAGTTGGAGATTGCTGTGAGCTGTGATGCTACAGCACTCTACCCAGGGCAACAGCTTGAGGTTCTGTCTCAAAAAAAAAAAAAAGGAATAAAATAAAAATACCCTATCCCAGGCTGCGTGGCTCAGTGAGTAGGGCGCCTGTATACAGAGGGTGGCATGTTCAAACCCAACCCCTGCCAAACTGCAACAAAAAATAGCAGGGCATTGTGGCGGGCGCCTATAGTCCCAGCTACTTGGGAGACTGAGGCAAGAGAATCACCTAAGCCCAAGAGCTGGAGGTTAGTATGAGCTGTGATGCCACCACACTCTACCAAGAGCGATGAAATGAGACTGTCTCTTAAAAAAAAAAAATACCCTGTCCCTCACAATTGCACTACCTGAAGGTAAACATTGTTATATACTTTGGTATATAGTTGTTCCTTTTTTGTCCTGCTGTCTAGAAACATATTTTAAAATGTCTATCTTGGGGGCAGCGCCTGTAGGCTCAGTGAGTAGGGCGCCGGCCCCATATGCCGAGGGTGGTGGGTTCAAACTCAGCCCCGGCCAAACTGCAACAAAAAAATAGCCGGGCGTTGTGGTGGGCGCCTGTAGTCCCAGCTGCTCGGGAGGCTGAGGCAAGAGAATCGCGTAAGCCCAAGAGTTAGAGGTTGCTGTGAGCCGTGTGACGCCACGGCACTCTACCCGAGGGCGGTACAGTGAGACTCTGTCTCTACAAGAAAAAAAAATATATATATCTATCTTGGGTAGCCCCCATAGCTCAGTAGATAGGACACCAGCCACATACACCGAGGCAGGCGGGTCAAACCCAGCCCAGGCCAGCTAAAACAACTGTGACAACTGTAACAACAACAACAACAAAAATAGCCAGGCATTGTGGCAGGTACCTGTAGTCCCAGCTACTTAGGAGGCTGAGGCAAGAACATTGTTTAAGCCCAAGGGTTTGAGGTTTCTGTGAGCTGTGACACCAAGGCACACCCATGGCAACAGCTTGATAATCTGTCTCAAAAACAAAAATCTATGTTGATTCAGATTAAGTCAAGAGAAAAGAACAAAAATAAAATACCTACTGGCTCGGTGCCCATAGCACAGTGGTTATGGCACCAGCCACACACAGGTTTGAACCCAGCCTGGGCCAGCTAAACAATAATAACAACTGCAACCAAAAAATAGCCAGGCATTGTGGCTGGTACCTATAGTCCAGCTACTTGGGAGGTGGAGGCAGGAGAATCGCTTGAGCCCAGGAGTTGGAGGTTGCTGTGAGCTGTGATGCCCAGGCACTCTACCCAGAGTGACAACTTGAGGCTCTGTCTCAAAGAAAAAAACAAAAACCCCGATGCGGCTTGGCGCCTGTAGCTCTAGCTGTAGGGCACCAACCACATACACCAGGGCTGGCAGGTTTGAACCCGGCCCGGGCCCGCCAAACAACAGTGACAACTACAACAACAACAACAAAAATAACTGGGCATTGTGGCAGGCACCTATAGTCCCAGCTACTTGGGAGGCTGAGGTAAGAGAATCACTTAAGCCCAAGAGTTTGAGGTTGCTGTGAGCTGTGACGCCACAGCACTCTACCAAGGGCAACATAGTGAGACTCTGTCCCAAAAAAATATGTAATAAATAAATAAAATACCTATATGCTATTTTTACAAAAGTGAAGTCATTATGTGCAAATTGCTAACTTGATTTTTCACTTTACATATTGTGGACATTTTTCAATGCCATTAAATAATTTTTCTTAAAATCTTTTGAATAGAAAAGGCCAGGCGTGGTGGCTCACGCCTATAATCCCAGCACTCTGGGAGGCCGAGGCATGTGGATTGCCTGGACTCACAAGTTGGAGAATAGCCTGAGCCAGAGCGAGACTTTGCCTCTAAAACAAAAATAGCTGGGCAGCTATAGTCCCTGCTACATGGGAGGCTGAGGCAAGAGAATCACTTAAGCCTAAGAGTTTGAGGTTGTTGTGACCTATGATGCCACGGTACTCTACGAAGGTGACAAAGTGAGACCCTGTCTGAAAAAAAAAAAAAAAGGGCAGCGCCTGTGGCTCAGTGAGAAGGTTGCCGACCCCATATACCGAGGGTGGCGAGTTGGAACCCAGCCCCGGCTAAAACTGCAACAATAAAAAAATAACCAGGCATTGTGGCAGGTGCCTGTAGTCCCAGCTATTCAGCAGGCTGAGGCAAGAGAATTGCCTTAGCCCAAGAGCTGGAGGTTGCTGTGAGCTGTGATGCCAGGGCACTCTGCCGAGGGTGGCAAACTGAGGCTCTATCTCTAAAAAAGAAATAAATAAATAAAAATTACAAATAAAAAAAAATTTTAAGAATTAAAGAAAATCTTTTAAATAGATGCATGGAATTCCATTGGATAGGTATACCATAATTTATTAATTGGTTGCTTCCTATTGAACATTTGGATTTTTTCCTAATTTCTTGCTATTATAAACTATGGTGAATATCTAAAGAATAAAATATTTTTTTTATATCTTTAACTCATTTTTTTTTTTTTTTTGTAGCGACAGAGTCTCACTTTATGGCCCTCGGTAGAGTGCTGTGGCCTCACACAGCTCACAGCAACCTCCAACTCCTGGGCTTAAGCGATTCTCTTGCCTCAGCCTCCCGAGTAGCTGGGACTACAGGCGCCCACCACAACGCCCAGCTATTTTTTGGTTGCAGTTTGGCCGGGGCTGGGTTTGAACCCGCCACCCTCGGTATATGGGGCCGGCGCCTTACCGACTGAGCCACAGGCACCGCCCTATCTTTAACTCATTTTTAGGATAACTTCTTGGGACTAGAATGTGTAGGTAAATAAGTATGAACTTTTGTGATATACACTGCTTACTTGCCTTTTGAAAGATTTATTAATTTATAGATTTTGGGGGTAGTCTAATAGCATAGGTCTATCTGGATACATACAAGGATAGTAGATATTTTTTATAAACTTGTATGTTTTTTGTTTTTGTTTTGAGGCAGAGTCTCATTCTAACAGCCTGGGTAGAGTGCCATGTCATCATACCTCGCAGCAACCTCAAACTTCTGGGCTCGAGAGATCCTCTTGCCTGAGCCTCCTCAGTAGCTAGGACTATAGGTGCCTGCCACAACTCCTAGCTAGTTTTTCTATTTTTAGTAGATATGGGGTTTTGCCCTTGCTCAGGCTGGTCTCCCAACTCTGGAGCTCAGGTGATCCACCTGTGTTGGCTTCCCAGAGTGTTAGGCTTACAGGTGTGAGTCATGGGGCCAGGCTAATATAAACTTGTATGTTGATACTGATTTTGAAAATCTTTGACAATGCAAGAGGCCATTTTAAAAAATTGTATTAAAAATTCAGGGCATATAGCCAGGCATTGTGGCAAGCACTTGTAGTCCCAGCTACTTGGGAGGCTGAGGCAAGAGAATTGTTTAAGCTACATACACCAGAGCGGGTGGGTTCAAACCCAGCCCAGGCCTGCCAAACAACAATGGCAACTACAACAACAACAAAAAATAGCTGGGCACTGTGGCGGGCACCTGTAGTCCCAGCCACTTGGGTGGTTGAGATAAGAGAATCGCTTGAGCCCACGAGTTTGAGGTTGCCTTGAGCTGTGATACTATGGCATTCTACCAAGGGTAACAGTGAAACTCTGTATCAAAAAAAATAAAAAATTAAGTGACTTGCTGGTGAGAACAGCAGCATTTGACTCTGATATATCTGATGGAAAGAAAGCCTTTCCCTACTGTCTTTACCCCACCCCCCCCCCGCAAGATGGTCTTGCTCTGTCATTGGCATCATCATAGCTCACTGTAGTCTCAACTCCTGGACGCAAGCAATTTTCTTCCCTCAGCCTCCTGAGTAGCTGGGACTACAAGTACCCAGTACCATACCTGCCTGATTTTTGTATTTTTTGTAGAGATGGAGTCTCTTGCTAAGGCTGAGGCTTTGGAGGCTGAGGCAAGAGAATCGCTTAAACCCAAGAGTCTTGAACTCCTGGCCTCAAGCAATCCTCTTGCCTCAGTCTCCTAGAGTGCTAGGATTACAGGGGTGAGTCACCATGCCTGGCCTCTACTGCCTCTTTTGTGGCACAAATGTTAGATTGAGTATGCCTATTTCTTTTTCTTTTTTTTCAGAATATCGTATCTTTTGTTATCATGTAAGAGTATGTCTATTTCAATTTTTTTTTTTTTTTGAGACAGAGCCTCAAGCTGTAGCCCTGGGTAGAATGCTGTGGCATCATAACTCACAGCAACCTCAAACTTCCGGAGTGTAAGCGATTCTCTTGCCTCAGCCTCCCAAGTAGCTGGGACTATAGGCGCCCACCACAACGCCCAGCTATTTTTTGGTTGCAACCGTCATCGTTGTTTGGCGGACCCCGGGCTGGATTCGAACCCGCCAGCTCAAGTGTATGTAGCTAGTGACTTAGCTGCTTGAGCCACAGGCGCCGAGCTGTCTATTTCAATTTTAATCATTCTTGCCAGTAAATATAGAGTTTAGGATCATTGCTTTAAATTAACTCAACTTTCTTTGACTAGAACAATTTAATGTCTCTATATATAATAGTTTTATTTATTTATTTTTGAGACAGAGTCTCACTATGTTGCCCTTGGTAGAGTGTCGTGACATCACAGCTAATAGCAACCTCAAACTCTTGGGCTTAAGCGATTCTCTTGCCTCAGCCTCCCAAGTAGCTGGGACTATAGGTGCCCACCACAACGCTATTTTTTTGTTGCAGTTGTCTTTTTTTTTTTTTTTTTGTAGAGACAGAATCTCACTGTATCACCCTCTGGTAGAGTACCATCAGGTCTCGCAGCTCACAGCAACCTCCAACTTCTGGGCTTATGCGATTCTCTTGCCTCAGCCTCTGGAGCAGCTGGGACTGCAGGTGCCCGCCATAATGCCCGGCTATTTTTTTGTTGCAGTTTGGCCGGGGCTGGGTTTGAACCCGCCACCCTTGGCATATGGGGCTGGCGCCCTATTCACTGAGCCACAGGTGCCACCCTGCAGTTGTCATTGTTGTTTAACTGGCCTGGGCTGGGTTCAAACCCGCCAGTCTCGGTGTATGTGGCTGGCACCCTAAGCACTGAGCTACACGCGCCAAGCCAGGACATTTTTCTTATAGAAGGAATTCCTATATTAAGTAGGAGAATTGTATAGTCTTAACTCCTAAGTTTTCTTCCAATTCTAAAATGTTATGATTCTGTGATTCCACATGTTTGAAATGATGGTATTTGGCAAATAGGTTTACGAGAACAACTCATCTGAATACTATGAGAACTGTTATTCATAAAGAGTTTTTTAAAAACAATGTGGTAGCCCCTGCTTATCTACAAGGAATATTTTCTAAGACCCCCCAGCAGATATCTGAAACTGCAGATATTAGTGAGTCTTGTATATACTATGCTTTTTCCTATACATCAGTGGTTCTCAACCTTCCTAATGCCGTGACCCTTTAATACAGTTCCTGTGGGTTGCAACCCACAGGTTGAGAACCGCTGCTATACATATATACCTAAGATAAAGTTTAATTTCTAAATTTAGTACAGTTAATAACATAGAACAATTATAACAATATACTATAATAAAAATTATGTGACTGTGATCTCTCTCTTTTTCATCCCCCAACATATTTTAATATTTTTGGACTGTAGTTTATTGCAGGTGAGTGAGACTGCAAAGAGTGAATTGCAGATAAGAGGCGACTACTGTACTGTACTGATCTTGTAAATCTTTAGAAGCTTGAGGGAGGGTGGCACCAGTGGCTCAGGGAGTAGGGCACTGGTCCCATATACTGAGGGTGGCAGGTTCGAACCCGGCCGAAGCCAAAACTGCAACAACAAAAAAATAAAAAAATAGCAAGAAAGAAGATTGAGGGAAATATGGTATTCAGAGGCAGAACACTGAATTTTTCTGTGTGTTCAAGATTCAGAGGTAATGTATAACAGAAAATGTTTCTTTATTAAGAATTTTCCTACTGGGCTGCGCCTGTGGCTCAGTCGGTAAGGTGCTGGCCCCATATACCAAGGGTGGCGGGTTCAAGCCCGGCCCCGGCCAAACTGCAACCAAATAGCCAGGAGTTGTGGCGGGCGCCTGTAGTCCCAGCTACTCGGGAGGCTGAGGCAAGAGAATCGCTTAGGCCCAGGAGCTGGAGGTTGCTGTGAGCTGTGTGATGCCATGGCACTCTACCGAGGGCCATAAAGTGAGACTCTGTCTCTACAAAAAAAAAAAAAAAAAAAGAATTTTCCTACTGACCATGTTTTTGTTGTTTTTTATTTTGATTTTAGCTGAAGGAGAATTTAAGGAACACAGAACGCAAACATCAAGAGACTCTTAGAAGACTAGAAGGCAGATTTTTTGAAGAAAAGGTACAGAATATTTGGGTTATATTTTGTTTTACTAATATTACATAAGTGTATTTTGAGAGATATGAACCTTCCATTTGTTATCTTATTAGAAGATTAAAAGATTGTGGGCGGCGGCTGTGGCTCAAAGGAATGGGGTGCTGGTCACATATGCCATAGGTAGTGGGTTCAAACCTAGCCCTGGCCAAAAACTGCAAAAAAAAAAAATAAATAATAATAATAATAGAAGATTAAAAGATTGTTATTGAATAACAGACAAATAAAAATCAGGGAGAACAAAAGTTGTTTTAGAAATCTCAATGTCTAGTCCATTTTTCCTTACCATTCAGAGATTCTTTATTTATTTATTTTTTTTGAGACAGAGCCTCAAGCTGTCGCCCTGGGTAGAGTGCTGTGGCATCATAGCTCACAGCAACCTCCAGCTCCTGGGCTCAAGCGATTCTCCTGCCTCTGTCTCCCAAGTAGCTGGGACTACAGGGGCTTACCACAATACCTGGCTATTTTTTGGTTGTAGTTGTCATTGTTGTTTGGCAGGCCTGGGCTGGATTTGAACCCACCAGCTCAGGTGTATGTGGCTGGTGCCTTATCTGTTTGAGCCACAGGCGCCGAGCCCCATTCCGAGATTCTTAAAATGCTCCACAGGTATTGTCATCTTATGAAGACTTCAGGACACATGTACCTCAGCTTGGTCTTCCCCTGGTGGGACTACATGTACTGTATCATGTAGGGGAGATGGGATTGGTGAAGTTACTCTGTTATGTGTATGAAGATGTTCCTTTAGTCAAGCTGAGCTAAGGATGTTTTTTTTTTTGTAGAGACAGAGTCTCACTTTATGGCCCTTGGTAGAGTGTCATGGCATCACACAGCTCACAGCAACCTCCAGCTCCTGGGCTTAAGCAATTCTCTTGCCTCAGCCTCCCGAGTAGCTGGGACTACAGGCACCTGCCACAGCACCCGGCTATTTTTTTGTTGCAGTTTGGCCAGGGCTGGGTTTGAACCCGCCACCCTCGGCATATGGGGCCGGTGCCCTACTCCCTGAGCCACAGGCGCCGCCCTGAGCTAAGGATATTAATAAAAGGGAGTTCAAAAATGTTCCTCAGCCAGTGTAACCTGGCTTATTGTACCCTCAATGAATCCCCAACAATAAAAAAAACAAACAAAAACAAAAATGTTCCTCAGCACATTGCAAACTTCAAGTTTCTCTCTGTTTCTGAAGTTAATTCTCCAATTGTGGGAAATACATCGAAACACATCTCTTCTACAGAATCCTTTCAGAGGCCTCTATTATTTTAATTGTTTTAATTTTTCATTTTTAGTAAAGAACTGGTAAGTATGTAGGGAGTTGAGAGTGGGGACACTTAAGTACCCACAAGGTACCAGGTTTCTAGTTGAATAACCTGGAGGGAGGGAGGCAGGATCAGCATCCTAATACTTTTCCTCTTGAGGTACTTTCTGGCACTGTCAGGAATGGAAGCCTAAAGGATTAGGCTGTTCTCAGTAGCCTTTCTCTCCTGCTTTCTCACCCTAATCCTGACCTTCTTTTTACTTGGTATAGGAAATAAAGTTTAGAAGTACTTTCTAAGTTTACAGAATACTTAGCTTGGCACCCATAGCACAGTGGTTACAGTGCCAGCCACATGCACCGAGGCTGCCTGGGCCAACCAAACAACAATGACAACTGCAACAAGAAAATATTCATGCATTGTGACGGGCGTCTGTAGCCCCAGCTAGTTGGGAGGCTGAGGCAAGAGAATCGCTTGTACCCAAGAGTTTGAGGTTGCTGTGAGCTAGGGTGATGCCATGGCCTTCTACCAAGGGTGACAGAGTAAGACTCTATCTCAAAAATTAAAAAAAGAGAAATATAACTGTTTAATCTGCCTATTTTCTTTTTTAGCACCGTCTAGAACAAGAGGCTGAAAAGAAGATAATAATGCTGGCAGAGAGAGCCCACCATGAAGCTATTGTGTAAGAGACTGTGTCTTCTTTTTTCTTTTTCATAGCCTCTCTTATCTCTTTGCTGATCTGTTTTCTTCTTTTTGTTTCTCCCCTTCCCTCCCATTGTGCTTTCCTCAGATTTTTTTGTCTACTCTCCATCACTGTTTCTTTCTCTTTGTAGTTCCTCTACTCCTTTTCCTCTGCCCTTTCTGTAGCAGCATAGTATGGTAGAAAGAACCTGGACTTTGAACTTATTTAGACTTATGGTTCTCAACATACATACATATGCGCACTAACTGTAGAAAGATTTAAATATCTTGATATTAAATTTCTTCATCTAAGTATGGGGCTAATAATAGCAATATTGCATGGTTGTCATGAGGTATATTAGTGGAAGTAACACTAAACTACATTGTGTTAACAAAAGGAACTCCTAGGTCTCAGTGGTTTATTTCTTGCTCAAGTAATAATCCATTGTGAGTCTGGCAGTTCTTCTCCAATGGTGATTCATGATCCTGGGTTGCTTCCATCTTGTGCTTCTGCCATCTTGGAATTCTTCCTTTTTGGTCATGTGGGCAAGAGAGAGCATGGTACACTCATATCTGCTCTTAATTGCCTTGTGCTAGAAGTAGCACATCTCTTTTCACTTTCTTTTTTTTTTTTTTTTTTTGTAGAGACAGAGTCTCACTTTATGGCCCTCAGTAGAGTGCCGTGGCCTCACACAGCTCACAGCAACCTCCAACTCCTGGGCTAACCTCTAGTGTTTCTTTTTTTTCTTTGTGGTTTTTGGCCGGGGCTAGGTTTGAATCCGCCACCTCCAGCATATGGGACCGGCGCCCTACTCCTTGAGCCACTGGCACCGCCCTTCTTTTCACTTTCTTATCAAGGAAGAACTTAGTAACAAGATCCCTACCTAATGATTTTTTTTTTTTTTTTTTTTTGTAGAGACAGAGTCTCACTTTATGGCCCTCAGTAGAGTGCCGTGGCCTCACACAGCTCACAGCAACCTCCAACTCCTGGGCTTAAGCAATTCTCTTGCCTCAGCCTCCCGAGTAGCTGGGACTACAGGCGCCTGCTACAACACCCGGCTATTTTTTGGTTGCAGTCTGGCCGGGGCCAGGCTTGAACCCGCCACCCTCGGTATATGGGGCCGGCGCCTTACCGACTGAGCCACAGGCACCGCCCCCTAATGATTTTTTTTAAGAAGAGACAGGGTCTTGCTCTGTTGCCCACACTGGGGTGTAGTGATTCAGTCATAGCTCATTGTAATCTTGAATTCCTGGGCTCAAGCAAACCTCCTGCTTCAGCCTCCTAAGTAGCTGGGACTGCAGGTGTGTGCTACCACACCTAGCTAATTAAAAATAATTTTTTTAAAGACAGGGTCTTTCTATTTTGCCCGGGATGGTCTTGAACTCCTGAGCTCAAGTGATCTTCCTACCTCAGCTTCCCAAAGTGTTAGGATTACAGGCATGAGGCACCACATCCCACCCTCAAATAAGTATTGAGTACCCATCATAAGTGGGTGGCATCTACGTAATGTGAGGGTCATTACTATTATTGTTGGGGAGGTAAATCAGTCATCTAAGGCTTAGACCTGTATTTTGAGATCTTCTGTCTATTTCAGGCAACTGAACAATGCCGGAAGAAATGTTTTTAAAGAGAATGTTTATCTCCAGAAAGCTCTTGCATACCACCTAAAGGAAGCTGATGCTCTACAAAAAAGCTCCCAGAAGTTAAAAGAGAGTCACACTGTCCTTTTACATCAAAAGGTTCCCTCTCATTTAGACTTTGTTTCCTATCTTTTTTTTTTTTTTAAGGATTGAGTTGGTGAATACCAAGAGTTGGGTATAATAATAATAATACGTAACGGTGATGGGACCATTTTCCTTGTGTTTGGGTGACACACTTTCCTTATCTGAAAAGACTGATTACTGAGTGACTTGACAGAAGCATTATACTCAACTTTAAAAAGAATATATCAGAAACATAAATGTAACTCTTATTCTCTGTGACCTTACAAATGTTTTTTTTTTGTTGTTGTTGTTGTTGCAGTTTGGCTGGGGCTGGGTTTGAACCCGCCATCCTCAGCATATGGGGCTGGCGCCCTACTCACTGAGCCACAGGTGCCGCCCTCTGTGACCTTAGAATAACTTATTTTTCTTTGTTTATAGTTGCTCTCTGAATCACTTAAGGATAGGTTTAGTTGTAACAGACCTAGCATCACTGGTATCATCACACAGGGTTTATTCTTTCGCCTAAAGGAAGTCTGGAGGTAACCAACCTAGAGCAGGAATAGTAGTGCCACAAAATCAATAGACACTCAGCTTCCTTACTTGTGTCCTGCCACATAATGCCTTACACCCTCAAATTCACTTCATGGCCTAGGGTGGCTGATAGAGCTCTAACCATTACTCCACAAATAGCAGGAAGGAAGATAAGAAGTAAACAGTAAAAAGTAAGAAGTAAAAAGCCCTTTAGAGGCCTTCCTGGAAGTGTTACACATATTTCCACTTGCATCTAATTAACCAGGACATGGCTATGCTGAATTACAAGGCAATTTTCAGCTGAGCGCACTGCTTTTCTGAATAAGACTGTGGTTTTATAAAAGAGGGAAGGGAAAATGGATTTTGGGATAGACAGCTAGGACACTGCCAGTTTCCAGTATGTAGTTGTTAATGTTTTACTGCATAGTTTTATTGATTTTGGTAATATGAAATATTTAATCTTTCAGAATTTGAAAGCAATGAAAGCTTCTTAATTAGCAAAATTAGTGGATTGCCTTCACAAGTCCAGATAAGGACCTTAGGATGTTTGTTACTTTTTGTATACGAAATAGCAAAATATGACCTTCTCAGTTTATCATCAAAACTCAAATCATAATGAAGTTAATAAAAATTAATGAGAAACTGTTAAGTTCTGGAATGATTAAAGAAAAAAATGTGTCACTTATCTTTCTGTTTTAAGGAGATCAATGACCTGTTAGTTAAGGAGAAGATTATGCAGCTTACCCAGCAGAGAACACAAATCCAAATTCTTCAGAAGAAGGTAGTAAGCTTGGAGACTGCTCTGAATTGCATGACCAGAGAGTTTGAGACTGAAATTTTAAAACTGCAGCAACAAACAGTGACAGAGAACCAAGCAGGTCAGGTAGAAATTAACAAGCTGCATCAACTTCTTCAGATGAAAGACAGGGAAATGAATCGAGTGAAGAAGCTGGCCAAGAACATACTGGATGAGAGAACAGAAGTGGAAAGATTCTTTTTAGATGCTCTACACCAAGTGAAGCAACAGATCTTGTTTAGCAGGAAGCATTATAAACAGATAGCACAAGCTGCTTTCAACTTAAAAATGAGAGCAGCATGTTCAGGAAAAACAGAATATCCCCAAATCAGAACATTTGATGGCAGAGAGCACAGCACCAATAGTGTGAATCAGGATCTTAAAGAGGCTGAGAAATGGTACTAGTAATATTTTAATATATTATTTGTGCTGCTATTTTTGTGTCCTTTATAAAAATAAGAATTTGGGAAAGTTTAGTTTAATAATAACCAAATATTGAATAGATTTCTCAGTCAGTTATTTGAGGACTGGAACTGACTTTCTCATCTTTATAACCCCTGTGCTTAGTATGGTGACATAGTATGTGTTCTTAGTGGGTGCCTCCCTTTTTCTTGTGACAAGGACTTGTTTTTTTTTTTTTTGAGACAAGGGTCTCAAGCTGTCAGCCTGGGTAGAGTACTGTGGTATCACAGCTCACAGCAACCTCTAACTCCTGGGCTCAAGTGATTCTCCTGCCTCCACCTCCCAAGTAGCTGGGACTACAGGTGCCTGCCACAATGCCCGGCTATTTTTCGGCTGCAGCAGTTATTATTGTTTGGCGGGCCTGGGCTGGATTCCAACCCGCCAGCTCAGGTGTATGTGGCTGGCGCCTTAACTGCTTAAGCCACAGGTGCCGAGACATGACAGGGACTTGTTAAAGAGACTAGATTATTTGTCCCAGAAGATGTCATTGTAATATATTTTAATTTGTTCCTTTATCTTATTGTCTATAAATTGGAAATTAATCATAAATGTTTGATTAGATTCAGGTTAAGTATTTATGATAAGCATATTCTCAGAAGTATTTTGTACTCTTCCCTATATCTTGAGATAAAATGTATAGGTAATAATAATAACCATATAATTTTTTTTTTTTGTTTGTAGAGACAGAGTCTCACTTTATGGCCCTTGGTAGAGTGCCATGGCATCACACAGCTCACAGCAACCTCCAGCTCCTGGGCTTAAGCGATTCTCTTGCCTCAGCCTCCCGAGTAGCTGGGACTACAGGTGCCCGCCACAGCACCCGGCTATTTCTTTTGTTATTGCAGTTTGGCCGGGGCTGGGTTTGAACCCGCCACCCTCGGCATATGGGGCCGGTGCCCTACTCACTGAGCCACAGGCGCCGCTCATAACCATATAATTTTTAAAAATCCATATAATAATTTTTTTTGTTGTATATAACTGTCCCATGTATTGGAAGATATTCATTAGTGCCCTGATCATTTCATTAACCAAATGTACCCCCAAATTATCCAAAATTTTAGAGAAGTTCTGCCCTATGATAAAGGTGGCAGAATATTTGAGATAGTTGCAGACTGTATACAATAATTAATTTTGTTTCCTGTTAATATTTTTATTAGCGCGCTGTTCCCCCTACCAACCGTGGATTATAGTCCATTTTGAAGCTTATTCTGAAAAAAATTATTTGATATTTCAATGGAATTAGATTCTTCAAAGTCCCTAATTCAAGAAACTTAAAAGGATTCCCTACTTCTGTGTAATTAACATCTTATTGAGTGCTTCCAAATGTGTTTTCTGCTTAAATTATTATTAATTAATTTTTTTGAGACAGTCTCACTATGTCACCCTCGGTAGAGTACCGTAGCATCACAGCTCACAGCAACCTCAAATTCTTGGGCTTAAGCAGTTCTCTTGCCTTAGCTTCCCAGGTAGCTGGGACTACAGGCACCTGCCACAATGCCCAGCTATTTTTTGTTGCAATTGTCATTGTTGGTTAGTTGGCCTGGGCCGGGTTCAAATCTGCCATCTTTGGTGTGTGTGACTGGCGCCATAACCACTGTGCTATGGGTGCCAAGCCTGCTTAAATTATTTTTAAGGTGGCAGTGCTTGTGGCTCAGTGGGTAGGGCGCCGGCCCCATATGCTGAGGGGGGCAGGTTTGAACCCAGCCCTGCCCAAACTGCAACAAAAAATAGCCAGGCATTGTGGTGGGCGCCTATAGTCCAGCTGCTCAGGAGGCTGAGGCAAGAGAATCACCTAGGCCCAGGAGTTGGAGGTTGCTGTGAGCTGTGATGCCACAGCACTCTACTGAGGGCAACAGAGTGCTCTGTCTGTCTCAAAAAAAAAAATTATTTTTAAGGGATTAATTTGTAAGTTCTTTCTTTTCTTTTTGTTTTTGTTTTTTGAGACAGTCTCACTTTGTTGCCCTCCATAGAGTGCCATAGGGTCACAGCTCACAGCAACCTCACACTCTGGGGCTCAAGCAATTCTCTTGCCTCAGCCTCCCAAGTAGCAGGGACTACAGGCACCTGCCACAATGCCTGGCTACCTTGAGAGATGAGGTCTCGCTCTGGCTCAGGCTGGTCTTGAACCTGTGAGCTCAGGCAATCCACCCACCTTGGTCTCCCAGAGTACTAGGATTACAAGCATGAGCTACTGTGCCAGGCCATAATTTGTAAGTTCTTTTGAATCATGTAGCTATTGAGAAGGTTTGACATGCTCAGTAGCCTCTGAAAAAAATCTTTGAAAGATAAGATTCTTGAAAAATGCCCATACGATGTTTTTACCTTCTTGCCATGTTTAGAAGTGTGAAATACTACTTCTGTTACCAAGAGATTTACTATAATTTCCTTCTTTGTATTTAAAAAGTTGAGTACCGGGTGGTGCCTGTGGCTCAGTCAGTAAGGCACCGGCCCCATATACCGAGGGTGGCGGATTCAAACCCAGCCTCGGCCAAACTGCAACCAAAAAATAGCCGGGCGTTGTGGCAGGCGCCTGTAGTCCCAGCTACTCGGGAGGCTGAGGCAAGAGAATCGCTTGGGCCCAGGAGTTGGAGGTTGCTGTGAGCTGTGTGAGGCCACGGCACTCTACCGAGGGCCATAAAGTAAGACTCTGTCTCTACAAAAAAAAAAAATAAATAAAAAGTTGAGTACCAGCTTGGCACCTGTAGCACAGTGGTTATGGCACCAGCCACGTGCACCTAGGCTGGCAGTTTCAAACCCAGACCTGGCCAGCTAAACAACAATGAAAACTGCAAAAAAAAAAAAAAAATAGCTGGGTGTTGTGGCAGGTGCCCGTTGTCCCAGGTACTCAGGGGGCTAAGACAGAGGATTGTTTGAGTTCTAGAGTGTGAAGTTGCTGTGATCTTTGACTCCATGGCACTCTATGGAGGGCCACAAAGTGAGACTGTCTCAAAAAAAATTTAAATAAGTTACATGTCAGTTATGGTATAGAATTTTTCTTATGTTTACATATTTTATATTTTTAAAAAAGAAGAGAAGCGGCTCGGTGCCTGTAGCTCAGTGGCTAGGGCGCCAGCCACATACACCGGGGCTGGTGGGTTCGAACCCGGCTTGGGCCTGCCAAACAACAATGACAAAACTACAACAACAACAAAAAAATAGCTGGTCGTTGTGGCGGGCGCCTGCAGTCCCACCTATCTGGGAGGCTGAGGCAAGAGAATCACGTAAGCTCAGGAGTTTGAGGTTGCTGTAAGCCATGACGCCAGGGCACTCTACTGAGGTTGGGCAAAGTGAGACTCTGTCTCAAAAAAAAAAAAAAAAAAAAAAAAGAAGAGAAGCTTACTTTGACCATAGTTCCATAGTTTTCCTTTTCATGTTTTTTTTCACTTGAAATTCTTCAGGACAGATATTCAAGGAAATGTGGATATTGGAGATTTGACCTGGGAGCAGAAGGAGAAAGTCTTGAGATTACTCTTCGCAAAAATGAATGGTTTTGTTCCCAGGTAACTCCCTATTTCTGCAGTGAAATATTAAGTTGTTAATAAACCTAGAAACTACATCAGAGCAATGAACTTATTCTTAGAATTAAAAGAATGGGAAAGGACCAGAAAATATAAAAAGGCCCTAATGCTAAGCTACTGTAACTCCTAGAGATAAAGAATGGGAGATAAACGGATGAGAATTGTCCCGACCCGCGGGACAGCAACGGGGGACGCAGGAACCACCTAAAGGAGAAAAACAAACAAGGGGTGCGAGAAAGGGAGACAAGACAGTTTTCTGATCAAGTCTCAAACTTTATTAAAAAACCTGTGCCTTATAAGCATTACGGGGAAGGCGGGTGTGTCTTGTTGGGAGGTTCAGAGGAGTTGTTAACTGGGGATTGGCTAAAGTAAGTAAGATGGGGCATAAGGTGATTGGTTGGCTAGTTGCCGTGTAAAGTTACCCGGAAAAGGTGAAACTGTTTTTTACTTAAAGAGGAAGTAAGGCCGAGCTGTGCCTTATATGGCTTCCGACAGAGAATGAAATGAAAGATGAATTGGAATTAAAGGGAGGGGGGAGAAGAGATTAATCTTAGATGTTTAAGGCAATGCTTATTAAGAAGTTACACATTGGGCGGCGCCTGTGGCTCTGTGGGTAGGGCGCCGGCCCCATATGCCGAGGGTGGCGGGTTCAAACCCAGCCCCGGCCAAACTGCAACAAAAAAATCGCCGGGCGTTGTGGCGGGCGCCTGTGGTCCCAGCTGCTCGGGAGGCTGAGGCAGGAGAATCGCCTAAGCCCTGGAGTTGGAGGTTGCTGTGAGCTGTGTGACGATGCCATAGCACTCTACCAAGGGCGATAAGGTGAGACTCTGTCTCTACAAAAAAAAAAAAAAAGAAGTTACACATTGAGCTGGGTGCTGTAGCTCAGTAGTTAAAGCGCCAGCCCTGCAAGCTGGGGGTGGTGAGCTAGAACCTCACCTGGGCCTCATTAAGGAAAACAAAAGAAGTACAAGAAGTTAACACATTAAAATGAAAGAGAGGCAACTGAAAAGAAGTATGATAACTGTTAAGACATGATTAGTCTGCAGAAATAAGTTAATGATTAAAAGTTGGTTATTATTTTTTTCTTTACATTCATCAGTTTATTATAAAGATACAGATGAAGAGGTACATAGGAAGAGGTATGGGAGAAGGGGTGCAGAGCTTCCACACCCCGTTGTAGGAGAGTGCCACCCTTTAGGAGTTCAGCAACCTGGAAGTCCCTTAAATCTTGCAGTTTGATGTTTTGTTTCTTTTTTCTGATTAATATAAGAGTACAGATGATTAGGTTTCATTGTTTACATTTGTTAAGGAAAGTCCAAGTTGTAGTTGAGCCCTTCACCTAGAGGGTGTGCCATATACCCCTACATTGTTTGTACTCCTTAGGTGAGTGTACCTTCCCTCTCTGTCCCCCTCCACTCCCCCCTCATTGAATTTAACTATTTTTCTCTTGTGTGGGTGTATAGTTGTTCATCTACTAATTTCATA
This sequence comes from Nycticebus coucang, assembly GCF_027406575.1. Lineage (NCBI taxonomy): Eukaryota > Metazoa > Chordata > Mammalia > Primates > Lorisidae > Nycticebus > Nycticebus coucang. The sequence continues at coordinate 111,357,973 of NC_069788.1, read as the reverse complement.
TTAGTATTGAGTACATTGGATAATTTTCCATTCTTGTGTGCTCTCCAAATCCATCCAAGTAAATACAAAAGATGTAAAAAGTCTTTCTTTTTTTTTTTTTTTTGGAGATAGTCTCAACCTGTTGCCCTGGGTAGAGTGCCATGGCGTCACTGCTCATAGCAACCTCAAACTCTTGGGCTTAAGCAATCCTCTTGTCTCAGCCTCCCAAGTAGCTGGGACTACAGGCGCCTGCCACAACACCCGGCTATTTTTCGGCTATAGTTGTCATTGTTTTTGGTGGGCCCAGGCTGGATTCGAACCTACCAGCTCCAGTGTATGTGGCTGGCACCTTAGCCACTTGAGCCACAGGCACCAAGCCTAAAGTCTTTCTCTACGGCTGAATAGTATTTTGTGGTATACCTACAACATAGTTTATTCATCTATTTGTGAGTTGATGGGCATCTTGGTGATTGTGAATTGAGCTGCAATAAACATTCTAGTGCAAATATCTTTATTAATCAAGGAACTCTCTAATATAAGAGGCCTAGAAAGGAAAACAGAAATCCATAGATATTCCAAATTAATTCTTTTTTTTTTTTCTGAGACAAGGTCTCACTCTATCTCCCAGGCTAGAGTGCAACAGTGTCTTCATAGCTCACTGCAGCCCACTAAGCTCCTAGGTTCAAGTGATCCTCCTGCCTCAGCCTCCCAAGTAGTTGGGACTACAGGCATCTGCCACCACACCTGGCTAATTAGATAGGGTCTTCTCAGGCTGGTCTCCAACAGCTGGCTTCAACAATCTTTCCATCTGGGCTTCCCAAGCATTAGCCACCATGCCTGGCCCCAAATAATTCCTTTTAATGATTAGTTTTACTCTATCTCCACTTTATTGGTGACTATAAACCTTGGTATTCAACAATAATTTGGCTAAAATAAATCAAGCACTTAATGATTGCTTAATATATGCTTGGGAGTACATATATTAGCTATCAAGAGATTCAAAAGAATGAATCGATACTGCCCTTGAACTCAGTTTATAATCTAGTTGCTCAAACAAAACAAAGAAAAAAAATTAGGTAGCACAATAAAGTAACTAAGAATTTAGACAATTATCAATGGCTAGGCTGGGCGCAGTGGCTCATGCCTGTAAACCCAGGACTTGGGAGGCAAGGCGGGTAGATTACCTAAGCTCACAGTTTCGAGACCAGCCTGAGCCAGAGCAAGACCTGGTCTCTAAAAATAACCGGGTATTGTAGTGGGTGCCTGTAGTCCCAGCTACTTGGGAGGTTGAGGCAAGAGAATTGCTTAAGCCCAGGAGTTTGAGGTTGCTGTGAGTTATGACGCCATGGCACTCTACCAAGGGTCACAAAGTGAGACTCTGTCTCAAAAAAAGAATTATCAATGGCTAGAGGAGTCAGGGAAGACATTTCTGAAATAGTACAACTCTGTGAGGTGCCTTGTAGCATAGAAGGATAGTAGAGAGAGAAGGCACTTAAGCAAGGGGTACAGTGGACAGCATAAGCAAAAGTCCAGGTGTCATAATGGGTGTGTGGTGTTTAGAGAACATTGAGGAAAAATTCCCTGGCTAGAGGAAATATGATGTAAGAGAGTAGAAGTAAGGTTTAGTTGAGCATGGTAGTGTGCACCTGTAGGCTTGAGTCTGAGTTTAAGGCTGCAGTGAGCTAAGACAGGGCCACAGTACTTAGTGTGGGTGACAAAGTGAGACCCTGTCTGTACATAAAAGACAGTGAATATATGAGGACATGAGGAGACACTGCCTCATTTTGTTGACTTTTACCCACCACAGGAAATACAGCCAGAGTGCTAGGCCTCCAGTTCCAGACTATGTTGTTTGTGAAGAAACAAAGGAATTTAGGTAAGATCTCTCTTGCTAAAGTAATAAACGTGAACCTGATCACAGTGATTCTTGATGGCATCTTAAACATGCTAGAGTTGAATGAGAGTAATATGACAAGTCTGTTATTCCAAGTTTCATGTGTATGTAGTTGTTGACAGCCCTGTTACTTTGTTATTATTGCAGGGATGAAAGTAAGCTTCAAGATCAAACTTTCATCACCCAGCAAGTTCCAGTATCAGACCCTTCAGGTGAAATGGTGCTACCAACATTCCAAAAGGACTGCAAGAGTCTGACATAGTAAGGAGTCTATATCTAAACAAATTATGCACATAACTGTTACCCTTTCCCATACATCTTCTTTCCAAATCACAGTACTTTTGTCTACTAGCTCTCTCTACCCTCAGGTATCAGTGGAATGAGTAATAAAAAGAGACAGAGTCTCACCATGTTGCCTTTGTTAGAATGCTATGGCGTCACAGCTCACAGCAACCTCAAACTCTGGGGCTTAAGCCATTCTTTTGCCTCAGCCTCCCATGTAGCTGGGACTACAGGCATCGGCCACAATGCCCAGCTGTTTTTTTGTTGTTGTTGTCTTTGTTTAGCAGGCCTGGGCTGGGTTCGAACCTGCTAGCTCTGGTGTATGTGGCCAGTGCCCTAGCCACTAAGCTACGCGAGCACAGAGCCAATTATGGGAAATTTTATGAAAATATACATATCAAAGGCATATTATATTTAATGCAAATGTATATTGATGCCTCTTTTAGTGTGGAAAATCTGTAGATTTCCTTTTGCAATAAGCATCCTAGCCAAAAGGTGTATGATCTTTTAAGTAAGAGTAAATATAATTACTTTATAAGTTTTATCTGTGGATATAGGTGGGAAATTGGAATCACTACAACCTAGAGGACAAAGATATTATAAGGAAGGATGACACCATTAAAAAACAAACAAACATGTATTTCCCTTTAAGAGCTTTTTATTTGTAATTTATTATTCATAAATCAATTAGTACAATGTGGAATCTGAGAAATTTCAAATAAAGCCACTTTAGAGCAAAAAGAAATACTGAATTTTTAAGGTGCTATAGCATGAATATAACTGATTTTTTTCCATCTAAGAAACAAACTCTGAGCAAGTAGCTGGCCAAGTAAATTGATCCTAATTAGAACAACACAATTCTGATTAGTCAGATTTTTTTCAGTCATGAAAAAAAAAAGTTTTGTTTTTTTGCCATAGGGTCTTCCTCTATTGCCTGGGGTACAGTGCAGTGGTAGCTTCAAGTGATCCTCCTGCCTTGGCCTCCAAGAATGTTAGAATTAAGGCATAAGCCACTGCCTGGCTGGGGAATATTTTTTTTAAAAAGTGACTTCCCTTAAATGTAAGGAAAATGTCAGGAGTCTCTGTGATTATATTTAATCCCACTTGGAATTTAGATAATAATGATCTTTTATTCAACACAGCCTATAGCTACGGGATTATATTAAATATCTCTACCACTTGTCAGCTGTGATAAGAGATAAAACAAGAGCACTAGGGCGGCGCCTGTGGCTCAGTCGGTAAGGTGCCGGCCCCATATACCGAGGGTGGCGGGTTCAAGCCCGGCCCCGGCCAAACTGCAACCAAAAAATAGCCGGGTGTTGTGGTGGGCACCTGTAGTCCCAGCTATTCGGGAGGCTGAGGCAAGAGAATCGCTTAAGCCCAGGAGTTGGAGGTTGCTGTGAGCTGTGTGAGGCCACGGCACTCTACCAAGGGCCATAAAGTGAGACTCTGTCTCTACAAAAAAAAAAAAAAAAAAAAAGAACAAACAAGAGCACTATATTTCTAATTATAAATTTCTATTGCCTCACTTTTAGGAAAGTGGAAAAAAAAAGACCCAGTGGGGTTGTAGGTATATTTTATTAAAGTTCCAATTATCATAAATGATTGAAGATTCTGACATTTCATCCAGCCAGGTAGTAGAAATAAGCCTCAAGTCTACAGAGTGCACAACATTTTCCAAATTTTTCACCATCCTTAATTCATGGAATAACCCCCATAGAATAGGTTAACACTACTGAAGTGACGGCTAAGGAAGCAGGAAAATAAACAGTATTCATTTGGGATGGCAGAACAAAAAGATATAATCCATTTCATTGAGCACATCAATTTCTATTCTGATTTAAAGTTTAGAGATATCAAAGTAAATAAAAAATATGAGGAGGGTAAAGAATAAAAATGTACTTACTGAGTACAATGTAGACTATTCTGGTGATGGGTATACTGAAAGCCCCAACTTCAGTATTATATAATTCATCATTGTAACAAAAACACCATACCCCCTAAATCTTAAAAAAAAGAAAAAAAAAAAAAGAAACAAAAAGCAAATAAAGGCATTTGAACTAATGATAGAAGGACTCTGTCAAGACATTGCTTTTTTGAGTATGTCATGAAAAGCTCTGAAATTTCTTAGGCCACAATCAGTTTTCTCACATTAAAAAGTATAATGAGAGGGCGGCGCCTGTGGCTCAAGGAGTAGGGCGCCGGTCCCATATGCCAGAGGTGGCGGGTTCAAACCCAGCCCCGGCCAAAAACCACAAAAAAAAAAAAAAAAAGTATAATGAGAAATGCAAGGAAGAGCAAAATACCATCAGATTAGACTTATGTTAAGGCAAGAGTTCTCACCCACTTTCATGATTGGAACACTTCTTGACTTCTGGGCCTAAAAACCTTTTTGAATAATTTTCTAAGAAACTATTTGCATCTGAATTAAAGGCTAAAATATTAATTAAAGATTGCTGAAACAAACCCTACAACTTATCACTTGGCAAACATAACAAAGAGTTGATTTATTCATTGCTCACTGAGGTATCCTTGAAGAGTGATCTTCAGAAGTAGGAACAGTGACAATGATAGAATAGTGGTCATGAATTACTAGGACAATAAAGTGGCTTTGAGCAGAAAAGAAAGAGGCAGTTGTCACAAGTTGGGATAAATAGAAATGTGTAATGTGGGATAAAAGAGAGGCTCAGGAAAACTTTGCAGAGGGGTCTCCCCTGTAGGATTTATGTAGTCCTATGTCTAAGGATCAACCAGAGGAGGGTGAATTATTTCTATCTTGCTTCACCATCCAAGAGTTCATCTTCCAATTATTGGAAGATCTTTTTTTGTTGTTGTTGTAGTTGCCATTGTTGTTTAGCAGGCCCGGGCTGGGTTCAAACCCGCCAGTCCTGGTGTATGTGGCTGGCGCCCTAGCCGCTGAGCTACAAGCACTGAGCCAAAATAAAAAAAGGAAGATCTTCTTTATATATACTGACCTTCCCCTCCTCCAAGTTATCAGAAAAGGGAAGAATTTTTAGAAAACATGTTTAAGCTCTTATTTCCAGATAAGCATTTCACAGCCATAATAACAATTACCTCAAAAATAGAAGTATGAAGAGCAAGTGAAAAATCTGGTTTCAGTGTCACACTAAGAGTCTCCTATAGCAATTTTGCAGGGACTGATAATCCTGAGAAAGATTATAGTTACAACGTATTCCAATCCCAGGGATCAGATCTGAGCAAAGTTGGCACATGAAGCTGGTCAAAAATAAAGGGAGGATATTCAGTATAGACTGAGTATTCACCAAACTTGTTTCTAACGGCCCATGGTAGGCATGACTACAGCAGGTGAGGAAAGAGTAGCATCGTCTTCTTTCCACTGAGAAGTGATGGTCTTTATCTGAGTGTAGAATTGGATGCCCTAAGGAGAAAAGGAGGGGGGAAGAGTTAGCATGTATTTCTGGGAGTTTCATGATTCTTCTTTTAGTTGGCTTATGAAGGAGGTGCTATAAAAGTCTACTCACATTCCTATTTGAGGAATGCAATTCAAATTCGATACACTGTTTGAAATAATTTATCTAAAGCATTTAGCATAATACCTGGACAGAATAAATAGCCATCATTATTATGCTGAAACTAGTACTTTAAGCCAAGAGCATCTAAATGGAAAACTTGAACATATACTCTGTTAAACTTGCAGGCCTTTATCTTCCTACAGCTGAATATCACGTGTCCTAAAGTCAACAGATTTGGCTCAAATCCTGCCTCTTCTCCATATTGACTACAGTTTAACCTTGAGCCTTATCTGTGTGACATAATAGCAATGTTGTGTGGAGAAAGTGAAATGACATGCAAAAATATCCTAGCAAAGTGACTGCTATTCAACAGTTGTTAGTTTTCCTCTCCTTCCCATGAAGAAGAAAAAGGAATAAAGGAGTTATGTTATATATGTTAGGCACTTTCTGATAATTGTCAGTGATAAAGAGCTCTATATTGAAGTGGCAAACCCCAAATATCTCACAAATCTAAAGTAAAATGTCTGACATTACACATATCTACTTTTTTTTTTTCCAAGGAAGGTTTTGTTCTGTTGCCTAGGCTAAAGTGCAGTGGTACTCATTGCTCACTGCAGCCTTGAACTCCTGGGCTCAAGTAATCCTTCTGCCTGAGCCACTGCAACTAGCCAAATTTCACTTCTAAATCACAAATAACACATAAGCCAAAAAATTCAGCTGATTTTTTTCTTTTTTGAGACAGAGCCTCAATCTGTCACCCTGGGTAGAGTGCCGTGGCATCACAGCTCATAGCAACCTCCAACTCCTAGGTTCAAGCGATTCCCCTCTCCGCCTCCCAAGTAGCTGGGACTGAATAAACTTAGCCTGCCACAACACCCAGATATTTTTTCTTTTTTTGGGATGCAGCTGTCATTAGTTGTTTGGCGGGGCCGGGATTCAAACCCGCCAGCTCAGGTGTATGTGGCTGGTGCCTTACTGCTTGAGCCACGGGCGCTGAGCCTTATTTTAAGGCTTTATACATATGCATATACACAGTTTGTTATTTTATAAAAGTAAGCTAGAGCAAAAGAGAATCCATTTTTCAGATCTAACACTTATATCATTTTTTTCCCCCATGTAGAGACAGGGTCTTGCTAGGTTTCTCAGGCTGGCCTCAAACTCTTGGGCTCAAGATATCCTTCCATTTTGGCCTCCCAAAATGCTGGGATTACAGCATAAATCACCTCACCTGGCTAGAACAGATATCTTTAGAAAAACCATTACTGTGATTAAAATACTCTTCTGGAAGTTTTTGACAAAATCTGGGCCATTTTAATGTATTAAAACAATTTTAGAGATTATTATATACTTTTTTTGTTTTTGAGACAGAGTCTCACTATGTCACCCTTGATGTGATGTCACAGCTCATAGCAACCTCAAACTCTTGGGCTTAAGCGATTCTCTTGCCTCAGCCTCCCAAGTAGCTGGGACTACAAGTGCCTGCCACAATGCCCAGCTGTTTTTTTGTTGTAGTAGTTGTCATTGTTGTTTAGCAGGCCTGGGCCAGGTTTGAACCCACCAGCCCTGGTGTATGTGGCTGGCGCCCTTCACACTGAGCTACAGGTGCTGAGCCTATTATATACTTTCAACATAAAGATACAAACTTTTATCTTTCATTATGTAAGTGTGATCTTTTCTTTGTGTTCTTTCAAGAATGCAAAGTAGCAATTTAATAATTGAAGGATTTAAGACTTCAAACTGTATATATGGTCAATTTTTTTTCTTAGGCTTCCTCCAAGAAGCCTCACTTAGCACACTAACTTACTAACTTACAGTAATGAAAAATGGGTGGGAGGAGTGGTTAAATAATAGTTGTACTGTTTCCCTTAATGTTAGTGCTTATTACTGGCATCAAACTAGTTATTTTTACAAAAAGCTGTGACTAATATGCTAAGTGATTAATAAGCCTCTGGATAACCAAAGTGTTGACTGTTTTTTATTTCGTGGAGGCAGATCCTCACTCTGTTGCTTGGCATTATCATAGCTCACAGCAGCCTCAAACTCCTGGCCTCAAGCAATCCTCCCACCTTGGCCTCCCAGTGCTAGGATTAGGCAAGAGTGACCAAACCATGCCCAGCCCAAATAATAATTACAGTGTGATGTAGCTGGGATTACAGTCACTCACCACAACATCCCACTAGTTTTTTTCTATTTTTAGTAGAGACATGGTCTCACTCTTACTCAGGCTGAGCTCAAGCAACCCATCAGGCTTGGCCTCCCAGAGTGCTAGGCGAGAGCCACTACGCCCAGCCTGTGATGAGGACTTATTAATGTGGCTTAAAGGGCCCTACATGACTTGCCCCCTGCCTACCTCTCTAACCTCATTTCTTCCCATTCTCCACATTCGTTCAATGTGCTCTAGCCCATTTCTGCTGTTGGAGCATGCTGTGCCTCTTCCTGCTTTGGGACATATGCTCCTGCTGATAGAAGTGGAGATAATTCAATCCTCATAACTTCACATTTGAGACATAAAGAGGATATCCCCCAAAATCACACAGCTAATAACTGGTGGAGCTGGGATTTGAACCGAGGCAATTTGGTTCCAGATCTGCTTTATTTTTCTTGTTCACTGCTGTATTTGTAGTGCCTAGAATAGTATTTGGTACAAAAAAAGGTGCTTGATCAGATTTTTTGTAAATGAATAACTATTAAAGGAGAAATATGTGCAGTGGGAGCACATGGGGCATACCATTGAGGAAGTGGGTGTTGGTCAGGGCTGATTTTCTAGAGCAGTGGTTCTCAACCTGTGGGTTGGGGTTGAGACCCACCGGAACTGTATTAAAGGGCCATGGCATTGGGAAGGTTGAGAACCACTGTTCTAGAGGTATCTATTCTTTACACTGAGACATGACAGGTGATTAGGAGTTTGTCAGATGAAAGGAGAGAGATGGGAAAGAGGGATAGAGGCAGAGGAAATGGCACATACAAAGGTTTGGATTTCTTCATGTTCTTTCTCCAAAATCTTTGTTTCCTTGAGTTATTGAGGAAGAAGCGACTTTGGCAAAATGTTGTTCACCTTTTTATCTTTTTAGGAGACCTTCTGAGAAGCACTGAAGAACATATGACTGCACAGAAACTGCTCACAGGCCCTATCTTGCAAAATTCTTGCTCTTGAATGTTTAAGAAAACTTCTTAAAGAAAATAGTATTTTTTTTTAACTCAAAAGTTACCTGTTTGCCATAGAAATTGGTGTCCCCCCTGAAGGAAGATCGAGAGCCAGTGAATGAGAACATTGGCAAAGGCACTGGAATGGGGACATTCACTCCCACCTAAAGCAGAACAAATCCACATCACATACTGAGTGAAGGACTCAAACAAGAGAATTCTCCATTTAGAAGCACAAAGACATCAGAGACCAACGTTAATACCTATCTTCTACCCCATTCTCTACCTCATGTATTTTTATTCCTGAGGAAGAACAAGGCATTGTAGGAGGCTGGAGGGGCAATCTTTAAACAAGTTGCAATGACTGATCATTGTCTATAGTTTCTTTTTCAGAAATAGTAAATGACTATAAGAATCTCCTAAAAATTCTGTTCACAAACCTGTCCGATGTCCACCAGGTGGGAATATTTCCGAGCAGTGGCTCCATTGGTGGTGAAGATGGCTGTTCCATTTCCATATGGGTTATCATTTACAATTTTGATGGCTTCATCCAATGTTTCTGTCTCCAGAACCACAAGAACTGGACCAAAAATCTCCTCTTTGTAACAGGTCATATTTGGCTGCCAGGAGTGATGCATTCAGAAAAGAAGTCAGCTTTCGGGGTTCTGAATATTTTATGCCTATTTAGTACTTTTACTTAATTGGTACTTTCACTTAATATCTATAATTTACATGGGTAACTTTCATGTTAACAATTTTCATTTTAAACCACCTATAAAAAAACATTCTGTCTTACAGTGTTCCATCTTCCAAGCTACCAACTATATAAATACCTTGAAATTCCTATTAACTATAACCATACTCATTATTATTAAGCACTATTTCTTGAGTTCTTGACCCATCACCAGCTTCTTTTTTAATACCTGAAAAACTTGTATACAATTATGTTATCAGTTACATGAAAATTCATTTTTATATATATTCAAGTCTATATTAAATATACCAGGAGAACTTTTCTCTTTATAGAAATCCCATGCTATTTTCTGTAACAATATTTTCATTCACTCCTTTGCCTTTCAAGTCTATAGATTTATATTTTGATATCAAGTCACATTTAACACATTCAAAACATCCTTCATCACTGCAGCTAATCAGCTGTGTGTGTTGCTGATAAGTGGATTTTTCCTCTATGGTTCTATAGCAAAAGTTTTCATAATTTCTGCTATACCTACAATCAATTCTTGATTATTTAGGAATATAGTGGGGATATCTGAATTTCTTCTAACCCTAATTTAGTCATGAATGTTAGGTGAGAGAATTTCAGAGTTTTGATAATTAAAAGTTGACAGATCAATTCTTTTTCTTTTGTTACTTTCTGTTGAAGATGCAGCTAAATTTGGGGCAAGGGTAGGTATTCAATAAATTATAAGATAGGTGTTGGCAAACTACAGGCTGTGGGCCAAATGTGGAATGCTATCTGTTTTCGTAAAGCCCACAAGCTCAAAATGGTTTCTGCATTTAAATGATTGGTCAGAAAAATCAAAAATATTTCATGACATATAAAATTATACAAAATTCATATTTTGGTGTCCATAAATAAACTTTTATTAGAACACAGCCACATAATGTTTATGGCTGATTTCACACTATAACATCAGAGTTGAGTAGTTCCAACAGAGACTGTATATCCCTGCAAAGCTAAAAAAGCCATTTATGGAAAATTTGCTCACCTCAGATATAATGGGAAGACCTCTGGTTGGGAGTTAGGAGGGAAGACTCATTTAGACTCCAAAGTAACTAAGCAAGAAATGTTTTAGTCATTAAAGACTTTCTTTCATAATTAGTGGGATGAGATTCTATAGCTCTAAGGTGTCTTTAGCTCTCATATTTGTGAGATTAACAAAAGAGTTGTTCACCTTAACATTTGAGATGATCGTGGGTCCAACGAAGTTGCCATTTTCATAGCCTTTGACTTTAATTTTTCGTCCATCAAGGAGGAGGGAAGCACCCTCCTTTGTTCCACTATCAATCAGATTACAGACTCGCTCTTTGGCCTGCGGAGTGATCAGAGGGCCAAGATCAGCTCCAGGCTGGTCTCCTATAAAATAACACAAGTATTTAAGGCCTTCATTGACATAGTATGACTGCTAACGAGAGATGAATCCAAATGACAAGTACAGTATTAAGAGAAGCAATGGTAATAGGATTGTTGCCAGTGGCCAAGACCAATGCTAAAATCAAGAGTTTAGTGCTACAGATACAAAAGCTAAAGGAAGTTAGATGATTGATTACCTGCATTGACTCTCAGGTTTTTAGCACGTTCCACCAGTTCTGGCAGCCACTTTTTAGCTTCTCCTACAAAGATTGCTGTCGAAAGAGCCATGCAGCGCTGACCGGCAGCTCCAAATGCTGCCCCAACCAGCTGGTTCAGGGTATTTTCCTTATTGGCATCTGGCATGATTACCCCATGGTTCTTGGCTCCCTAAGGAAAATATAGAAAGTACATGAGTCTTTCTTGCCAAATACAATTAAGCTAAGAAATTAGGCAAGGAAGATGAGCTTTCAAATGAAAATTTAGGAAAGTACTAAAGAATTCATTCTTTGTTGATTTGAGGACAGAAATTTGTGTTTAATACAGTTGAAATCCTGGCAACACTGAGCAAGTCTCCAGGTTACTTTTTCTTTCTAGCTGATATGTATTTATTTAGATCAAAAATATTACAAAAATAGGCTCGGCGCCTGTAACTCAGCAGCTAGGGCGCCAGCAACATACAATGGAGCTGGCGGGTTCAAATCCAGCCTGGGCTTGCCAAACAGTGACAACTACAACCAAAAAATAGCCGGGCATTGTGGCAGGTGCCTGTAGTCCCTGCCACTTGGGAGGCTGAGGCAAGAGAATCACTGAAGCCCAAGAATTGGAGGTTGCTGTGAGCTGTGATGCCACCACACTCTACCTAGGGTGACATAGTGAGACTGTCTCAAAAAAAAGAAAAGAACTTGTCTGCGGGGTTACTAGTTGGGCTCCTAATACGTAATTTTAAGAAAGAGGTCTCCCAAACTGCTTTCTCGATATAAAGCTTCAAAACTGGCGGGTCATGGTGGCTCATGCCAGTAATCTTAGTACTGTAGGAGGCCAAGGTGGGTGGAATCCCTGAGCTCAGTAGTTCAAGACCATTCCAAGCAAGAGTGAGACCTTGTCTCTACTAAAAATAGAAAAACTAGCCGAGCGTTGTGGCAGGCATTTATAGTCCCAGCTACTTGGGAGGCTGAGGCAAGAAGATAACTTGAGCCCAAGAGTTTGTGGCTGCTGTGAACTATGTCACCACAGCACTTTACCGACAGAGTAAAACTCTGTCACAGAAAAAAAAAAAAAGCTTCAAAACTTCTTTTCTATGTAGGATAATATATGGTTACTTCCAGATACTATGGTTGAGTGTAGGGTTAGATACCATATCTGGTACTCAGTTTCATCCCATTATACATAATGTTGAACAGAATATCTCAGTAAATGTGAAGTAAACTGGGAGGGGCTTAAGTTCAATTGGCCAAAACACATTTACCCATGAAAAATAAGTGGGCATAACATGAACAGTTTGCAAGAGATGATTATTTTTTCTGATGATCTGCAGAGATGATTATTTTTCTACAATATGAACTGAAGGAAAGAGTGAGAAAGATGTAACAAGACTTTGTTTATTCTCAAAGAATTGCTTATGTATTTGGCATGGAACTAGTAAGAGGACAGAAAAACTTGCAACCAAGTAAACCACACTCATATATCAAGCAGTATCAAATGGGGACATGATGCTCTTTCCAGTGCCTTAAGTAGCCCGGACCTTTAGGGAAGATCATATCTTTTGACATGGGTAGTTAGGATACTCCTTAAAAGAAGGAAAGATAAAGGGCTAGAAGTATGGTATAAAGGAAGAAATGGCCAGAACCAGAATCTAGGTGTTAACTGCTAAAACCCAAAGAATTTGAATAACATTCTTAGGAAGGAATAAGCCCTCTGTCACCAAGATTAGCTGTATATAGTAAAAGGTGATTAACATGACTTTGAATGAAATCCCTCAAAAGGTCCATGGTTAAAGTTCATGATGATATGGTAATTAAGAAACACATTAGAGCAGAATGAGTGGCCCCCTTGCTGAAGGGCTCTTTTTAGGTAATTTAAATACAAAATAAAGACTGGGGAAATAAGGAATAATAATCACCATGTTGGCTTGAACCCTCTTGCCATGTTTTGATCCTCTCTCAAAGATGTATTCTCCTGCCTGGTTGGATCCCACAAAGCTGATTGCTTTGATGGTCGGATGATCACAAATAAAATTTACAGCTTTAAGAAGAAAATAAATGATTACCACAAAGGAACAAGTGGCTTCTTAACACAGCAAGTTTCCTTTTCCCTCCTGCTATGGATTTAAAGTTTTCACACATTTGTTTTTTTGTATTAGATTCTCATTGTGAAGTTCTCTTCTTATTTCTTCTAAATTCTTTAAATTACAAATTCTATTTAGGCTCTTTCATTATTTTTCTCATTTGTTATTCTAGAATTTCCGCTTCTAACTCTTAAGGCCACAGCTATTTCCTTCCAAATAACAGCATTTTAATACTGAATGCTTCCTTTTTGTCCTTTAAGAATATGCTATTTCCTCAACTGTCACTATGTACTAGGACTCACAGAAACTACTCTACCCTCCGGTGAGAGGTAATGTAGCACAGTATTTAAGAGCAAACATCAGAGTCACCCTTCCCAGGTATGTACATCCTGACTTTGATAGTTTCTAGAAGTATGACTTTGGGCAAATTAATTTTATCATGCCTCAATTTTCTCATCTATGGAAAAATAATACTACCTACTGCAAAGGGTGATTATAAGGATTAAGTAAAATATGCAAAGCACTAGGAACAGTGCCTGAAATACTGAAGCACTATTTAAGGATTAGCTATTATTATATGAATTAGAAGGCCTTTAGTATCTTTAAGGCGTATTCTAAGTTAAATTTTCTCATGAATTCCCTTAATACCGAAGCAAAAACTTTCTCTTTAACCTTTTTTTTTTTTTTTCCTGAGACAAGGTCTCCCTCTGTTGCCTGGGCTAGAGGGCAGTGGCATTATGATAGCTTACTGCAACCTGAAAATGTGCTCAAGTGATCTTCCTGCTTCAGCCTCCCAACTAGCTAGGACTGCAGGCATGTGCCACCACTCCCAGCTAACTTTTATATATATATTTTTTGCAAAGTTGCTCAGGCTGGTCTCAGCTCTTACTCTGACCTCCCAAAGTGCTAGGATTATACCCCAACCTTTCTTTAATCTTTTCTAGCTAAATCCATATTGCTAGTGTCCCCAAATAAACTATAGGGAAAAAAGCATTGCCACTCATTTAGTTATGTTAGCCCCTAGAGATGGCAAAACAGTCAGCAATCATTACCTCCAAACATGGAGGTTACCATTAGTATAATAAATCCCTTCTCCCTAGGTTCCTCATCCTAAAATTTTCAATCACTACTCAATACCTTGTTTTTTTTGGTTGCCAGATTAAGTAGCCACATGCAGAATGGCAGTTACCTTCATGTTGTCCATGAATGATGTTCAATGTTCCATCAGGGACACCAGCATCCTGGAGCAACTTAGCAAGAAGCATGGTTGCTCCAGGTACTCGTTCTGATGGTTTCATTAGGAAGGTATTTCCACACACCATGGCTATGGGAAACATCCAAAGGGGGATCATGGCAGGAAAATTGAATGGAGCAATGCCTGCACACACTCCCAGAGGCAGACGGTAAGAATAAAGGTCCATGTCTTTGGTGATGGATGGCATGGTCTCTCCCAGCATGAGAGACGTCACACTACAGGCATGCTCCACCACCTCTGGAACAGAGAAGAAGAAGTCAGGCCACCAGTTCTAGCTCAGGCCAGTGATGGGGGGTGGGGTGGGCACTGACTTGCCTTTCCCAATGAAGGGGCTGGACAAAATGAGATTTTCTGAATGGGAAAGAGAAAACAATATGCGTATACCTGCTGGAAGGGCATCTGAGTAAAATAATCAAGTAAATCAGTTTTATAGATACCTAAGAAGTATCGCCATTTTCACAAGCATAAAAAAGATACTATGGAATGGCAAAATCTACATAAAGAAAGAAGCAACCTCCCCATATGGGGATTTTTGCCTTCCATCTTCCCATCTTCCTTTCCCAAAAGTCCCATAAGGGACTTCCAGCTTACGCAGGCCCCGAAATACATCTCCTTCAGCATCAGCTAAGGTCTTTCCTTGTTCCAACGTGATTAATTTGGCAATTTCTTTCTAGAAAGAAAACACAGAAATAGAGATTAATACAAGATGTTCTTCCCTTTAATTCTCAGGTAGCCAAGAAAGAACAAAGCTAGAGAAGCAGTGCCAGGGAGAGAACCACGATCAATGTCTCTCTGTATTGCAGAGTTACAGAGGGCAAATGAAATGGTCTCTTCTGTGAGAGTAACAGATTTCTTTTCTTTTTTCTTTTTTGAGATAGAGTCTCACTATGTTGCCCTGCGTACGAGTGCCATGACGTCACAGCTCACAGCAACCTCAAACTCTTGGGTTCAAGCGATTCTCTTGCCTCAGCCTCCCAAGTAGCAGGGACTATAGGTGCCTGCCACATTGCCGGCTATTTTTTGGTTGTAGTTGTCATTGTTTGGCAGGCCTAGGCTGGATTCGAACCCACCAGCTCTGGTGTATGTGGCTGGCACCCTAGCTGCTGAGCTATAGGCGCTGAGCCAGGAGTGGCAGATTTCTTACCAAGTTTTCTTTAATAAGTTGTTGATAGCGGAGCATGACCTGCTGACGGCTTAACACTGAAGTATCTGCCCATGTAGGAAAAGCACGTTTGCAGGAAGCAACGGCTGCATCCATTTCAGCCTTAGTGGCCTGGGGGACGCGGCCAATTACCTCATTTGTGGCCTGATAGGAAAAAGAAGCATTTAACATACTTTGCCTTTGCCTTTTCTGCATTTTACATCTAGTCACAGAAGCAGGACTATGTGCTTTAAGATAGACACCCAGGTCCATACTTTTCATCACAGTCCTAGCATTCTAGGTTTGGCAATTCAAGTTCCAAAGTAGCTTCACTTACTGGGTTGTGGATATCAATCCATTTGTTGCTTTTGGATTCAACAAATTTTCCATCAATGAAGAGTTTTACAGTCGGCTGAAGAAAACCCACAAAACTTTGAATTAGTGAATTGCTTTGCTTTTCCTTCTCCCTTTCACAAAGAGGAAAGAATCCAGGTTGATAACCAAATCTCTTGGTCTCTAGAAATGTTACCTCTAGGAAAGAGATGAGTGGTATCTTTGTGTATAATGTATATCAGGATGTGGCAGAGCACCTCAATACTGTAATCTCCCTAACAGTGGGAAATTCCTTGCTATTCATACAGTGGAACTTCATGAGCAAAACCATGGCATTGTGAAGGTTATACTAAAAAAGCAACTTTGTTAACAAGGATTAGCTATTAGGATTTGTTGGCCTAGCTGACTTTCTGTTATAGGACGATGAGCATGTATTACCTTTATGAGCAAAAGATTTTTTTTTTTTTTAGAGACAGAGTAGAGTCTGTATTACCTTTATGAGCAAAAGATTTTTTTTTTTTTTTAGAGACAGAGTAGAGTCTCAGTCTTTATCGCCCTCAGTAGAGTGCTGTAGCGTCACAGCTCACAGCAACCTTCAACTCCTGGGCTTAGGCAATTCTCTTGCCTCAGTCTCCCAGTAGTAGCTGGGACTACAGGTGCCTGCCACAACGCCCAGCTATTTTTTGTTGCAGTTTGGTCAGGACCGGATTCCAGCCCGCCACCCTTGGTTTATGGGGCCAGCACCCTACTCACTGAGCCACAGGCGCTGCCCGAGCAGAAGATTTTTTAAATGCTTCTATGTGTATTTTTTTCTGAGAAATAGCTCATTTTATTAAATTTTCAAAGGGGTCTATGAACCAAACAAGGTAAAAGAACATTGTATCATACAAGTACATGTGCATACTTCTATATGGCAAGGGTTTAGAGGAATAATCCTTATTCATTAGATTTTAGGTACTACAAGTGGCTGACAGAGGTATGTAAAAACAATTCTAAAGGTAGTTAAGAAGAAGAAAACTGCCTGGAAGGGTCTACAAAACCTTTAAAAGGCATGAAAGTGTTAGTATCATTTGACATAGCAATCTTATTTTAGAAGGAAAATAATCCAAAAGAAGGAAGAAACTATATAAATGTTATACAATATTAAAATACTGAAGTAATCTAAATGTTATATAGGGAAATTATTAACTAACGTAAGCTATATCTACTTGATTGACTATTACACAGCATTAAAATTATAAAGACCACCTTGCAACACTGGCAATGTTTGCAACACAGTAGACATAATATTAAATAAGAAAACCAAGGTAGATATTTTTTTAGACAGGGTTTTGCTCTGTTGCCTATACTAGAGTGCAGTGGTATCAGTCTAGCTCACAGCAACCTTAAAATCCTGGACTCATAAGGATTCTCCTGCCTCAGCATCCGGAGTAGGTGGAACTACAGGCATCTGCTACCATGTACAGCTGATTTTTCTATTTTTTGTAGAGCTGGGTCTTACTCTTGCTCAGACTTGTCCCATACTCCTGAGCTCAAGCAATCTTCTTGCCATGGCCTCCCAATGTGCTAGGATTACAGGTATGAACCACTACCCTGGCCAGAAATCAATCTTTATACCAAATAAACTTACCACTGAAGAAGAGAAGGAAGATGCTGAATACCAGGTGGATTTCACTTTGGAAGAAAACTGTGAGACAAAAAATAAGGATTAATTTTACAATGAGAGCAGATAATTATTTAAAATTTAGCAAATGGCTGCTATCCAAGGTTGGACAATTAAGTTCACAAACTCATCCTAGAAAAAAGTGCTACATACTGCATTGAATGTCAGACTGAATATCATGACAGTCACCAGATGGCCAAAGGGAGTACTTCAAAGGTAACCATAGTGATATTCAGCAGAGGTATGTAGTTTTTTCTAGGATGAATTTGTAAACTTAATTGTCAGAACTCACACAATGACAGTTCTGATGGCCACTCTACAAAAAGTTCTAAAATTATCTTGAAGGGTGGAATAGGCACTGGTGTCAGTGTTTAACTTCCCAAGAGACTACTTCAAAGGTGACCATGTGATATCAGCAATGAGATATATAGCACTTTTTTCTAGGATGAGTTCACAAACTTAATTGTCCTTATATGCTTAACATTATACTAACTGCTGTGCGCATATGAAAAAGGACTTGGTGTTTTTGTTTTTGTTTTTTTTTTTCTTGAGAGAGTCTCATTCTGTCTCTTGGGCTAGAGTGCAATGGCATCATCATAGCTCACTGCAACCTCAAACTCCTAGGTTCAAGCAATTCTTCTGCCTCAGCTTCCTGAGTAGATGGGACTGCAGGCCACAGCATCCAGTTAATTTTTCTACCTTTTTTTTTTTTTTTTTTGAGATGGAGTCTTACTCTGTTGTCTTGGGTGGAGTGCCATGCATCATCATAGCTCACAGCAACCTCAAACTCCTGGGTTCAAGCAATCTTCTTGCCTTAACCACCAGAGTAGCTGGAACAACAGGCAAGCACCACCATACCTAGTTAGTTTTTTCTATTTTTAGAGGTGTCAGGGTCTCTTGCTCAGGCTGATCTTGAACTCCAAAGCTCAAGCGATCTACCTGCTTCAGCCTCTCAGAGTGCTAGGATCACAGGCCACCATGCCTGGCCATTTTTCTTTTTTTAAGACAGAGTCTCACTTTGTCATCCTTGGTAGAGTGCTGTGGTGTTATAGCTCACAGCAACCTCAAACTCGTGGGCTCAAGTGTTCCTCTTATCTCAGCCTCCCAAGTAGCTGGGACTACAGGTGCCCACCATTAATGCCTGGCTAGTTTTTTAGAGATGGGGGTCTTGCTCAGGCTGGTCTCAAACTCCTGAACTCAAGCAATCCACCTGCCTCAGCCTCCCAGAGTGAGGGAGGTGGATTATAGGCATGGGCCACTGTGCCTGACAAATTTTTCTATTTTTTGTAGAGAGGGTTTCCTGCTCTTGCTCAGGCTGTCTTGAACTCCTAGCCTCAAACTGTCCCCCTTCCTAAGCCTCCA
Source organism: Nycticebus coucang (assembly GCF_027406575.1). NCBI lineage: Eukaryota > Metazoa > Chordata > Mammalia > Primates > Lorisidae > Nycticebus > Nycticebus coucang. The sequence continues at coordinate 111,339,047 of NC_069788.1, read as the reverse complement.
CATAGTCTTTAAAGAGAAAAGATAGAAGTCTATGAAACACTATGAAACTATGAGAGAACAATAGGACATAGAACAGTCCTATTCTAATAGGACATAGAATAATCTATGTCCTCAATTTCAAAGATAGTACTGATTAAAAAATTTTTTTCATTACATCATATTATCATAATTTTTGGCCTGGAAAATATACCATAATTCTAACAATATGAAAATACTTAACATGGTATCTAATATAATAGGTATTGAATTTAAGTATACAATCAACGTAAATATAATTATACTATAAATAATATATCATATAATCTCTGTAAAGATAAATCAAATAGTATATAATCAAATGTTAGTAAAATATTCCCATACAAATACTTCAAAACAAATCATCATAGCAACCGTATTTGTAATAGCCCCAAACTTGGAAATAACTCAAGTGTCCACCATTATATGGTTGCATAAAGAAACTAAAGTGAGGGCAGCACCTGTGGCTCAGTGGGTAGGGAGCTGGCCCCATATACCGAGGGTGGTGGGTTCAAACCCGGCCCCGGCCAAATTGCAACAAAAAAATAGCCGGGCATTGTGGTGGGCACCTATAGTCCCAGCTACTTGGGAGGCTGAGGCAAGAGAATTGCCTAAGCCCAGGAGTTGGAGGTTGCTGTGAGCTGTGTGACGCCATAGCACTCTACTGAGGGCGATAAAGTGAGAGTCTGTCTCTACAAAAAAAAAAAAAAAAAAGGAAACTAAAGTGGTATATTCAAACATTGGAATACTAATCAGCAATACAAAAGAATTAACTATTGATACATACAACATAAATAATTATAATTTTGGCAAGCAACAGAAATCAGACATAAAAAGAGAACATTTTGCTTTTTCTGCGCGGCAGCCGAGGGAGGACGATTTGGGAATAGCTGGTGGGTGGGAAGAACCGTTAGCTATGCGGGTGGGAAAGCGGCTGAGCCTGCGAAACGGTAGCTGGGCTCTTGGAGGGAGATGGGTGTTTCCGGACGTGTTATCAGTGAACTGCGGGGAGACTGGAAAACATGCTGCCAATTCAAAAACGTTTAAAAATGCACATAGGTAGCTGCAGATGGATGTCCTTTAGCTGCAGTTTTTTGAAATACTCCTTTGTTGCCTCAGAGGTGTGCCATGCAACATTATGGAAGAAAGAACGAAGACTGCAAGAAAACAGATGAACAGAAGCAAATGATGAAAATGAATATTTTACTTGGTTTTACTAACTTCATTATAAATGATATAGAAAATAAATGTGAGTAATTATTTAAAAAAAAAAGAGAACATTTTGTATGATTCCATTTATACAAAACTAGAAAATGCAAATGAATCTACAGTATCAGATAACAGATCTGTTTAACCTGCGGATGATGTAGAAGGCAGTGAGGGGGTAAGAGGGAAACTTTTGGGTAATGGATATCACATGTATATTATGCTGATTGTGATGATGTTTTCAAAGGTACACACAAATATTAAAACTTAAACTGTTTACTTTAAATATGTACAGTGTACTTTATGTCAGTTTTATTTCATAAAGCTATTTCTAAAATGCCATAGGTACTAAAGAGGAAAAAAAATGTGTTATACAGATAATACTTCATAGGGTAATGGGGAAGGAAGGATTAGTTACAATAAGGTAACTGTGAAAAAATAGTTTGTATATATGTTATGGAAGTTGATTTAAGACATTTTCAAGTATAATTAAAGTGACTAACTGAAATACGCAAAACTGGGATATAAAAGAAAGCTACAATCTAATAATCTATTATCTTGTCTGAAAAGGGTTTATGGCTGTGTGAAGTATGCCTGCAACACTGCTGGTCCTGAGACTATCTCAGGGCCAGCAGATAATCATCCCAAACACCCAGTCTGCCTTCCCTCCTATTCCCCACCAAAGCTATTTCAAAACCTCAACATTCTCCTGGAGCCCACCATGTCTTCATGTCTTACTTATAATTACATTCCCAATACCAACATAGTGCCTGGTACATAGTAGTGTTTAGTAAATATCTAGTGAATGAAAGAAAGGCCTGCTGCTGTCTGCCCCCCCACCCCCACCCAGACTAAGTTAGAAGGCCCTTTTTTGTTCTCCCATAGCAGCTGATACTTCCTCTATTAGGCTTGGCCCCCTGTGTATGGTAATCACCTGGCCTGTTTTGTGTTGCTATGAGACTGAGTCATTTATAAGGAAGAGGTTCTGTAGGCTCGGAAGTTCAAGGGCATGGGCTTTCCTTCTATGTCCCAAAATGGTGGAGAAAGTGAAAGAGGAAGCTGATGTGAAGAGGAAAAACCAGAGGGGTGTCCTGGCTTTTTTTTTTTTTTTTTTGGCCGGGGCTGGGTTTGAACCCGCCACCTCCAGCATATGGGACCGGTGCCCTACTCCTTGAGCCACAGGCGCCGCCCAGGTGTCCTGGCTTTTTAACAACCTGTTCTCTAGGGAACTAAACCAGTCTTGTAAGAGCAAGAATTCACTACCCAAGCCAGTCACCATTCACTTGGGGGATCCAGTCCTATAACCTAAAACACTTCCCAACAGGCCCTACCTCCCAAGCCACCACATCGGGGTTCAAATTTCAACATAGTTTTGGTGGGGATAAACAAACCATATCTGAACCCTAGCACCTGAGTAATTGTCTTACCATAAAGACTGTAAGTTCCATGAGGGCAGGCACTGCATCTGTCTTGTCACCTACTTTGCAGAGTTAATGTGATCAAGACTAAGCACGAAAAGTAGCTAGCACACTGTTGATGCTTATTAAATGCTCTTACTATACATACTTATTTGCTTTCACTCTTTGCTCTTTCAAACTGACCAATTCTCCTAAAACTGCCAACTCTGCTACCTCCCCTTTCTCTCTTTCAGGTAAATAATGGCCTTCTTTGTTTTTCTTACTTGAGAGAAAACAGAAATCATCAGATAAGAACTTCTTCCACTTCCTACTAGCAAACATTCAAACTACCTGTACCTAATGGAGAAGGTAGTCAGTAAGCTCCATGAGGTCAAAACAACTGGGCCACAGTTGTGCACAATCAATATCTGTAGACTGAATTAAGAGATGTCTGTTCTTCAATCAAAGGCTAATCGCTGCACCTATGCTCTAAGGCCAACTTCCCATCCTGGTCTCAGACACTTCCATTAGTGATCTTGTTTTATTCCTTAAACCCCTGTCCATCCAATAGCTCCTTTCTTAGTGTATGTACACTAAAAAAACAAACAAAATCTTTCCTCTTCCTCAAATCCAAATCCTTGTCTTTTAACCATTCTCTTTTTCTTAGCCAAACTTTTTTTTTTTTTGAGAGTCTCAGTTTGTCACCCTCAGTAGAGTGCTGTGGCGTCACAGCTCACAACAACCTCAAACTCTTGGGGGGCTTAAGTGATGATTCTCTTGCCTCAGCTTTCCAAGAAGCTGGGACTACAGGCGCCTGCCACCACGCCCAGCTATTTTTTTGTTGTAGTTGTTACTGTTGTTTAGCAGGCCCCATTGTATGTGGTCAGTGCCCTAAGGACTGAGCTACGAGTGCCGAGCCAGCCAAACTTCTTGAAAGGGTTCTCTCTACTAATTATTTTTATTTTTTCGTTTTCCCACTGACTTTTCACTCTACTCCAATCTTCATGACTGAATACCAATGACTTCCTACAACTCATGGACTCTTCCCAGTCCTTCTTGTACTCTCAGCAGAGATGACGTGGTTATTCCTATCTGCCTTCCTGTATCACCTTTTCACTTGTCTTTGGTAATGCCCTGGTGTCTCTTCTGTTTGGCCACTTATCTCCCTCTTTTGCCAGCTCATCCTTTTCCATCTTAAAGTTTTTCAAGGCTTAGTCCTGGACTTTCTTTTCTTGTCATCCTGCATATACTCCGTGAGTGATTTTTGTCAACTCTTATGACTTAATTATCTGGATCCCAATGATGCGCAAATCTGTAGTCCTTAGCCCGAATCTTCCTCTTCAGTAATAACCACATAACCATCTTTTCCATACCTTTATTTGGATATTACTTGGCATATGATGAAAAAGTTGAACTCTGCATTTTCCTCCCACCAATCTGCTACACTTCCTTCCTATAGCCCACCTTTCAGTGAATGGGGCCATTATTTAGCTAGTTGCCCAAGGATCCTGCCCCAGTTAGTCCTTCTCACTTAATAGTGAATCAAACAAGTCTTAACCAACTGTCCTAGATGTCTTTGGAATATACCACTCTCTTTTCCCTGCTCCTCTCACCATTACCAGTCTATAATTGTCTCCACCTAGATGGTTTCCCAGCCTCCAATCTTAAACTTTCTGACTCTAGTTTCTACCCTATAATTAGAGTTTTTCTAAAATATAAATCTGGTTGGATCACAAACCCTCCAGTGGCTTTCCACTGCTGCTGGGATAAAGACTAATCTCCTTGGTGTTGCTTAGGAGACTCTACATAGTATTTTTGCTACTTTAGTTTCATAGCTTGCTACTTTCCTCTTTGTTCTCTATGCTCCAAACATTTGGAAATTGTTTTGTGCTCTCTTTGCCCTTGCACATGCTGCTCCCTCATGCCTGACACTCTTTCATTTGTGTGGCTCACTCCTTGAGGTCCCCATTTAGCCATCACTTTCTCTAGGAAGTCTCAACCATTGTGAAGTTCATAAAGCACCCAAATTCCTTTCTTTCTCATGTCGCATTATGAAATAATTGCTTGTTTCATTATTAAGTTATTCTCCCCTTAGATGACTAGACTGTTGTGTCCTCAGTTCCCCACATGATTCTTAGAATAAATACTCCATAATATTTTGCAGAATGTAAGAATGAATACTCACCAAGCAATGATTTATTTATTTTATTTATTTATTATTTTTTTTGAGACAGAGTCTCAAGCTGTTGCCCTGGGTAGAGTGCCATGGCGTCACAGCTCACAGCAACCTCAAACTCTTGGGCTTAAGTGATTCTCTTGCCTCAGGCTCCCAAGCAGCTGGGATTACAGGTGCCCGCCACAACACCTGGCTATTTTTCTGTTGTAGTTGTCACTGTTGGCTGGCCCGGGCCGGATTCAAACCTGCCAGTCTTGGTGTATGTGGTTGGTGCCCTAACCACTGAGCTATGGGCGCTGCCACCAAGCAATGATTTGATATTCATTTGTTCCATATAGACTCTCTTACAGGGCAAAAAAATGCACTGACTAGCCAACTTGAGCATTCTAGGCCACTTTTTATTTAGTCACCTGCCCACAGCCTCCCTGCTGTCCAGAGGACATAAAAGGCACTGAATCTGATATGATATTACGATATAGTTTTTTTATTATTAAGCCATATACACATAGATAATGAATACACTTATATAATAGTTTTGACAGGTTAGATCTCCCATCTTTTCTTAATTTCCTAAAAAACAACTCATTAGCACTGCTGCAGAAGAAACTACCTAGTGATCAGTCACGAAACAGTTCCGCTCTCTCGATATTTATTTTCTACTTGCTATTTCCTTTACCAGGGAACCACCCCTTCCCAGCTGGTTCTTTCCCTTGGTCCCTACAGTATCCTAGGTTCTCCTATTGGTCAGAACTTACTGCATTACAATACATGAGCTTTCAATGAGTGTTTTACTGAAAGCCTGGGACAATGCATGACACAGAAAGAGATGGTAAGGATTAAGTCTTGAATTTTCAGTTCCATCAATTACTTGTTAGGTGACGCTGATAACCTTAAATGTCAGGTAATTTACTTCATTATATTAATTCTAATGTTCACACATATTCTTTTTTTTTTTTGGTTTTTGGCTGGTGCTGGGTTTGAACCCACCACCTCCGGCATATGGGACCGGCGCCCTACTCCTTGAGCCACAGGCGCCACCCTCACACACATATTCTTTAAACTAGAAAGTAGGGGAGCTGAGACGGAATTCAAATATGACTGTGAAGCCTGTGCTCTTTCTACTAATCACTGAGGCAAGTCACTACATATCTTTTTTTTTTTTTTTTGCAGCTTTTGGCCAGGGCTGGGTTTGAACCCACCACCTCCGGCATATGGGGCCGGCGCCCTACTCCTTTGAGCCACAGGCGCCGCCCGTCACTACATATCTTTAAGACTAAATTTTGTTTTTTTTTTTTTTTTTTTTTTTTTACCCCCTAAAAGTGGTTTTCCTATGTCATCCAGGCTAGCTTCAAACTCTGGGCCTCAAGCAATCCCTTAACTTCAGCTGGTTGTGCAGGACTATGGCCACTGGGCCCTGCGAAACTATTTTCCTTATCTCTGAATGGGAATGCTTATATCACAAGGAGTAGGGAGAAGCTTAAGATTTTTACCACCCTCCATAGCAGAGAAGATAAGCTGACTACTTCAAGTAACTCTCTCCTAGAATTCCGCTCGTAGACTCTAGTCTTTTTTTTTTTTTTTTTTGAGACAGAGTCTTACTCTGTTGCCTAGGCTAGAGTGCCATGGCATAAGCCTAGCTCACTGCAGCCTCAAACTCCTAGGCTCAAGCAATCCTCCTGCCTCAGCCTCCCAAGAAGCTGGGACTACAGGCACCCATCATGATGCCTAGCTAATTTTTCTGGTTTTAGTAGAGAGGGGATTTTGCTCTTGCTCAGGTTGATCTTGAACTCCTGAGCTCAAGTGATCCTCCTGCCTAGGCCTCCCAGAGTGCTAGGATTACAGGCATGAGCCACCACACTCAGCCTAATCTACTCTTTATCAAAGTTTAATGTTACAACAACTCCTAGTTGACTACAGATTACAACTTCTTTTCTTTTCCGGGTCAGCCCAGAAGGTCCTTTAAATTAATCAGAAAATAGTGTCTGTTTCCAAAATAAAGTATGTAGAAAAGAGATTAGGTTCTTCTTGATGGAAAGGATAAAATATAGTAGAACCTCCATTGGTGACCACCTCCTTACACTGACCACTTTAAGTTGATCTAATTTTCTTTTTTTTTTTTTTTGTAGAGACAGAGTCTCATGGTACTGCCCTCAGGTAGAGTGCCATGGCGTCACACGGCTCACAGCAACCTCTAACTCTTGGGCTTACGCGATTCTCTTGCCTCAGCCTCCCGAGCAGCTGCGACTACAGGTGCCCACCACAACACCCGGCTATTTTTCTGTTGCAGTTTGGCCGGGGCTGGGTCCGAACCCGCCACGCTTGGCATATGGGGCCGGCGCCCTACTCACTGAGCCACAGGCGCCGCCTAAGTTGAACTAATTTTCATAGACCAGGCATGTACCACGTGTATGTATTAGTACAGTAGGCCTAATTCCTTAAGTTGACCACCTCTGTATGTTGACCAGTTTGCTACATTCCCTTGGGCAGAACTTACAGAGGTTCTACTGTATCATCTCAAGGTTCTCAACGACTCATAATGAGGAGAGGGGACGACAAGGCAAAAGAAAAAAGCCAATTTTGGTAAAAAAAAAAAAAATTCAAGGAGAAGTACGTAATGGAAAATATAAGGGGGAAACTTTGAAACAGAACTAGAATCAAGACAAGAAATACTGAGTGAAATCAGACCTTCTGGCAAATACCTCAAACCCATTCTCTGTTCTATCCCATTAAACAGCATATTTAAACATGAACCTTTGCTGACTCTGCCAAGAATCTTTTTTTTTGGCCGGGGCTGGGTTTGAACCTGCCACCTCCGGCATATGGGGCCGGCGCCCTACCCACTTGACCACAGGTGCCGCCCCTCTTTTTTTTTTTTTTTAAGACAGACTCTCACTTTATCACCCTGGGTAGAATGTTATGGGGTCCTAGCTAACAGCAATCTTTCAAACTCTCAGACTCAAGTGATCCTCTTGCCTCAGCCCCTGGAGTAGTTGAGACTACAAGTGCCCACTACAATACCTGGCTAGTTTTTCTATGTTTAGTAGAAACACTTTGCTCAAACTGGTCTAGAACTCCTGACCTCAAGCAATCCACCGGCCTAAGACTCCCAGAGTGCTAGAATTATAGGCGGGAGCCACCATAGCAGGTGGCTCTGCCAAGAATCTTAAAGATAGGTAAGTTTCTTTAGCAGAGCTCACTGAAGCCTGGTGGAAGTTCCCAGGCTGGTTGCAATGGGTAAGAAGGGCAATGTTATTTCTTGCAGGTTTGACAATGTTGCCTGCAGTAAATTTTGCCTATATTCTAAGTCCTTGCTAGGATGTAAACAACAGGGGACTGGCCATGAACAGACTTGAAGATCACAGGCCTCGGGCATACAGCTCCTCTACTACCTCTCCATAGGCTGGCTTCAGTCAGGACCCAACCAACCGCATTGGCAATGAGGAGCTGATTTTGGGGCAGGAACTTTCGCCTTTCTTCTTTGGCTCCCATTTTCTATCTGTAGTTTTAGAAATGTTTAGTACCTTGAATGTACCTGGAACATACTGGTGGCATTGCCACATGTCCTTACCTCTGACATGAAAACTGTAACTTCGCTGAAAAAAAGTTTTCATGAAAGTCTTGGCAAGAAAGGGGACAGCCCACAAAGAGCCATATTTGGGGAAAACAGCTTAGCAAATTGCTGCCTTTGTTAAAAACCTGGTGTATCTTCTAGAAGGAGATTCAAAGTTCACTGCGTGCCTGCTCCCCCTAGCTCAGATTACAGACCGTGAAGCCGGGTGGGGGAAGGGAGCGATTTGGATCCCCCAGCAAGAAATAGATAAGAAAGGTGACCAGGGTGGCGTCTGTGGCTCAAAGGAGTAGGACGCCAGCACCATATACCAGAGGTGGCAGGTTCAAACCTGGCCCTGGCCAAAAACTGCAAAAAATAAAAATGAAAAAGAAATATTCAAAAAAAAAAAAAAAAAAAAGAAAAGAAAGGTGACCAGAAAGGGGAGTGTCTAGGGGAGAGAGAAGTGGCTGGTGCAGAGGTGAAAAGAAAAGGCAGTGGGCGGAGTGAGAGGTGAGGGAAAGAGAGTGACAGCGGGGACGGGACAGGGCTGGAGGAGGAAAGTGGGACAGAGCCAGAAAAAGGAGAATCAGTTATAAAAGGGTTGAGGGCCAGGGGTGGTAGTCCAGAGTTGGATTCGGGACGAGGAAGGATACAAAGTGAGGTTTGGGGATAAGAACAGGGCCGCACAGGTACGGTGGAAACACGAGGTCAAAAAAGGGGCTGGACCTAGAAGTAGATCTTGCCCGAGGATGGCTCCGAGAGTTGGACGGAAAGGATCCAATTCCTAACTTTGTGGTCCCTCGGCGCTACCCTCACTTGCCTGGAGGATCCGGGTCCGCGCTGCCGCCGCTGCCACCACTGCTGCCATGGCTCTCGGCCGCCTCTGCAACCAGCTACTCGGTAGAAGCTCTACAGCTCCCAGGCCTCGCCCTCCATCTTGTGAGCCTCCTCATTGGTGGCGAGCATCATTTTCTTTAGCCAATCATCCGTCCGAAAATCTGACTCCACCCTCCTCCCCCTCGCTCTTAGCCCTGGGAATAGGTGACTGGCCGGGAGCAGAAGCGCTCTCCCTCCTTCCCACTTCCGCCAATTCTGTTGGCTGAGGTAGAGAAGACACCGAAAACGTGGGTACTCCATGTAGAGCAGACGGAGAAGACGCCCCCTAACCTGGAACCCCAATTGGCCGCAGGCATGTCCGAAGCTCCACCCTCCTTTCTGAGAAAAGTAAATAAAACCAAGAATTTTGCCGTCGCTCCGCCTCCACAACAGCGCGAGAGACTTGGCTATTATTAGGGGCGGGGCCAAGTTTTGCCCTATTGGGGCGGGGAAACGGAAAGAGCTGCGAGTCGGTGATAGGGCTTCTCTTCAGGGGCGTGGCATATGGATCCTAGCTTTCCCGCCGACGGTTGGCCGTGTCACATGACGTGGGTTGGAAGATGGCGTCTCCCACGGATGGTAAGAACCGGCTTGGAGATCCTTTGCCTGCAGGCTCCTTCTTTGGTTCCCTGGAACTGTTCACACTCTCTCTCTGCCTTTCGAACTTACACTTCTTTCTTAGGTTCCTCTCTTTTTCCTTTCAACTCTTTCCATGAGATCGATCCCTGTTTTCAGTTCATCGGTTCTTCACAGCATCTCTGGAGGTGCCCAGCTTGCCTGCTTTGTACCAGGCGGGTGAACGAGGGCACCAGGGAGGGACTCATTACCGGCAAAAGGAAAGGGATCATCTGGCTCTCCCTTGGCCCTATTTGGGGGAGCTGACTATCAACGACGAGATACTGATGGGAGAAAGGAAATGCCTTACAGTAGTTCTTTCCTTCCCGGGGCGCCCCATTGAAGGATTGATTCTCTCTTCATTGAGCACCCGGATGGAACGATTATCTCAAACCCCGGCAGAGGCTGGTGGCTGACCTTATCTCGAGACTGAACTGTAAGAGAAACATGATTCTCTCCAGTCTCCCCTGTTTAGAATCTTTGTCCTGGCAGCATGAGAGGTGGGAGACCTTCTCAGTCTCAAACCATGCAAGTCTCGAGGAAAATGAGAAATGGACTTTTTAGTGTAGTCTGAGGTGCAAGTCATCTTATGTAGCATTTAGGTTGTTTTGGTATACCCACAAGCTTTTGTGCTCAGTCTATCTTAGGTTAAGTCTTTCAGTCTTTTTTGAACTCAATTTTTGCTTCTACCGTCCCCATCCTTACACTGATTTTGCTGATACAGTTTTACCTTCTCAAACACATTTTGTGTTTGGAAGGAATCTTGGAAGTTCATTATGGAATGAGGCCAAAGAGAACAATATTAACTACCTGATATATGAAAGGCATAATAATGGTGAATGCTTTTGGAGTCAGAAAGATAAACAAAAACATGTATTTTTCCATCTCAGGTTTGATTTTTAAATGTCACCTCCCAAAGTGGCTTTCCCATAACACGGTATCCAAAGCCCCTCTCTGCCATTATTCACCATCTCACTATCTTCATTGGCAGCATAGTTATTCTGTTAACTTTGTCCTTTTCATACTAGTTAATAAATTTCAGTTTGGTCTTGTTCATAGTTGGATGCCAAGTTAGCACAGTGCCTTCAAGGCAAGCAGTGGGCCTTCAGTTAACATTTATTGAAAGAATGATTACATATATACTGAGATAATATATTACTTGGTCTTAAATTTTAGGTTTAACTGAGTCTTAAGATTTTTTGAGCACAGGTACATGTAGTATAAGAAATTATGGGCTGGGCCCAGTGGCTCTCGCCTGTAATCCTAGCACTCTGGGAGGCCTAGACAGGTGAATTGCCTGTACTGAGAAGTTGGAGACTAGTCTGAGCAAGAGTGAGACCCTTCGCTACTGAAAATAGAAAAACTAGTTGGGCACTGTGATAGGCACCTGTTGTCCCAGCTACTGGAAGGGTGAGGCAAGGGGATCGCTTGAGCCCAAGAGTTTGAGGTTGCTGTGAGCTACTACATGATGGCACTATAGCCAGGGCACAGAGTAAGACTCTGTCTCAATAAAAAAAAATAAAATAAAATAAAATAGGGCGGCGCCTGTGGCTCAGTGAGTAGGGCGCCGGCCCCATATGCCGAGGGTAGCGGGTTCAAACCCAGCCCCGGCCAAACTGCAACCAAAAAATAGCCGGGTGTTGTGGCGGGCGCCTGTAGTCCCAGCTGCTCTGGAGGCTGAGGCAAGAGAATCGCGTAAGCCCAAGAGTTAGAGGTTGCTGTGAGCCGTGTGACGCCACGGCACTCTACCCGAGGGCGGTACAGTGAGACTCTGTCTCTCTACAAAAAAAAAAAAAAAATGGAAAGAAAAAAAAATAGATCTTCAGAGTCAAAAGAAGTTCTTGTGCCTACATGCTCTGTTGTTAAAATATTCTCTTGCCAGAAGGAAAGGGCATTTGAAGAGTCAGGAGCCTGGCGCAGTGGTGCACACCTGTAATCCTAGCACTCTGGGAGCCAAGGGGGGAAGGGTCGCTTGAGCTGCTCAGAGTTCCAAAGCAGCCTGAGCAAGAGGGAGACTCTGTCTGTACAAAAAATAGAAAAATTAACCTGGCCTAGATGTGTGCACCTATAGTCTCAGCTACCCCTTTTTTCCATTTGTAACAACGCAACAATTAGGAAGGTTGAGAACCACTGGCTTAAGTAGTCCTTGCTTCAGCCTCCAGAGTAGCTGGGACTACATGTGCCCAACACAACGTCCAGCTAGTTTTTGGTCCAGCTAGTTTTTGAGACGGGGGTCTCACTCTTGCTCAAGCTAGTCTTGAACCTGAGATTGCAGGGCAATCTACCTGCCTCAAACTCAGAATCCCAGAGTGCTAGGATTATAGGCGTGAGCCACCTTGCCCAGCCCTTTTAAAAACATTTTTTAGCAAAAAAAAAACAAAAACATTTTTTAGCAATGGTGTCTTGCCATGTTGCCTATTCTGGTCTTGAACTACTGAGCAAAATGAACTATGTTCCTGCCTCAGCCTCCTAACTGGGACTGTCAGAGTCCCAGTCCTTTAATTCTTTACTAATTAAAATGCCATTAGGAATTCCTTTGGAATATTTGGTAAAACAAATTCAGTTTAAAGGAAAACACATGTTGAAAATTTTTATGCATTTATGTATTTTCTGGGGAATGAGTCTATAACTTTTTCCACCTAGAAAATGTTTATAGCATTAAATGAACTAGTTTATGCAGCTAGTTAGCATACTGAGCACACAGTAAAAACTTGACAAATGTTAATATTGAGTAATTATCTTGTGCAGAGAAGAGTAGAGGGTAAATGGTGTGAAAGAATTAGGTAGGGGCTGGATCATGTAGGATTTTATAGGGCATGATAGATAACATTTATAGATTTACCTGGAGAAAAGTTCTTTAAGTTGAAGAGTGACATGAACTGATTGACATTATTTATTTATTTATTTGAGCAGAATCTCACTATGTAGCCCTGGGTAAAGTGCCGTAGAGTCACAGCTCACAGCAACTTCAAACTCTTGGGCTTAAGTGATTCTCTTGCTCAGCCTCCCAAGTATAGCTGGGACTACCGGTGCCTGCCACAACACCCGGCTATTTTTTTGTTGCAGTTGTCATTGTTGATTTTAGCTGGCCCAGGCTGGGTTCGAACGCACCAGCCTCGATGTATGTGGCTGATGCCCTACCCACTGAGCTACAGGTGCTGCCTTATTGATATATATATATATATATTTTTTTTTTTTTTTTTTTTTGAGACAGAGTCTCAAGCTGTCACCCTGGGTAGAGTGCTGTGATATCACAGCTCACAGCAACCTCCAATTCCTGGGCTCAAGCGATTCTCCTGCCTCCACCTCCCAAGTAGCTGGGACTACAGGTGCCCACTGCAACACTGGGCTATTTTTTGGTTGCAGCCATCGTTGTTTGGTGGGCCTGGACTGGATTTGAACCCGCCAGCTCAGGTGTATGTGGCTGGTGCCTTAGCCGCTTGAGCCACAGGTGCCAAGCCCTTATTGACATTTTTAATAAGTCAGTTCTGGATACTTTGTGGAGAATAGATTGGGGGGGATAAAAATGGGAGCAGGGAGATCTGCTAACATGTTATTAAGGTAGTCCAAGACAGAGATGTTGGATGAATTTGGTTTCCAGGTGTATTTTAGAGTTAGAAACTAGTAGATTTACTGATGGATTGGTTATGGAAGGGTGAAGGAAAAAAAGCATGAAGGATGACATCTGGGTTTTTGATTTTGATAATTGAGGTTCACCGAAGTGCGATTTCTTGAGATGGAGAAGATTGGGAGAGTATGGTTTTGAACACATAGGTTTGAGTGATTTTTAATACATGTAAGTAAAAAAGATGTCCAGTAGCCACTTGGACATGCAGAAATTCAGGAGGAAGGTTGGGACTCGGAATATAAATATGCAGTCATTGGGACATATATGAAGGTAAAGGTTATGGGACTAAATGAAATAGACAGTGGAGCCAGCCTACGATGGAGCCTGAGTGGAGGGGGAGAATGAAGAAGGAAGAGTCAATGAAGTGGAAGACCAGCATGGTGGTTTCATAGAAACTGGGAGTAGTTTTTCTCTTTTTTTGCCTGGGCTGGGTTTGAACCCGCCACCTCTGGCATATGGGACCGGCGCCCTACTCCTTGAGCCACAGGCGCCACCCTGAAACTGGGAGTACTTTTTCAAGGAAGATGGTCAGTGTATGCTGTAAAGAAGTCATATCAGAGAGAACCAAGGTGTAACCACTGGATCCAGCAACACAGGATATATAGATGACCTTGACAAGAGCAGTTTCTGTATATTTAGGGACAGAAGTCTGATTGTCATAGATTAATGAGACAGCGTGAGGTGAAGAGGAAATAACAGAATGGAAAATTCAAGATGAAGGGGGTATGGAGGAGATCATAGGGTCAAGGAGGAGTTAGTTTTTTGTTTTGGTTTTTTTTTTCTTTTTTAATGCAGGGAAATTCTAGAGCAGTCTTGATATCTGTATCTGTTCAGCATGCACCTGTAGAAGGTAGAAACTGCTGGTACGAGAGAAAGGGGATTATTCAAAATGAAGTTGGCCGGTGCGGTGGCTTATGCCTGTAATCCTAGCACTCTGGGAGGCTGAGGTGGTTAGATTGCCTGAGCTCATAGGTTCTAGACCAGCCTGAGCCAGAAAGAGACCTTGTCTCTAAAAATAGCCCAGTGTTGTGGCAGGCGCCTGTAGTCCCAGCTACTTGTGAGGCTGAGGCAATAAAATCACTTGAGCTCAAGAATCTGAGGTTGCTATGAGCTATGACGGCCATTGCACTCTACCAGGAGCAACCAAGTGAGACTCTGTCTCAAAAAAAAAAAAAAAAAAAGATGATGTCCTTGATAAAGTGACAGAAGATGGCATTCAGAGCCCTATCAGAGGAGTTTCTCTTTCATGGGAGTGGAATACCTAATTAATCGTAATTGGAGGAAGGTATAAGAGTATGAATGAAGATGCAAATGGATTCACTGATACTCATTTTTCTTAATACCCCATTAAAAAATATCATTCCCGGGTGGTGCCTGTGGCTCAAAGGAGTAGGTGGCCGGCCCGATATGCTGGAGGTGGTAGGTTCAAACCCAGCCCCAGCCAAAAACTGCAAAAAAAAAAAAAAAATCATTCCCATTTTATAGATTGGAAGAGGGAGGTTTGGTGAAGGAGAATGATTTGTCATAGACCTGTAGCACCAGTAGTTACAGAGCTCAAATCTCTAGACTTCCAGGTGAGTGTTCTAGTTTGTGTTCTTTGAAACTGAAATGTCATGAAATGTAAATTAATGTGTTTCATGTCTTCTTGGTTCATCTGGGTGTTCTAGGAACAGATCTGGAAGCTTCTCTGCTAAGTTTTGAAAAACTTGACCGTGCCTCACCAGATCTTTGGCCAGAACAATGTAAGTTTTCCTTTCTTTATAACCAGTACTCCTTTGGGAGATTTTTTTTTTTTTTTTTGTAGAGACAGAGTCTCACTGTACCGCCCTCAGGTAGAGTGCCATGGCGTCACACTGCTCACAGCAACCTCTAACTCTTGGGCTTACGCGATTCTCTTGCCTCAGCCTCCTGAGCAGCTGGGACTACAGGCGCCCGGCACACGCCCGGCTATTTTTTTGCTGCAGTTTGGCCGGGGCTGGGTTTGAACCCTCCACCCTCTGCATATGGGGCCGGCGCCTTACTCACTGAGCCACAGGCGCCGCCCTCCTTTGGGAGATTTTTGAAGTTTTTATTTAACTAATGATTAAAGTTTTAATTTTACTTTAAAGGGAAAACACAAGGCCAATGTTAAGAATAGCTGTTTGGTGGTTTAATTTTTTTGCAGAACACAGTGTGCTTCAGGAAATAAAGAGCCTAACAATACTTATTTTAAAAAAACTGTAACTGTGGCCAGCCCACATACACAGGGGCTGGTGGGTTCAAACTCGGGCCGAGCCTGCTAAACAGCAATGACAACTGCAACAACAACAAAAATATGGGCAGTGCTTGTAGCTTAGTGGGTAGGACACCAGCCACATACACCAAGGCTGGTGGGTTCGAACCCAGCCCAGGCCAGCTAAAATAACAATGACAGCTGCAACAACAACAACAACAAAATAGCCCGGCATTGTGGCAGGTGCCTATAGTCCCAGTTACTTGGGAGGCTGAGGCAAGAGAATCACTTAAGCCCAAGAGTTTGAGGTTGCTGTGAGCTGTGACGCCACAGCCTCTACAAGGGTGACATAGTGAGAGAGACTCAAAAAAAAAATTACAAATGTAATAAAGTCATGTAATATTGAGATACATAAAGCATTTCCTTACCTCCTTCAGTCACTTTTAACGACTATTAATACTTTGTTAATGTTTATATGGATAAGTAAATAAATTTATTTAAGTTTATAGAGGGTTTGTTTGTTTGTTTTTATAATGATAAGAGTCATATATATGGGCTGCAGCTTAACTTACTCTACTAGTAATTTATTACAAATGAATCTTTACTTTTTTTTTTTTGGAAGCAGAGTCCGCCCTGGGCAGAGTGCTGTGGCATCATAGCTCGCAGCAACCTCCAACTCAGGCTCAAGCGATCCTCTTGCCTCAGTTTTTCTATTTTTGTAGAGACGGGGGTCTCACTTTTGGTTAGGCTGGTCTCAAACTCATGAGCTCAAGTAATCCACTTGCTTCCACCTCCCAGAGTGGAATCTTTCCATCTTAGTCTATATAGTCGACTTCATTCTTTTAAATCTATTTTATTGTATAGATATACTGTAGTTTATGTATTTATACCTTATTTGGAAACCTAATTTGTATCCAATTTTTGATTCTTTGAACAATTTCTCATTAATATCCTTGTTTGCATGGCCGAAGATGACTATGTGGTAGTATCCATTTCCTCACATACTAGCCAGTGTTGGATGTTATTAATCTTTATTATTTTTAGTTTGTATCTTTTTTTAGTGAGGTTAAATACTATTTCATTTTTAAATATCTGATTTTTATTTTTTTACTTTTTAATGTGATTTTTCCTTTGAGATATTTAAATAAATAATTAGATTGATAGGACAGCATACCTAAAAAGGAAGTTTAAACTTTCTGATAAAAAATATTGTATCTTACTACCCTTCCAACCAGCCAACTCCTGGTCCTTCAAAGTTGAGGCCTTATTTTCTCTAAAAAGCTTTTCTTGCCTGGGTCTGATTGAGATTTTCCTGTTTTATCCCTTCATAGCACCTGCTATTTTTTTTTTTTTTTTTTTGTAGAGACAGAGTCTCACTGTACCGCCCTCGGGTAGAGTGCCGTGGCGTCACACCGCTCACAGCAACCTCTAACTCTTGGGCTTCCGCGATTCTCTTGCCTCAGCCTCCCGAGCAGCTGGGACTACAGGTGCCCGCCACAATGCCCAGCTATTTTTTTGTTGCAGTTTGGCCGGGGCTGGGTTTGAACCCGCCACCCTCGGCATATGGGGCCGGCGCCCTACTCACTGAGCCACAGGCACCGCCCAGCACCTGCTATCTTTCTTGGATTGCTTAAACAATAGTACAGATACTGATTTATTCTCTTTCCTCTTTCACACTATAAGCTCCTGAAGGCAAGACTGTTTTTTTATTATTTGAATCCTCTATGCCAAAGTACTCAAATATTGAATGAATAATTTTTTTTTCTTTTTAGTACCAGGTGTTGCTGAATTTGCAGCTTCCTTCAAAAGTGTAAGTAATATTCCATTTATCTTATGAAGTTCATCCAAAGTTGTAAAAGCTCAAATCTCTCTTGCTTCTTCATTTTTTTTTTTTTTTTTTTTTTTTTTGTAGAGACAGAGTCTCACTTTATGGCCCTCGTAGAGTGCCGTGGCCTCACACAGCTCACAGCAACCTCCAACTCCTGGGCTTAAGCAATTCTCTTGCCTCAGCCTCCCGAGAAGCTGGGACTATAGGCGCCCGCCACAACGCCCGGCTATTTTTTGGTTGCAGTTCAGCCGGGGCCGGGTTTGAACCCGCCACCCTCGGCATATGGGGCCGGCGCCTTACCGACTGAGCCACAGGCGCCGCCCTGCTTCTTCATTTTTGAAAATAGTGTCATAGCCATCGAATCATTTTATAACTATAACCTTATAAATTCGTTTACATTGTCATCATGTTACTTGATGATTGTGCCTGCCTCTGTCTAGATGTTCTATTTTGCTTTTGTTTATTAACATTTTTTGTTAACCTGAAAGCTTTGTAAGGTAAGGCAGTTGAAATACTTAATGTAACACCCAAGCGAGTATTCTTTCTGCCCACACTATAATTTTTTTTTTTTTTTCTATTTACTATTGCTCATCATTTTCTGTTCTTACTACTTTTTTTCATTGCCTAGGTGTTTAGGAGTCTTGAGTAGCACATTTAATGTATTACAGTTTAATCTTTCAGGTTTTCATATAATATGCATGCATTTAAAAGCTGTAAACATTACTCTAGGTGAAGCTTTGGCTACATCTCACATCTCTTTGACTGTAGCCTACACCTCATGTCTCTTGATGTGTAAACTTCTCAATTCATTCTTTCCATTACCATTCATGGGGATTACATGATTTATTTCCTTGTTAATCAAGTAATAATTTGACTTTTTTTTAATTTCCAAGAAAACTAAAACATTGACTCTTGTTAAAATTATTACAATGTAGTTAGAAAATGTGATCCTGGAATGTGTTGGACAATAAAATTTTTCTAGCCTTTTCTTGGTTCTTTAACAATCGTGATTTAAACAATTTTCATCCAGAAAATTTTTCTTTGATACGGATTTTCTGACTTAGAATAAAATATAAGGTCTAAATGAAGGCATTCTCACTTACATTACATTCTTCAGGTCTTCATCCAAGTGGTAAGAGTTGTGATTAGCCTAAGTAATGGGCTTTCTCCATTACTTCCATTCACATGGTTGCTTGCCAGCATGAATTCTCTGATGATTAATAAGGGATAAGTGCTGATTGAAGGCTTTTCTACATTTATTAAATTCACATGTGTTTCTCTATTGTGCATTCTCTGATGTTGAACAGTTGATTCATGACTCAAGGTCCTCCTGCACTCCTTATATTCATAGAGCTTTTCCTCAGTATGAATTACTTAATGTTGAATCAGTTGTGAGCAATGACTATAAGCCTTCCTACATTCCTTACATTCATATGACTTTTCACCCGTGTGCATTCTGTCATGTACAGTAAGATGTGAGACCTGTTTGAAGGCCCTCCCACACACCTTACACTGGTAGGGTTTCTCTCCAGTGTGGATTCTCTGATGTTGCTTAAGTTGTGAGCTCGCTCTAAAGGCCTTTCCGCATACCTTACATTCATAGGGCTTCTCACCTGTATGAATTCTCTGATGTCGAGTAAGAGTTGAACCTTGATTAAAGGCTTTCCCACACTCCTTGGATTCATAGAGTTTATTGCCAGTATGAACAGTCTGATGTTGAATCAATTGAGACTGATGACTAAAGGTTTTCCCACGTTCCTTGCATGCATAGGGTTTTTCATCAGTATGAATTCTATAATGTACTTTAAGATTGAAGGCCTTGACACAGTCCTTACACTGATAGGGTTTCTCACCAGTATGAATTCGCTCATGTTCAATCAACTGTGAACTTTGACTGAAGGCCTTTGTACAATCCTTACATTCATAAGGTTTCTCACCAGTATGAACTCTCTGATATTGTATGAAATTTGAACCAGAATTGAAGGCCTTCCCACATTCCTTACATTCATAGGGTTTCTTGCCAGAATGAATATTCTCATGTTGAATTAATCATGAGCTATATTTAAAGGCCTTCCCGCATTCTTTACATTTATAGGGTTTCTCATTAGTATGAATTCCTTGATGATTAATAAGGAATTTCTTTTGCCAGAAGTCTTTTCTACATTTATCATAGCCATAGGGTTTTTCTCTACTATGAATTTTCTGATAAAAAGCAAGGGATTCTTGCTGGTCAATAGTAGGAATTTCTTCACAACTGATTGTCATTCCACTGAAATGTCTGTTTAGATTTCCTTGTTGTCTGATAAACTGGCTTCTGCATTCCCAGTCATCTTGGAAACTTGAGCACTCAAGACTATAACCTGTAAGGCTTTCCACTATCTCCCACTGGGGTGATTCAACTTCATATACATGATGCTTTGGAGATAATACCTTGGCATCACATCCAGATTCCACTATGGGCACAGGTCTCCTGTTGTCACCCTCTCACTATCCAGGGCTTTTTGCCTTGCTCCAGGAAGGAGATTACATTAGGTTTGGAAATGGGAAGACCCAGTGAGACCAGGTTGCTGTACGTCTCCAACATCACATCTCTGTATAGATCCCTCTGAGCAGGCACTTGCCACTGCCATTCTTCTTGGGAGAAGGGTATGGCCACATCCCTGAACAATTCTGCCCCCTGACACCTCTTCGGGTCCAAGGGCCACTGCAGCCGCATCCCAGGACGTCCTTCCACCTCTGTAGTAGAGGACTCACTGCGCCCCACACTATAATTTTGAAGCTTTTCTCTTTTGTTTATATGGTTTGTTATGACCTTAACTTCCGCCTCTTTAGAGGATTTTGAAAATTCTTCCAATTAGGAAAATATGATAATAATAATATTGGTGAATACTTGTATAGTGCTTACCATGTGCTACACATCCTTCTAAGTACTTTGTATATATTATTTAACCTTCACAAAACATATGAGGTATAAGTACTATTACCATTTTTAGGAAATAGGCCCAGACAGGTTAAGTTAAGTTACTCAAGGTTATAGGCTAACTATAAGTGGCAGAACCAAGCTTTGAACCCATTAGTCTGATCACTAGTATCTATACTCTTCTGTTTTTTTGAGATAGAGTCTCGCTTTGTCGCCCTGGGTAGAGTGCCATGGCGTAATAGTTCACAGCAGCCCCAATCTCTTGGGCTGAAGAGATCTTCTTGCTTCATCCTCCCAAGTTAGCTGGGACTGTAGGCACCCACCATAATGCCCAGCTAGTTTTAGAGATGAGGTCTCACTCTTGCTCAGGCTTGCCCCCAACTCTTGAGCTCAAGCAGTCCACCTGCCTCAGCCTCCCAGCATGTTAGGATTACAGGGATGAGCCATTGCACCTAGGTATTTTTAACATTTTTTGTAGAGAAAGGGTCTTGCTTTGTTGCCCAGGCTCGTCTTGAACTCTTGGCCTCAAGTAATCCTCCTGCCTCAGCCTCCCAAAGTGCTGGGATTAAAGCCATGAGCCACTGCGCCCAGCTAGAGTAGCTATTATTTTTAGACCAACTTTTGTCTAGTAGATTGACTAGACAGTATGTAAGTTAATTTTCTTCTGTTCTCATCTATACTTAGTTTTCAGTTTAGCTAATTATATTTGGTTACAATGAAATGTTTTAAGTTATATATATAAGTAAGTGTGATTTTTAAAAATACTCCAGAGTATAGTCTTTTTTTTTTATTTTTTATTTTATTTTATTTTATTTTTCAGAGTATAGTCTTTTAAAAAATATAATTAAATATCTATGCCTTTTCCCTAGAAATTGGACATATACATTATTATTATTTTATTTTTATTTATTTATTTTTCTGCAGTTTTTGGCTGGGGCTGGGTTTGAACCCACCACCTCCAGCACATGGGGCCGGTGCCCTACTCCTTTGAGCCACAGTTGCCGCCCATACAAACATATTATTTTTCAATTTTTTTTTCTAAGGGTTCAAGGACATCCCAGAACCCCAGGTTAAGATCCCCTGATACGGGGCGGTGCCTGTGGCTCAGTGAGTAGGACGCCGGCCCCATATACTGAGGGTGGCAGGTTCAAACCCGGCCCCGGCCAAACTGCAACAAAAAAATAGCCGGGCATTGTGGCGGGCGCCTGTAGTCCCAGCTGCTCAGGAGGCTGAGGCAAGAGAATCGCGTAAGCCCAAGAGCTGGAGGTTGCTGTGAGCTGTGTGACGCCACCGCACTCTACCGAGGGCAGTGAAGTGAGACTGTCTCTACAAAAAAAAAAAAAGATCCCCTGATACAATGTTTTTCCCTATTAGGGATAAAAATGGTGAGTTTGACTTAGAGCTTCCTAGGGGAAGCAGTATAGAGTAGTGGTTTCTGGATTCAGATTATCTGGGTTTTGAAACGTGGCTTTTCTAGTTGTGTAACCTGAGTCAAGTGATCTGTAAACTTCCTCTACTTTCGGTTTTTTAATTCGAAAAATGGAGTTATAATACCTACTTCACAGTGTTGGTTTGGAGCAATTGACATGATGCATGTAGTTTTTTGCTTGTCACATAGTACTGAGTAAATTTTTTTTTTTTTTTGAGACAGAGTCTCACTATGTCACCCTTGATGGAGTGCTGTGGCATCACAACTCACAGCAACCACAAACTCCTGGGCTTAAGTGATTCTCTTGCCTCAGCCTCCCAAGTAGCTGGATGGGAGTGCTGGTACCTGCCACAACACCCGGTTATTTTTTGGTTGCAGTTGTCATTATTGTTTAGCAGGCCCAGGCAGGGCTCAAACCCGCCAGCTTCGATGTATGTGGTTGACACCCTACTCATTGAACTATGAGTGCCGAGCCACTGAGTAAATTTTTATTAAAAATAAAGAGAAGGAGTCAAAGCTGAAGTAATGTTTCTCAGCCCCTACCCCTACCTGAATGACAGAATTATCGGTGTATAAGTGTGGAGTTTTTGTAAAATACATATGTGGAGCCACTTCCTGTGTTCTCTCCATTGGACCCTTCCCTACCCCTGATATTCAAAATCAGTACATCTGGGGTGTGGTCAAGACATTTATATGTTTTTTAAGTAACATAGGTGATGTGGGGATTTTTTTTTGCAAGACAAGACAAGGTCTTACTCTGTTACCCAGTCTGGTATGTAATGGCCCATTCAGAACTCTCTGTAACCTTGAACTCACAGATGATTCTGTGTGCCACTGGTATTAAAAACTGCTAACTCAAAGCTATTCTAAAAATGGGCTGTATTTCATAGTTTTAAACTCAAAGTGGCTCACACCAATAGTCCCTGTACTTTGGGAGACTTAGGTGGGAGAATGGCTTGAAGCCAGGAGTTCAAGATCAGCCTGGATAACGCAGTGAGACTTTGTCTCTAATAAAAGAAAAAAAATTGGGCGGCGCCTGTGGCTCAGTGAGTAGGGTGCCAGTCCCATATACCAAGGGTGGTGGGTTCGAATTCGGCCCCAGCCAAACTGCAACAAAAAATAGCCGGGTGTTGTGGTGGGTGCCTGTAGTCTCAGCTACTCAGGAGAGGCTGAAGCAAGAGAATCGCCTAAGCCCAGGATTTGGAGGTTGCTGTGAGCTGTGACTACATGGCACTCTACCGAGGGCAATAAAGTGAGACTCTGTCTCTAAAAAAAAAAAAAAAAGAAAAAGTTTTTTTTTTTTAATTGGCTGGCTATAGCAGTATGCATTTGTAGTCCCAGCTACTTGTGAAGCTGAGATGGAAGGATCCCTTAAGCTCAGGAGTTTCAGAATACAGTGAGCTATGATCACACCACTGTGCTCCAGCCTATGGGACAGAATGAGACCCTGTTTCTAAAAAAAACGAGGGAAAACTTAAAATTCTAAGTTTTCTAAAACTTACACAATAATTTAAAAATTTCAAAAAAAAAAATTCACGTGGTGCTCATTCCAATCTGTTCTCAATTGAATTGAGGTTCTTCTCATTCTTGATTTTTCTTTGAATATTTTCCTCTAGCAGAGGAAGTTACTTAACTGGCCAGTATCATGTATTTCAAACAGTTCAGTTGGAGACTTTCACTAGAACTGAATTTCAAGTAATTTCTTTCATTGCTATACTAACTTGTTATGCGTGAATCAATGACACCTAATTCTTCCAAGATATTTTTCTGAGACTGACTTTAAAGATAATTAGTATTAGTTTATAAGCTATTTTTTTTTTAAGGACACTATTAAAATTGCTTTAATACTTCTTTGGAGAAAAATTACCACACTTTTAGTGAATGACAAGAAACATTTTTATAATAGTAGTAGGCTATTATTTTTAATATCTATCATGCCATGAATTCATAGGGAAAAGGTTCCAGTAGCTCAGGGAGGCACCTTGCCATTGAATGTGACAAAGCGTCACATGACTATTATGCCGTGAATTCATGGGGAATAAATAGGTTCCAGCACCCAATATCACAGTTCCATTGGTTCTCCTGTGTGCTATGCTATATGCCTATTATGCCATGAATTCATAGGGAATGGGTTCCAGGAGCTCAGGCTCCTTTCCATTGGTTCTCACAAAGTGTGTGTCTCTGGGTGGAGCAGGCTTATACTTCATTTGAACCTAGGTACCTTTCTCTTTGGCTTCCTTATTTTTCTTTTTCTTTCTTTTTTTATTTTTTTTTTGAGGCAGAGTCTCAAGCTGTTGCCCTGGGTAGAGTGCTGTAGTGTCACAGCTCACAGCAACCTCAAACTCTTGGGCTTAAGTGATTTTCTTGCCTCAGCCTCCCAAGGGACTACGGGCAGCCGCCACAACACCCGGCTATTTTTTGTTTGTAGTTGTCATTGTTGTTTGGCAGGCCTGGGCTGATTCGAACCCTCCAGCTCTGGTGTATGTGGCTGGCACCCTAGCCACTTGAGCTACAGGCACCGAGCCAGGCTTCCTTATTTCTCTGATCATTTTCCTTCACGAGTTTCAGGAAGCTATCTTGGCTCTTAGAGTGCTTAATATGCTCAATATGAACATTAATCCTCTTGGCAAGAATCTTACCCTTAACTTGTTTGTTTACAACAATGCCAACAGCATGCTGGGTAACACTGTAGAGTTTTCCAGTTTTGCTATGGTGACATCTATGTGGCATGCCTTTTTGAACAGTACCCATTCCCTTGATGTCTACAATATCACCTTTTTTTGTAGATTCGCAGATATCTGGCAAAGGAACAACTCCATGTTTTCTTTTTTCTTGTTTTTTTTTTGAGACAGAGTTTCACTGTGTCACCCTTGGTAAAATCCTGTGGCGTCACAGCTCACAATAACCTCAAACTCTTGGGCTTAAGCAATTCTCTTGCCTCAGCCTCCTACTTAGCTGGGACTACAGGTGCCTGCCACAACGCCCGGCTATTTTTTTGTTGTTGCAGCTGGCCCGTCATTGTTGTTTAGCTGGCCCGAGCTGGGCTCAAAGACATCAGTCTCCGTGTATGTGGCTGGAGCCGTAACCACTGTGCTACAGGCGCTAAGCCAACTCCCATGTTTTCTAAAAGGCCTAGAGAACATGTAGCAGGTGCCTCTCCTCTTTCCCTGTATGTTTGTCATTTTGGTGAACTGGAAGATGGCCTCTCCAGCCCAAAGGAAGGCTATAAGCCATTTCAGGCCAAATCTGATCCTAAGGAAATCTAGGTTTTTGAAATTATAATTTGCCAGTATTTTTCAACAACCTGAGGGCCACATCACAAGCAGCATCTCTTTTTTTTCATGTGTGTATAAAAAATAAATATTTTAATCTTTGTCCTTAGCAACTATATATAAAGACTATACATGATTTGGAAATGAGACTGTACCAAACAATGACCAAAGAAGAGTCATCGTTCTGTGCATTCTCTTTTACCTGGTTACTCAGAAATATGTTATCAGCTATGATTGTTGTTGCTTGTCACCTCACATTATTTTTATCCATGTATTTACCATAGTCCACTTTCCCTTCCACATCAGTTGAAGAACTCTTATATGTCATATCTCTCAGGCGTGGCTAGCACAAAAATATTCTGTACCATGGTGTCCCTTGACACCCATTTGGTATACGTCACTGTTTGCCATAGCTAGCGTATTTACTACTAGAGAAAAGATTGTGGATCTTTCAAGATTCAAGGTGCTAGCTACTTCAGATTCATGTCTTACAAACTGGTGAAGTTCCTACAATATAGGTTTATGAAATGTAGCTTCTCTTTTCTTATAATCTAATTTTTTTTTTTTTTTTGTAGAGACAGAGTCTCACTTTATGGCCCTCGGTAGAGTGTTATGGCCTCACACAGCTCACAGCAACCTCCAACTCCTGGGCTTCGGCGATTCTCTTGCCTCAGCCTCCTGAGTAGCTGGGACTACAGGCGCCCGCCACAACGCCCGGCTATTTTTTTGGTTGCAGTTTGGCCAGGGCCAGGTTTGAACCCACCACCCTCGGTATATGGGGCCGGCGCCTTACCAACTGAGCCACAGGCACCGCCCTCTTATAATCTAATTTTAAGATTCCTCCTAATATTCTAGGCTAGCTTTCCAACCAGTAGATCCCATTTCTTAAGAGAGGGAAGAGTAGGTTTTCTTCACAATATCTGAATGGATATGTTCTTATTTTCTGACAGCCTATTACTAGCTCTCCACCCAAATGGATGGCTGAGATAGAACGTGATGATATCGACATGTTAAAAGGTAA
Source organism: Nycticebus coucang (assembly GCF_027406575.1). Classification (NCBI taxonomy): domain Eukaryota; kingdom Metazoa; phylum Chordata; class Mammalia; order Primates; family Lorisidae; genus Nycticebus; species Nycticebus coucang. The sequence continues at coordinate 111,312,902 of NC_069788.1, read as the reverse complement.
GTGATACTGGTGACCTCTAACTTTTACCTAGGTATTTATAGATATTTATGTTCTTATACAAACCATCTTCCTAATTTTTCTCTTACTGTTATCCCCTTGCAAGTATTCTTGGCTTTTAATTGCCTACTTAACCAACCTTCTTTACTTTAGTTTTTTGTGTCTGGAATGTCTTTCTCTACTTTTTCCAGGTGTAGAAATCTTACCAATTCAAGAGTCAAGTTACAATGAATCTGCTGCTGCTAAATTCTTACTAATTTTTGTATGATGTTTACACTTAACAAAAGCTCTAACATAAACTTGCTCATTTAATTCTCATAAAGATCTTGTCAGTTAGGGCTCAGTGCCTGTAGCACAGTGGTTACGGCGCCAGCTACATGCACCGAGGTTGACTGGTTTGAACCTGGCCCAGGCCAGCTTGACAACAAAGACAATTGCAACAAAAAATAGCCGGGCATTGTGGTGGGTGCCTGTAGTCCCAGCTACTTGGGAGGCTGAGGCAAGAGAATCGCTTAAGCCCAGGAGTTTGAGGTTGCTGTGAGCTGTGACGCCACAGCACATTAACAAGGGCAACAAGGTGAGCCTCTATCTCAAAAAAACGATCTTGTCAGTTAGATATGTTGATATCTAAGGTTTAGAAGTTAACTTAATCAAGATATGTTAGAGTTAAAAATCATAACTCTGAGCCATGCCTATACGTAGCACTCTGGGAGGCTGAGGCAGGTGTATTGGTTGAGCTCAGGAGTTCAAGACCAGCCTGAGCAAGAATGAGATTCTTTCTCTAAAAAAATAGCCGGGTATTGCAGCAGGCACCTGTATTCCCAGCTACTTGGGAGGCTGAGGCAAGAGGATTGCTTGAGCATGAGACTCTGTCTCAAAAAAAAAAAAAAATCTTTAACTCTGATCTTTTAAGTCTAGTCTCTTTCTACTATAACACAAGTGCCTTATTTATGTAGGATTTACTGCCATATATTGTTGTCAGTACTATTTATGGCAATGCCTTAGCACCTTAAGACCTGTTTTTTATTTCTTTCCATCCCATCAATTTCTTCCATAAAGAATACTGTAAGTAGTGAATATTGTTGTTTGATAAATGATTTGGAACTCAATCACAAAGTAGAAATTCAAATTAAAAAACATTAATTTTCCATGATTTTGCTGTACTTTATTTATTTTATCATCTTTCTGGTGATAAGATTCATGATGGGTGCAAAGTAATAGACTGAAATTAAGGTAAAAACCTGGGATTCTTGAGCTATTTAAGCAGCTGAACAGATCAGTAAAGTGCACTTATGCAGAGTATAGGTAATGACTGCAGCATGATAAATGCAAGAAAAAAACACCTTTATTTGATTTTGGAAGTAATTCATTGTTCTGCATGAAATGCTTAAATGCAGATTCCCTCCTCTAATCATGGAAAAATTAAGTCTCAAGGGCATCTCTGGTTCATTGTTCTAATTTCTAAATAGACAGTTATATAATATCCTATCAGCATGTATTTCCGAAGGAAACCATATATTTTTGGTGAAGGATCATAACGTTTTGTTTATGCTAATTGACCTGTGTCTTAAACCTACAAGGAATTGGGTACTACTTAAACGAAAATCTAAGAAAGTAAGTTTTTATTTTAAGTATGCTGTCTTTTTACTTGGTAAACTTAAAAATTTTTACAGATACTTGATTTAAAGTGAAAGTTTATATTTAGTCTGTTTTCTAAACTTAAGGAAATGAGGAACAGTAAGTGTTTTGTTGATATTTTATTGTTAATTGAAATAACGGGTCTTCTGCTGTATACTGAGGTTTGAAAAAAAAAAAAAAAGAATGAGGATTTAGAAATGACAATGGAGACAGTATCCAGTTTGCAAAATAGAAATCCTGTGCAAAGCTCTCTAAAATCACAAAGTTTCATATTTTAATGATGTATTCGTTTTGTATGATAGGCGAAATGAATGTTATATAAAGATCCTTAGGACAAAACACTTAATTTGTTATTTTATGCTAACTCTTTTCTCACTGAGTGGATAAGCTCATCTGAGATATTTTGCAGTAATGGAAAATTTCTCTCTGTATGTGTGTGTGTGTCTTGGATTGGGAGAGAAGAGATAAAATTCATTTTCTACTTATTCACTAGGAATTAAGCTTAGAAACTTATGTAACAAGGATTCTGAACCCAGATAATTTGTTACTAGAGAATAGTGGAAATAAATGGTATTGAAATAAATGTTTCTGTTTCAGAACTGGGGAGCCTCACCACAGCTAATTTGATGGAGAAGGTACGAGGCCTACAGAACTTGGCCTATCAGCTGGGGCTGGATGAGTGTGAGTACACAGATCATATTTATTCAGGGTTAGTGGTACATGCTATGTATTCCATGATGAGTTCTAGTTACAATTCAAAAAGTATCTTTAGGAAAAAGATAAGTGTTCTGAAGGTAAGAAGTCAATGTGATCAAAACTGTACCTTTTATGATAAAGCATGCTGAAATAATTACTGAGTTTACTAGGTAACAAATTATTTTTCTCCATACAGTAAAAGTACATTGTGCCCTTTCAGTTTTAAACAATAGAATGTCAGCTCAAACTGGATTAAGCAGAAGGGAAATTTTGTTAGTTCACATAAATTACAAGTCCAGGAGTAGAAATAGTTTTGAGGATATCTAGATCCATGACTCTTAATGATGTCATTGGGCTATACTATTGAGTTTTGTTGTTGTTGTTGTTTTTAATATAAGTAGAGAATTTATTTCTGCCAAGCTTGAAGATTGCAACCCAGGACCATAGATTCAACTTGCTCTGAATATACACTCCTGGGTGCTGTTGTTGTTGCTTTGTTTTGCATCTCAGGGTTTTGATGCATTCATGCATTAGTTTTCTATTTTTTGTTGCTATAGATGGCTTTTTCTTAGCACTGGGGAAGGTAGCCGAAAGGAGCTACAGTTAATATGTCTTTAAATCTCATGATCCTAAAGGAAGAAAGAATATCTTTTCTGAACATTACAAAAGAAAGTCCCTCGGGAAGACTGACTATTCTATCTTGGCTCACATACCCATTCCTAAACCAGTCATTTGTCCAGGCAGCATGGAGCACTCTGATGGACTGGGCCTGGGACTTGAGTGCAAGTGAAGATTAGAGGGGTCATTTATGGAATGGAAAGGAAGGATTGGTGCCCCAAAGGAAGGGATATATGGTAGACCAAGAACATGTTTTCTATCATGAATAATGCATTAAAATTTCTTATGTTTCCTGTCCTTCATTCTATTTAGTTTAAATTATTTCTTTATAAATTGTTATAGCATTAATTAGAAAACTGGAAAACTTTATAAATTATTATAGCAGTAATTAGAAAACTGGAAAAGAAATTGTAGAAGGTCTCACTTTGTAATTTAAAGAAGAGATATTCAACATAAATACAGTGGTTAGATCCTTATTCTCAAGGGATTACAGGTGTGAGCCACTGTACTCAGCCTTTTCTTTTCTTTTGAAATAGGGTCTCACACTGTTGCCTTGGCTAGAGTGCAGTGGTATCATCATAACTCACTTCAACCTCAAACTTTTGGGCTTTATTATACCCTAAATCTCCCTTGCAGTTAATTCTTGTCCTATATTGGACCTTGTCCAACCTGTTCCGCTCCGATGTTGACACTGTTTTTTGTTGTGTTTTTTTTTTTTGCCTGTGTGATTCAGAAAATGGTTATGTGTTTTCTCACATTCCCAATTATGGCAAGACAACAACAGAAACCCTTATTCATCCTGATTTGCCATTTACATCTCAAATAGTGATCATTTCGCACAAGTTTTGCAAGTATATACAAGTGGTTCAGACTGTCACATCTATACTGACAGGTTCTACACAAGCCCTCAACTTGCTCGGGAATTGCATAAAATGAAAATACATATGACAGGAAGAGTTATGGCTTCTAGGAAGGATTTTCCAAGTGATCTGAAAAAGAAGAAACTTCAGGAATATGAATTATATGTCACTCAATGTGATATGAAAATGATGTGCCTCTCATTCCATGACAAGAGGTTAGTGACAATGCTGAGTACCATTTTTGGCCCTCAACCACAAATGATCACTGGTTATGGGAAAGAACAGCTTGTTCACTTGGAAAAACCTGCGGTTATTTTAGAATACACAAAGTTTATTGAAAGAGTGGACGGAGCTGATCAGTACTGTGGACTTAGTTAATGGGGTTTACAAATGATAAAAAAATTTATTCTTCTGGCTGATGGAGTTCCAGTTGTGAAAAGGTACATCCTTTAATCATTAGATGAGGATAGTGGAGAAAAAGTGCAGACACACCTTTCTTACAGGAGAATCTCATCACTCAACTTGTGAGCAATGTGAGGAACAGAAGAAGAAAGAGGGGAAGACCATCCTCTTCTGTCACTGAGGAAAGGCTAACTGGGAAGATGCATTTTATAATGCAAAATGAAAAATAAACCAACAAAGGATTACATGTATGCAGCAAAAGAAATGAGGAAGGTGGAAGGAAAGAAACCATTTTCTACTGTGAGACATGCAGGAAGAAGCATGGACTTCATCCTGGAGATTGCTTCAGCAAGTATCACACTCAAAAAAACTATAAACAGAAATAAACAAAAATACTTTCATCATTTTATTTAACCTAAAATAGATAATAACATCATCAGATGAATTGATATTTGTTTTTTTCTTTAAAAACTATAGGATAATTACAAGTAATCCACCAACCTCTTTCCTGCCCAAAATGAATAAGAACTGGGCAGTATGCAGGTGGCAGAAAAATTGTATTAGAAAGAAGCAAGGACTACAGGTGTGAGCCCTGGCCTTAAATATTTACCTGTCATAGTTCCACCTACATTTTATTAATATTTCCTGTTTTCATGTATTAAACCTAGTCATTTGTTTTATAGATTTTCCAAATTATGTATTTTGTTGATTATATCTCTGTGGTTGTGTTTAACTTGGTCATCTATCCCTTTTTATTTCCCGATAGTTAGATCTAGAAGCTTGCACAGATATGGGCTTTATTTTTTATTTTTCGCAAGAATATTTCATAGGTGGTGTTATGTATATTCATCAAAGGGTACGTTTTGTCTGGCCATCTCTTTGTGTTATTAAAATCAATAGTTGGTAAAAATATTGTTAGTCTGATCCGTTATATTGTAAGATTCTTCATCAGTCCTATACCCAGGGTGGCAGCTTTTGATCCCTGTCTAGATCTACTATTTTATTATAGATTGTAAGATGACGATTTTCTAATTTTGCCCTTCCTTCTTACTGAAGGCTAGAATTTTTTTATAATGGACTTTGTCTTATCAACTATTTGGTTATTTTGAAAGCTTTCCTACTGGAATAACAAGATAAATGATTCTTTTTCTTTACTTATTGGTTTTCAGAATAAGGAGTCACCTCCTTAAGCATCATTAAAGCCTATTTTGATGGCTTTCCACAGAATTGAAAACTTCATGTTTTTTTTTTAATCCATACAATTTAAAGCCATCATTACTGTTGAATAATTGTATTTTTAAAAACATAAGACTTTGGGAGACAGGGGTTTGAAGTCAAATAACTCAGCCACCTTCACTGAACCAAAACTATTAATAAGAGAAATGCTTGTTTCTGCCATGGTCTCATGAGCACAGCTGAGATTTTTCAAAATTATAGTTCAAAATTCAGCCTTTCAGCTCTGCAGTAGTGCTTTGGGACTGAGTGCCTTTTTCCAGGACCATAGCAAATTTAGCTAACATAAAATAGTTTTTAAATTTAGAATTGGAAATAATTACATTAATTGTATATTAAACTTCTTGGGTACAGTCTCTTTGTTTTATTGTGTATTATATATTTGCATAAAATAATATTTTTTTTTGGCCTTACAAATTATTCATCTACTCTAGGGGTTGGCTTTTGCTTGACACCCTAATCTAATGTTTCAATGTCTCAATCCTCTTTCCTGCATTAATTGAGGGGATGACATGGATGAAAAATAACCAGTAGGAACTGATGTATCCCCAAGGACTAGTGATCCTGTTTTCATGCAAATATCTGTTGCTGATAAAGATGATGGAAAGGAAAAAAATGCAAAAAATATTTGTCCTCAAAACAAGATTGTTTGTCATTTCCTAAGAGCATTGTTAAATGTTAATGTAGAAATCTTAGGAATCTACCAGGGCGCTGATAGTAACTAGATTGTATCTTTTGGAAGATGAACTGTACCTTTTTGGTGTGCAAATTTTGGAATGCAGTAACTTTTCTTTGTGGGTTTTTTTTGTTTTCTTTTGTTTTTAGTTGTTGTTTTTGAGATAGGATCTTAGTCTGTCACTCAGGCTGGAGTGCAATTATAATCATAGCTCACTGTAACTTCAAACTCCTGGGCTCAAGAAAGCCTCCTGCCTCAGCCTCCCCAGTAGCTAGAACTGCAGCTGTGTGCCACTGTGCCTGGCTAATGCATTAACTTTTCATACAGGCTTTTATAGTCTCCCAGATGATCAGAGCCCCTTGGCTTGATTTAGGCAGTTAATTAATTAATTAATTAATTTTTAATTAATTAATTTTTTATTAAATCATAGCTGTGTACATTGATATATTCATGGGGCATCATTCACTAGCTTCACAGACCGTTTACCAAGTTAGGCAGTTAATTTATATGAAATTCCTTTATATAGAAAGATGAAAAATTATAAAACTGTGTTAACATATGAAGAATTCCATTTCTATTTCAGTCTGGGTTCAGTGTCCTTCCGCTTTTACTAGAACTACTGCAGTCACTTTCTATATCATTGCCTCTCACCTACCCTATTGCTGTCCATCTTATTTACTCACTCTTTCTGGAACACTTTCCCATTGTCTTAGTTCTGTTCGTGTTATTTCTCCGTCAGCCTTTTTCATCCCTGATAAAGGAAGTGAACACTCTCTCCTGGCCTCCCAAATTGTTCTGAGAGCAGTTTGTTTGCTTATAAGACACTTTTACCATTCTTCTTGGATATTTTTAGTACACATCTTACCCTTGGATCAATTACAATTTTTTTAAGGTTAAGAACTTTTTTTTTTTTGAGACAGTCTCATTATGTAGCCCTCCATAGTGTGTCGTGGCGTCACAGCTCGCAGCAACCTCAAACTCTTGGGCTTAACCAAGAGTGGTTCTCAACCTTCTTAATGTCGTGGCCCTTTAATACAGTTCCTGTGGTTCACGACCCACAGGTTGAGAACCGCTGGAGCAATTCTCTTGCCTGAGCCGCCACAATGCCTATTTTTTGTTGTAGTTGTCTTTGTTGTTTTAGCTGGACTGGGCTGGTTTTGAGCCCACCAGCCTCAGTGTATGTGGCTGGCACCGTAACCACTGTGCTATGGGAGCTGAGTCAAGGTTAAGAACTTTTTAGATTGCCTTTTGTAGGCTATAGAGTACCAGCCACATCATAAGTGTTCAGTGTGTATTTGCTGATTGAATGGTGAACTGTTGATTCCTTAAGATGAAATGACAGAATTTTTCTAATGAAGTCCATTAACTTAAAACTGAAAAAGTAGAAACTTCTGGAAATTATTCTTTTTCTGGGTAGCTGGTGTTTTAGGGATGAGAAATAACATTTGAAAGTCTTGTAATGTCCGTAGTTTCTTTTATGACATGGATGGTTAACCACACAGAGTAAATACAGCATGAAGCTTGTTAATAATGGTTTTATTTTATTACTTTATTTTTTATTTTTATTTTATTTATTTCTTGAAGATAGGGTCTGTCTCTCTTGTCCTAGATAGATGCATGGTGTCATAGCTCACTGCAACCTTAACGCTCATGCACTCTAGTGATCCTCCTGCCTCAGCTATCCAAGCAACCGGGACTACAGGGTCTGGCTAATTTCACCATGGTGCCTGGCTAATTTTTTTGTTTTTGTAGAGATGGGGTCTCACTATGTTGCTCAAGCTGGTCTTTAACTCCTGAGCTTAAGTAATCTTCCTACCTCAGCCTCCCAGAGTGCTGGGATTATAGCCATGAGCCACCGTGCCCAGCCAATAATGGTTTGGTTTTCTCTGAACCCTACTCCATCATTATTATGATCTGGGTCTGATCCTGATTTAGTCCAATAAGTTTCAATAATACATTACTTTTTTATTACCATAATCCATTAAATTAACATGAATCTTATTGAATACTGATTCTTAGCAGTTTTTATCCCTTATCCCTTCATCTCTGAAGGTATAAACCTTTTAGCGTCAGCAAATAACCTTATTAATGGCTATCTTCTGAAATATTTTTAAATAGAATGTGAAAATTGGGAAAGCAGAAGATCATTTGAAATTAAGGCTAAACCTCTGATGCATTTGTTCTTTTTTTTGGGGGGGGGGTAAGTTTATTAAGATATAATTCACATACTCTGTAATTCACCCATGTATAGTGTACAATTCAGTCATTTTTCACAGAATTCTGCATTCATCACCATGATCAATTTTAGCCATTTTCATCACTCCAGAAAGAAACTGTACCCATTAGCATTCACTCTCCATTTCTCTCCAGACTCCCCAGGACCAGGCTAGCACTAATCTGCTTCATGTCTCTGTTGCCTAATCTGGACTTTCATATAAATGAAATCATATGACATGTGATCTCTTATGACTGAATTCTTTCACTTAACATGTGTAGCATGCATCCTTTTTATGGACAAATCCTTAACTATGTTGTAGCATGCATCCTTTTTATGGACAAATAATATTCCATCGTACATATAACTATATCACATATTATCTACTTGTTGAATGGCATTGGATTATTTTCACTGTTTGGCTTGTATGAGTAATGATACTATGAACATTCATGTACAAGTTTTTATCTAGACACAGGTTTTCGTTCTTGGGTTTATAACTAGGAGTGGAATTTTTGGGCCATGTGGTAATAGTACCTGACCTTTTGAGGAACTTTCAGACTATTTTCTAAACTTTCTGAACCATTTTTCTTTTTTTTTTTTTGAGACAGAGTCTCACTATGTCTCCCTTAGTAGAGTGCTGTGATGTTGCAGCTCACAGCAACCTCCAACTTTGGGCTTAAGCAGTTCTCTTGCCTCAGCCTCCCAAGTATCTGGAACTGCAGGTGACCGGTTATTTTTTGGTTGCAGTTGTCATTGTTATTCAGCTGGCCCAGGCCGGGTTCGAACCTACCAGCTGCAGTGTATGTAGCCAATGCCACGGGCACCGAGCCTTATTTATTTATTTGTGTATTTATTTATTGAGACAGTCTCAAGCTGTCACCCTGGGTAGAGTGCCATGGTGTCACAGCTCACAGCAACCTCCAACTCTTGGGCTTAAGCAATTCTTTTGCCTCAGCCTCCCAAGTAGTTGGGACTACAGGTGCCCACCACAATGCCCGGCTATTTTTTGTTGCAGTTGTCATTGTTGTTTTAGCTGGCCTGGGCTGGGTTTGAACCTGCTAACTTCGTTGTATGTGGCTGGCACTGTAAGCACTATGCTACAGGCACCGAGCCCAACATTATTCTTTTTTAAGATTGTTTTAGCTATTCTGGGTTGCCTTAATTCCTGTAGGAATTTTAGCTTATTAATTGCAGCAAAGTCAGCTGGGGTTTTGATAGGGATTGCATTGAATATGTAGATCAGTTTCAGGAGTGCTGTCATCTTAATATTATTAAGATGATGCATGAACATGGTTTTTCTTTCCATTTTTTTAGGTCTTCTTTAATTTCCTAAA